>NC_140197.1:1320697-1650697 GCF_965226575.1 Pagrus pagrus | reverse complement strand
AAGGCGAGGCAATTAACGCTGATGCACCACTGTGTAAACGGTGTTTTAAAACATGCATGGCTAAGGGCGGAAACACCTCCAACTTAGCCAAACACCTAAAGGACAAGCACCCAGACCTGCACACGGAGTTCAGGGAACAACAGGTAATTTACTCATGAAAAAAAGCCACATTCAGTGCTAAAAGCAAGTGCCACCCCCCTTCACTCTTAACAAAAGCAGCTCTGGAAGAAAAAAAAAATAGAGCTGGTTTATTTATATTATATTATTATATTTTCACAGTGATTATTAAACTTTTTGCCATACATGTAGACATGCTGATTTACAATAAATCTGAAGTGGTCCCTTAATTTTTTTCCAGAGCTGTAAAATGCATACATGCATGATCTTTATAAAGTAACAAACTTTTACATACACATTTAGCCATTTAATAGTTAAAAAGACTAGTAACATACCATTTAAAGTAGGGCCGGGACTCGATTAAAAAAAAAAATCTAATTAATTAGAGCCTTTGTAATTAATTAATCGAAATTAATCGCATTTTTAATCGCATATAAATATTTGACCTGAGAACAGTGAGAAGCAATTTTTTTCATATGGGTTTTAGTATACCATTGAATAATGACTGAATACATAAGCTTAAGCAACAAAACATTGTTTATTTTTTTTCAAGGTGGTACTTAACCAAGACCAACAGACTAGGGATGCAAATTACCGATTAATTCATTAATCGTTAGTTGATGGACCTTATCGATCAATTAACGATTACCTGATAAGATGCGATTTTCCTGAGAACCTAAATTTAAGGGGAAAATTTAAGCTGAACATTCCTTATACAGGACTCTACACTAGTTTGTTAGTTTATTTTTAGAGCACAGCACAATGAAAAATGTTTAAGTAACACGTTATTTGGTAAATGATCTTTCCTGCCACTACACTATGATGATTACTGTATTTAACTACTTAAATCACAGTAGCATAAACTGATTTGTTGAACTCAGCCTAATGTAAACATTAATAAAAGACAGGCATTTGAGTAATATATATATATATATATATATATATATATATATATATATACACACATACATACATACATACATACATATATATACACACACATATATACACACATACATACACACACAGTCTGACCATAAATAAACTCTGAAGCTCCTTACTAAGAAGACTTAATGTTTGAGTAACAGCTATCACTGCTATTTGTATCCCTGCTGAAATCCATGCCTTTTGACTAAAAAGTTAAATCTTTAAAAATCATCCATGAATTTCAGAATATGTAAGTATTTGGTATGTCCCCTTTCTGCTTTGATGGCAGCATTAACTCAATCTGGCATGGACTCTACAAGTTTGTGTAAAACCTGATGACTTATGTTATCCAAGCATGATTTGACAGTGGCTCAGTTTGACTTGCCACATGCAAAAGTGTTAATGGATAAACACCAAAAGATGCAAAAAAGTATAGCATGTCTCTGAAAAATGGACTGGTACTTCTCCTTGGTCAGGGTGGAGTCAATTTGAGGAGCCAAAACTTGAGACTTGAATAGTCCCACCACCATGTTTTACTGTGGGTTTGAAACACTGTGGTATCATTCTCTCCAGGGCTCGAAATTAACGATGTCCCGGGGACCATAAAAATTCCTACTGGGACACAAATATATTTAGTCCGGAACAATGACGGGACAGTGAAAAAAAATGTCAACTAAACTTCGAAATGGGTGCTGTTTGCAAAGTCATTAAATATGAGTATCTAGACATTACTTTGTCGTTTGAATAATTTAATAAAAAAGTGTGAGCGGCGAAACTATAGAAGGCTTACGTTCTCGCGGCATCTCACGATAGGCAGTTAGCCTGTTCGTGCAAATGCATTTACGTCATCCACTCTGCTGCTGGCTGCTGCTTGACTCGCGCCAATGCAACATTCATAGAGCCAGAGCGATAGACCATCATTAACGACAGGTGGTTGAATAAACAGCCCCCTGATGCAAGCCCCAATACTGCCGACTCCCGAAACGAGGACATCCCAAGTCCTGGTCATGATTCATCATCTTCCCCTGTGGTAAGTTAGTTGTCTTAACTGTCAATGTTAGCTAGTGCTCAGCGATAGCTAACGCTCACTCAAACAAAATGCTCAATTCCCTCCTCCGTATATCTTTGCATTTCCCTGAGGTTGAGGACTATAATGCAGAGCAGGCAGTTGAGAAGTGGTGGCAAAGTGGTCAGAGAACATGCCGACCCATGTTCAATGACTCTGTGTGAGACAAGAAAAAAAATCTCTGCGGCGGTCAGCCGTCCTGACCGAGACTTCAGTGAACTTTCCCCCCAGAAAACAGCATCCCTCCCCGCGAGTGAAATAGTCAGACAGCGTCCTGTTTACTGATGGTGATTATGTATTTTGTACGAAAAATGTAACTTTGTCACTTTCCAGGATGTTTGGTGGGTCAGGATCTCAATCACAACACATTATAACAGCATCCACGTCATTATAAACAGTCAGCGGTACATGTTTAGATATAGGAGGACACCGGGAAACACCTTGAAAAAAACACACACGTCATCATACACGTCATGATGATGACGTGTACCGTCATCATCGCCAGCTTTCTGTGTGAATTATACTCTGGTTCGTCTTTTGCGCCGGAGCTGCTCGGCTCTGTGTGAACAGCCAGCGGCGGAGAAACCGATGAAGGGCTAGTAACTCATAGGTTACAGGGAGCACCTGAACAATGTTTTGTGTTTTTGGGTCTTGAGGTGTATGTGAGAGAGTGACACATCAAGACAGAGAGGAGTGTTGTGAGTAAATGTATAGGGGGAGATCTGGTGGGGTGGGTGAATGAGTGAGAGCAAGATGATTGACATTCATAAATGATAACAGAAGATAAAATGATATTCCTATAGTACTACTGACTTGTAATAATAACTTGTAATTACAACTGAAAAAAGATACATTTATTAAACTGTATTATGGAACACAGAGACCATACAGCCATAACATATTGAATTGAAAAATAAAATTCTTTAATTTTGACATAATGATAAATTAGTCTGGATATTGAGAAACAATAGAAAACATGTCTTAAAACAACTCCTTTCCCTTTTAGTCTAGGAGAGGCAACAGATCAGACTGATATTCATATGTTTAATAAAATAAGTATTTTAAACTTATATGGTGGACCATATAAATGGTGGTGTGATGGTTAAGTGACAAAAAAGGATCAAATTATATGTATTCTGCATAATTGGGGGGGCGACAACAATAATTTAAATTTGGGACACTGTTGGTTATATCCGGGACAATACAAAGTAGAATTCGGGACAGTTGTGGGACACTGAGGAAAAAAGTTAATTTCGAGCCCTGATTCTCTCTCCTGTTCGTCTCCTTACATACACCCTTCTGTTACTGCTATAATTCTCTAACTAGGATTCATCAGTAATTAGAACTTTTTTCATCATCCACTGTGAAATTCTGGTGTTTCTAGCCAACCTCAAACATCTGGCCTTGTTTCCTCTACTGAGAAGTGGTTTAGAAACTGCTATCCTCTGAGACAACTATAAGACTTCTTTTGACAGGACTTTTGCTGTGGTCTTTATTTAGCCAATTCTGAATCCTCAAAATTTCTGTTTATTTCCACGTTTACAGACAATCTTACACATTTGAATTTTTCTCCCAGGGGAGGATGGCCCCGGAAACCCCTAGAGGGACTGATGTCCACCCACTATAGTCAAATGAAATCCTGTGGAAAACACTGCAGTGCCCTATTGTATATACTTGCCACAGCAGCCGCTACCACAGACAACATATGTAATAAACATTAGATCCATATTATTACTGTAAAACCCAAGAGGGCAGATACAAGCATACAGTTCCAATTTGGAACTGAAACGATTGTTTTAGCACAACCCAAAATGTGTTTTGTTGGGGGGAAAAAAACTTACTTGCATTAACAGTCTATGCCAACAAAAAATCAATGTAATGTGTACAGTGTAAAAAACCTATTTAGTGTGTAGTTCCGGCTTACTAAATTTGAAGATCTGCACTTACTTTACAAAAGTAATTATACTTATGATGACCCTGTTTACTAAAAAGGTGCTAGCACAAGCCTCACCCTCTTCCTGGTGTGTATCTTCAGCAGCGTAGGCATCGCTGGGCACGGCTGGCTGGTCAGGGCAACTGGAGGGTAACACGTTGTACAATGCTGCTGAACCAAGCTCTCCAGACTTCACTCCGTCCTGGCTGGCTGACACACTATCAACTCTGAATACAGGATACACACACGCACATGCATACAAATGTCATTATTTCACTATATTTACAGCGCCTTCTGATAATATGGTAGGAATTGTCAATATCAACACCAACATTGATGTATATCATCAGAGTGCAGTCACATTATTTGGTTTACAGTGAAAAAAAACACAGTTAAGTGTGCCGTGCCTCTTTAACAACATTAATAGAGATGCACCAACCACTTTTTCCAGTTCTGATCCAGTTCTAATATCTGAACTTTGACATCTGCTGATACTGATATTAATACCAGAGCTTTGTTCTTGAATAATCTTGTCAATGAGTTTATGAGTCCATCACTTGGATCAATAAATGGCAATTCAAAACGTTTTACAGTTCAGTGAATGAATTTTCTCAAAAAAATTCATGGCAACTTGGAAAATCTCTTTTTTGTCATAAGTTTTTAAAGTTTGGCCAATTGCTTACTTTTCAATGTATTGGGTTAAAATTTGCACCGAATACGCAAGGAAACTAGGTTTATTTGCAATATGTATTCATTCAAATAGTTGTTGCAGAACGAAGAATCTTTAATTTTTAAAAGTTACCATCTTTTCACTCACTTCCAACCATATTTAGACTTTGATTATAGTCAACTACATTACAGGATTTTACAAGTTGCCATGAATTTAATAGAAGTTTCTACAAAACTGTCCCTGCTTGGACATACACCTGTGTGACCCTTAAACACTAAAGCATGAAAGTGTAGGTTGTCACGTTACTCTGATTATACCACAGTAGTCACACCAAGCAAAGAGACATGGACTTTTAAAACAGTTTACACAAGAGGTTACGTTTTTTAAATTGACACTACAAAGAGTGCTGGAATTTTTCTGCCATACTTGATGTAACTTTTGTCGCCACCTCCTACTCCCGCCAGGCCCTTGCAATTGCACTGTGTATCAGTGATCTCGAGTATGCAATGATCGATCACTCAGTGATCTATTTGGTACAGACGAACAAATGTCACATCATCATAATTTACTTTTTTTCCCCCAGTGAACATGAAAATTATTATGGAAAAAAGATAATTCCCACAAATCACAATATCTGCCAAAATTGTTGCAGCATGACTTCTTTACCATGATATGCAGCACTAAATTAAAGCAAGAAACGTTGTCAATCACAGTGACAGAAAATTACCTTCGATTAGGGCTCAAACAACATGAAAAAACATTCACACCCTGAGACTCACATAAAATCACACAACGAAGCCTCAAATGAGCGGCCCGCTGCCTGCCAGGAGGCACATCTACCTATATTGTTCAGAGAATTGCTGTTGGACCTCAGAAATGCATTTGAGGTTGGAATAGGATGAGGTAAGACCTGTAGTTAAGCCCCCCAATCCCCATTATGAAAAGTGAATTTCAGGCCCTGCTATCATTAACAATAGATAACAAGATCAGTACAGAAGTAGTTTATGTGTGACACTATTACACTCCAGTTTTATAGAAATATGTGCACTGTAAATATAACGTCAAGTCAGTACTAAAGGTACATTTTCTTAATTTTGACATAGGGCATCACTACAGAAGGAAGATGCAGTAACCACTTTAAGGCAACTCAATTTATATCATACGTCTGTAGTGTAAACAAATTAAATAAAAATACAAATACTCCCATTTCCACAAACTAATTAGCGCACAGTGAACCAGAGGCCTTTAGGGCCCCTGAGAGTCCGGGGCCCTGGGGTAGTAACAGATAGTGAAGTCGTGAAGTGAGGCTCGTTAACACATGTGATGCTAAGTCAGGAGTCTAATGCTTCAATAATTGCAGGGTCGACTTTTGCAGTTATTTTGAATCAGTCCAAAAGATACAGGACCAACACTCAAGATCATCCACTGTTATGTTATTTAACAATTTTAAATCCGGAAGTTATTTGGAGTTGATAACAAATACAGAAGGGTGGCGTCTACTCAGTGCTAGCTGGCTATCGTTAGCCAGTGCAATCAGTATCGTGGTAGCCTAATGCTAACTAGCCAAACTGTCGCAGCTCATTACTTATCACCTTTTGGTTAACGCCAATTCAAAAATCAATCACGTTATCACCATTGCGGCCAATTGGGCGTCATTAGCGTTTTCGTAACGTTGCTTGTATCGTTCGCTGCAAGTTAGCCATTATTGTTAACTGGCTTAACTGTCAACATTTAGCTCATCAATGCTCTTTAAACAAACTGAGCTAACGTTAGCGCCTGCAAGGCGGGATTGTGAATAGTGGATAAAACGCTCTGGCTTTGTTTATATTGATGACAGGCTATGACAAGAATACGGTTTAGAAGACAATACATTAGTATTTTAAACATGCAATGTTAATGTTTAAGCATTTCCCTCCTACGTGGCCACAACTTAATAAGGCAGCGCAGCATAGGCCCAAAGAGTCTCCGATTTATTACAACCAGCCTCCTCCGGAACAGAACACTGACCTGGGCTGCCAGTCATTCCAGTGTGGCTGCAGGTTGTGGGCGCCGCTGAGCCGAGACCCCGAGGCTTTACGGCTCATTACCTTTTAGAGAGCTGCATGACCCGCTGGCAGCGGTAACCGTGCCTCTCCTCAAGGGTTACTTTGTACTGTTATGTTTTGTCAAGTCTCATAAAACGGTTAGCAACTCGTCGTTGTAGCTAGCTTACGGTAGTGTTGCCTCTTCTTCTTCTTTGAGATTTTACGGCAGTTGGCATCCTTGACGTTGAATTACTGCCATCATCTGGAGTAAGTTGACTCCTACAGCATGCCGCTCGTCACATTTCCCATCATGTTGTGTTCTCACGAGGAATCTAACTTGTCCTCACCCGCCTCGAGTAGGCGACAGTCTTAAGACTGGAAAGAGCAAAGATTGAGTGGATTCCTGTGTCCATATTTTTTTTATTTGCAAAGTTGTCTTATCAGTCCTGTTGCAACAAAAAGGTAATTCTATTTCCATTTTTTATTTTTTAGGATTGATTAGATGACTGCAAAAAAAAAAAAAAAGACTGCCACAAGCAGCATTCTACAGGGCTCAGGCACAGTGCACTGTTTTAGGGGAGAAGAGAGGCTGACAAGGCGACTTGAACCTGGACATTTGTGTCTTCGTGTGTGGTGACTGACACTGTGAGGCCCTGTTTCAGAAAGCACGGATAGTGTAAACTCTCACTTTGTTAAACCTGATTTCAGAAACAGGCCCTGAAGGCACGTTATCATGTGCCTTCTGACATGGCTCAAAAAGGAGCATTAAGGCTATTTATTAAACTTATGTTGCCTCTACAGCGCCACCTTTTGGCCAAATATTGCCTGTTCACAATCATGGCCAGACTTTAATGAATTGAACATGACCGTAGAACATGTGAAAAGATTATCACTCAAATCATTGTAATGCTATTGTTTGTTTGTGTTTCACTTATGAATTGTGAATGAAACCTGACCATCTGAGGTGACTAGTGGTTAAAAAGAAACAATGAGACGGAGAGAAAGGGGCTGATCAGAGGAGCAGGTTTTCAGCCTCATTGGGCAGATTGGGAGCACCTGTGTGCGTCTGCACTTTTCTCACATTCAACTCGACTGAGTGCTGGCCTTAATTGGGAGCCAAATATTTGTGTCTGTTTAACCTTAAAACGCTTGCAACAGTCAAAATGTTGGTGAAACAACTCTGAAAATTGACACATTGTGCTGGTTTTGAGTGTGTTGTTAAATATTCTTTGTGATGTTTAATCCAACA
This sequence comes from Pagrus pagrus, assembly GCF_965226575.1. NCBI lineage: Eukaryota > Metazoa > Chordata > Actinopteri > Spariformes > Sparidae > Pagrus > Pagrus pagrus. The sequence goes on along the minus strand of NC_140197.1, from coordinate 1,642,711 downwards.
CTGAGGAACACAGTACAGATTAGAGCAAAATCAGGAATATTACAGATTATATTATATTATAAAAAAATTAAGGGAACACTTTAAACTTCAGGGATATCAATCTTTCCATTTAGGACGCACAAGTGATTGTGATTCAATTTCACCTGCTTTGTTGCAAATTAAAGTAACAACAGGTGCAATAGAGACCCCCAAAAGAGAATGATTTTGCATATGGTGGCCACAGACAATTCAAATCAAATCAATTTAATTTATATAGCCCAAAATCACACTGTATCACACTGCCTCAATGGGCTTTACAATCTGTACAGTGAACGACATCCTCTGTCCTCGATTCAAGTGAGGAAAAACTTGCCATGTTGATGGAAAAAAAACAACTTTTAACGGGGGGGGGAGAAGATGGAAGAAACTTCAGGAAGAAAGTTCTCCCAGGACGGACAGACATGCAATAGATGTCACATGTACAGAACAGAACAACAAAATCACAGTTTACGAGATGCATTGACAGAATATCTGATACAAGTTATTATCTATGGAAAGTGTGTGGATCCAGGAGACGACTGAGCAGGACGAGACATCGCCAAGTGGTGCCTGAGCCACATGACCTCCTCTCCACTGTGGTGACCTGGAAGAGGGCAGGACACACAGGATGATTAGCAGTAAAACAGAGAGATCAGAGTGAAGAGGCATCAACTTTACAGAAATACAGATATAAGGAGATAGTAAAACAGAGGAGAGCAATGATCCAGCGGAGCCCACGGTATGACAATCCATATAAATCAATATGTGAGGCAGCAGGAGCCAGGAGAGGTAGATGGTCCCAGGGGCCCATGGTCCATCAGAAGGGAGCCTGAATGAAAAGAGAGGAGGAGGAGGAGGAGGAGGAGGAGGACACTGCAGAGAGTGAGAGAGTGACACAGCTTGTGTGGGGACAGAAAACAAAAACAAAAGTTAGAGAAATGCAGTGTTAACAGAATAAACAGATTGTTTCTCGTTGGCAGGACAATGTGAATTCTAATACTATAGGTAGCTCATTGAGACTGAGACCGACCTACTGAAGAAGCTAGCAATCGAAGTCAAGCACTAATTAAAGGCTAAGTCAATTAGAAAATTGCTCTCTCCTTATCCTTCCTGGCTGATTCATCTGTAGTTTTTTGTTCTGCTAGTGTCCTTGTCACTACTGGTAGCATGAGGTGGTACCTGCAGCCCAATCAGGTTGCACAGGTAGTCCAGCTCCTCCAGGATGGCACATCCATACATGCGGTCACAAGAGGGTTTGCTGTGTCTAGATAGATAGATAGATAGATAGCCAAAAAAGAAGAAGTAGTAGAAGAACAAAAAGAAAGCACCTAAATATAAAGCTAGAACCCCGTGAGTATGTATGTTTGGTTGAGCTGGTCTCATAAACATAAAGAGAGAATTTTAAGTACAAAAATTTCCTGTGGTACTGGAAAATGTTCCTGTAATATTCATGTGGTACAACCTTACAGTACCACAGGTACAGCAAATTCTCAGGTAATGTACTACAGAACCTGTGGTACTGTACCATAGATTTACCACACATGTCCTGTGGTACTGTACCATAGATTTACCACACATGTCCTGTGGTACTGTACCATAGATTTACCACACAGTAAATGCCCTATGGTACTGTACCATAGATTTACCACATACTGCATTTTCTAAGGTGTTGTAGCAGACTCTAATATCACCATCTATCGATCATCAATCAATATACTGAGCAGTGTTAATGTATTTCTCATATATCTTTTATTCTACATAGTAAAAAACAAATAAAAGCTATTTACATAGACCCCTTAATGTACAGTGCCAAAATTTTAAAAGTACTGTCACTATGGCAGGGTCAATAACATTCATTTAACATATATCAACAAAAACGTGAAAAAAAATACACAAATGTTCACATATAATGTTCTCACTGCACTTACAAGTTAGTGGTTTAGTAGTTTGGTAGTGATCCAACAATTGTAAAACTTGCAACAATTATTGTACAAATTGCAACAAACAAAAAATCATGTCATCTCAAAAATAAGCAACCTAAAGACATCAAACCAATGTCACAGGTTTCATATGCTTTAACTTTCAAGGCAATGTCCAATTTTAAGCACCACTGAGCACCCCTGTGAACACAACTGGTATATATTTCAATATATGTCTTCCTACTGACATTATAAATGATACTGGCATTCAACAGAATTTAAGTTGAGTGATTGAAATCCTCGTCTAATGAATGTAACGTTAATCCAACAAGCGCAGTAATTCACTCACAACATGGGGTAAACAGTAAAATCAGAGACTGTTTATAAAGGATCTAAAGGATATCTGGTACTTGTTTTTATTATAGCCTAACTATACAAATGCTGTTGTCCGCATCACGTCTGGCTTCGATGAGTCGCCTGTTGCAGCCTTTGAATAGGATGGACGAGGATTTCAATCACTCACTCAATCACTCGTAACTTGTATGAATTATACAAATAGCAGTAATGACAATAATAATCGATTTCAAGATGACTTAGGATGTAGTGCTTTCACTGTGTGCAACTTAAATTCGCCATTTGCCCTTGATATTAAACCTACAAAAATCATGTCCTTTTTTTTTCTTTTTTTGCGGTGGCGCTGAAAATGTTAGCCAACACAATACTTAAATCAATATTTCCCCATTGATCACTGTGACATCATTCTCTGTCCTGGAGCGCAGCGGAGAGGGCCTGACTCTTTGGTAACCAACTGATCCAGTAATCATAATCAATGGTAGAAATCCAAGATAAAATCAAAAAGCATTAAGGAACGAATAGCCTACTGTTCATGTTTCATCAAATACAACTTTAGTTTTCATGTTGTTTGTGTGTGAAATCGCTGCAGTGGACATGTCTGCCAGGTGCGCTTGGTGCACTTGGTGCGCCCTGCTGCACAGAGCGCACTGGAGACAGTGCAGTCTCCACCACACACTCTGCCTTCTCCAGTCAGCTCATCTGGATCATCCTCACCACCTGCGAATATGGATTGTATGATTTATGAAAGCCTGTAAATAAAATCAGTGACAGCTCTCACAGAATCGTTACACTTCATATCCTCATTGTGAATCCTAATCATGATGCAGGCCGAGTTCACCGTAACTACACTTCAATGAATAAATGGTGTTCACCTATCAAACTTCCATTTTCAAACGATATCCCAAGTTTTTTTTCCCCCCATGTCCATTTAGGGGCACCGTAGACTATAGTTATACAGAGCCTAATCTGTAACTGTCTCGGCTGACTAGTTCAATCAGATTCCAGTGTTGACAAGTGGCACAATATACTGCACAGTGGCCACTGTAACAAGCACACACTTTCTTCTTAGAGAGCTGGCATATGTAGCTTTTAGTCCAGCTTCAAATTTAACATTCAAGTTTAACATTTTGTTTTAACATTTCTGGAACGGTCAGACACAGTCGTTCTTAATTTTCAAAACTAGTATGTCTCTTTAACAATAAATATTACATGTTTTTAAAGATATACTATGTATTATTAACAGGTTAATAGTCAAAAACTAAGCTTCATCAGGACTGTAATTAGATTCTGATTCAAACGTTGCTAAATCCTGATTGCTGTGCAGAAATATATGACATCACCTTTTTTTGTAACTGACACCTACCCTATAAAACCAATAAGAATTGCAGTGAGATAAGAAGAAATACAGGATTACCAAATGTGAAATAATCAAAACTTTCCAACTTCATTAGATAAAATGTATTTAAAATCCCATTACTTAAAGTAAGAGTAAGAAATTAAGATATAGAATAGAAAGTAGAAAATACATTCCTCATATGTTAAAATTAACTGGCCAACTGCTACATTTTGCTTTTAACTTCTAGGGGGAATAAATTCACTGTTTTGTGTTCAACGAACCTCCATAAAATCAGCAGTCCAGTCTTCATCTTGATGGTGGCCTGGATGGTGTTCACTCTTTTTAGGATTACTGGACTGTTTGTTGTGAGAGACATAAAGTTAAAGGTTGACAATGTTCTCCCAAATAAAAAGATAAACATTAAAATAATCAATTTGCAATTGGATCATTCACTTCGTATTTAATTAACTTACACATCAATGTAATAGCTCAAAACTGTAACATGTGTCTTTATCTTTCTGTTATTTCACGAATAATTGTTATACATTACTCTACATTACTATTAAAATGGTGATTACCAGGAATAATCTTATGAGGATATAGTGGTTCATATATAATGAGAATCAACATTTGACATTGCTAAGATACTGTTAGAAATAAATATTTAATATGATATGATTAAATAAACATTATAATCTGCATTTGCAACATGATCCTTAGGAGAGGAAATTTCAGCAAATTATCAGGGTTGCAAACTTGGAGTTAGATTTTTTTTATCATGTGCATCATAGATAACAGAATATTTATTATTCACATCCCATGGTATACAAATAACAGTGGATTTGTTTATTATCGCCACTATAAACTTAACACTGAAATGATCGGGGCTGTGTATCAGAAAAGGTGAGGAACACTATCATTACTAGGATGGTGTTAATAAAGCCAAAATCCACTTAGCTGTTGTCTTGTCTGCCGATTTAGACCACATCAGTGCAGCAGCTTTTAAATGGCTGGTTAACATGTAGCAAATCTTAATGGGCAGCGATGATATATAATCATAATTAATTACTAATAAAATTAAAAATAGCGGTGAGGCTCAGGGGTAGAGCGTCTTGTTACTGGAAGGTCGCTGGTTCAATTCACCTAGTCCTCATGTCCAAGTGTCCTTTGGCAAGATACTGAACCCCAAAACTGCTCCTGATGGGCACCTTGCAAGGCAGCCACGGCCATCAGTGTATGAATGTAAGTCGCTTAGGACAAAAGCGTCTGCTAAATGTAAGAATATATTGTTATTTTTAATGAATACTTGTTCCGTCTGATGATGGACCACAGACATATGTAAATGAGAATATTGTTGTACTTTCACCTCTGTGAGTGAGCGAGGCTAGCTCATCTGGGTGTGCGTGGGTGGAATGACTTCACACAACAAGGGATCTTCAGTTTTTTAGACTTTAGTGAAGTTGGGTAAAAGAGTTATAGCATACAGCCACAAACAATCACTAACTGTACACAGCTGGGTTGAGGGCTCCAACTCAGGCACAGAACAGCAAGCCAGAGCTGTCCATGCAACGAGCCGTTTTTCACCTCAACTAACTATATCACCATGGTAACAAGTCACACATGGTATAGGAGGAGGGGCAGGGAACACTTCTCTATTTTGAACTGCCTTACACTACCCCCACCCAGGAGTACTGAGTCCCTTCAGTACAGGTGACCCGAATGAACATGTCTAGTAACCAAATTATTACTTACAGCTTACATCACAGTTTGTTAACTCAAAACAGGTGCAACTAACTGGCATTAAACACCACTTACTCGCTTGAATCAAAATATCCTTATGTAAACGCTAGGGCCGGGACTCGATTAAAAAAATTAATCTAATTAATTAGAGGCTTTGTATTAATTATTATTATTATTATTATTAATTAATCAAAATTAATCGCATTTTTAATCGCATATAAATATTTGACCTGAGAACAGTGAGAAGCAATTTTTTTCATATAGGTTTTAGTATACCATTGAATAATGACTGAATAAAAAAAAAGAAAGAAAAAAAAAATTTCCTTTGTAATATTTACATTTTTGGGGATACTGAATTTTAGGTCTTCATTGAATGTTAGCCATAATTATTACTATTAAAATAAACTGAATAAATAAAGACATGGGATGTTTCATTCGGTGTGTAATGGACATATACAGTATATAATGTATTAGTTTCACTTTTTGAATTGAATTAGTGACATAGGCCTTAATAAACTCTGCCATGACATTCTAATGTACTCCCTGACTAGTCGACTAGTCGACTTTAAGAGCTACAGTGACGTTTTGCGTGTGACGTCGACTAGTCGGCAATCACGTGACTTTGCCAGTGCAAAGAGAAAACAGCAGGTGAGGAGGCTGGTGGGTCTGTGCAGCAAACTAGCAGCGGTACATCAAGTGTGTGGAAATATTTCACCAAAGATGAGACCAGTAGCACTGTGACTTGCAAAATATGCAAGTCGACACTCAAATACAACAAAAGTACGAGTGCTATGCACACCCATTTGAAAAAGCACCCGCTAATGCTAGCAGAAGAACGGCCTAAATCCTCGCGGCAGCAGTCAATCAGCGACTTCACCAAACGCGCTGCTGTAACCGAGAAAAGACAGCAGCAAATCACCAATTTGCTGGTGAATTTCATTGTCAAAGACATTCGACCTCTAGCTGCAGTACACGGAGAGAGCTTCAGAGAAATGCTCACATTTTTTGAGCCTGGCTACGAAGTCCCATCTTACAGCACGTTATGGAACACTATTAAACATCAGTACGACAGCCTGCATGAAAACATCATGAGGGAAATGAAAGGCCAGAGTGTGTCCCTAACAGCAGATCTGTGGACATCCACTACCATGGACCCGTACATCACTGTAACCGCTCATTATATCACTGACGCGTGGAAGCTGAAGGCCCGAGTGTTGTGCACATCCATGATGTCAGAGAGGCACACAGCTGTCAATATTGCCGACCGTCTTTCTGAGATAATCAAGGAATGGGACATAACGGTGTTTTGCACAGTCCACAATAATGCCAGTAACATGAACTTAGCCATGGAGCTATGTGAAAAGTTCCCTGAAGATCTGGGATGCACTGGCCACACGCTGCAGCTGGCAATAAAGTCTGGTTTAGTCTTACCTGATGTAGTGAGGGCTATTGATGCAGCACGGAGAGTTGTCAGCCACTTTCGCCACTCCGCGCTGGCGACCTGCACCCTGAAGAGACGGCAAGAACAGCTTGGCATAAGAGCCAACAAACTCCAGAATGACTGCCCGGTCCGGTGGAACTCCACCGTCGTCATGCTCCAGCGGCTTTTCGAGCAACGAATTGCGGTGCAATCTGTGCTTTCAGATGAAGCGGTCACAAAACCAAGCATCCAGAAATCCCTCGCCATGAAAGCGTCACAGTGGGAGCTGGTGGAACAGCTTATTCCAGTACTGCAGCCCTTGGCCAAGGCCACTGAAATAATGTGTGGTGAACTGCATGTGGGACTGTCTTTCATTTACCCAGTGATTTTCAACATGGTCAACATAACTCTGCGTGTTCAATCATCTGACCTGGCTGCCGTGCGCAACTTCAAAATCATGGTCGGAGAGCAGTTAAAAAAACGGTTCAAACTGGACTCAGATGACCTGGTGGAATCCATCCCTATTGTGGCCTGTGGGCTTGATGCCCGGTTCAAGCATCTTCAGTTCATCCCGGAGAATAAAAAAGAGGCCGCCCAGACCCACCTTAAAGCCCTGCTTGCAGAGGAGGGAGAGCCGCTGGCAGCAACAGGTGAGTGCGCTAAATGAAATTAATCCAATTATTTAAATTGTCTTCTATTTCTGAATGCGCGGCCTTGGTAAACTTGGTTATTAATTTTATTATAGGTGAGGAGGTGGATGACAGGGAGGGAGAGCCAGTGAGGGGGAAAAAAGCCAGACTCGAGCAGGACTTTGAACAACTTTTCGGCCCGCACTATCACAGTGGACGGAGAGCCAGTAATCAGTGCGCTGCAGAGGAAGAGGTCCGTGATTATTTGCAAACACCGCAAATTCCCACCATGCAAAACCATGCAGTGGTGGGCCGAGAATGAGGACAGATTCCCCCGTTTGGCTAAATTGGGCAAGCGTTACCTGGCCGTTCCAGCCACCAGCACGCCGAGCGAGAGGATTTTTTCTCTGGCTGGAAATACCATCTAGCAACAGCGGGTGAGCCTTCATCCTGCCCACGTCGATGCCCTTGTGTTTTTACACGCAAACCAGGATCGAAAAACAGGAGCTGTGTCTGAGCAGGACTTTGATGGTGATGAATAGGCTTGCAGGTCCATGCCTGCGTTGTTTTCCTCCCTTGTTTACAGTATTTTTATTGCACTGATGTGGGAGAAGTATGGCCTAAATAGGCATGTTAAATTAATGTTAAAGCTGATTTACAGCTTCTTGTTGATATTCCTGATGTTTATGTGTGATTTCTGATTTCTATGCATGCTGTTGTCAATTAATACAGATTGTTGCAAAACATTCCCTCCTCCTGTGATTTTGTTTATGACGGAAAAATATGAATGACGTCATCAGCGACTAGTCGACGTCGACTCGACTTTCATCACATTAGAGTTGGCTTTAAAAAATCTGAAGTCATGCAACCCCTATCCCATACCAGTGGTAGCTCTGGCAAAGACGCTACAATGTTTTCGCTTCTCCAAGATGACCAGAGTGAGGGGGGTTGTGGCACACCTGCAGGACCTCTCTTTGCATGGAAACTGGAACTAAAAGCAGCAATGTTGGGTGTTGGGCTCCTAATTTCTCCCATGAATAGTAGAAAACTCCTTGGTGCAGCCTAAACTGAGACGGGCAGAGCCAGAACTTCCTCACTGCAGGGCTCTCAAGCAACACCTGATCTTTAGTAGGGAGTGTCCCAGATGCTTTCCATGTGTGGAGAATTGAGAGTACAGTACAGGGCTTTCCTAAACCGCCTTATTGATGTGACTTCCTTGCTTGGCCGTCAGGAGCTGTCATTTAGGGGGCATGATGAGAGTGGTGAATCATCCAACAAGGGGAATTACAGGGAGTTTACAGACACATTAGCAAAATATGACTCTGTCCTTGCCACACAATTCCAGTCATCAGCTGTGTTTTCTGGGATGTCCCATTCAATCCAAAATGACTTGATCACTGCTCTCTCAGCCACTGTTTCTGATGAGATCAAAGATGAAATTCAGGCTGCTCCCTTTTTTGCATGGCAGGTGGATGAGACAACTGATATAGCTTGCTGTGCCCAACTCTCTGTCATTGTTCGCTATGTGGATAGTGCAGGTAAAATTCAGGAGCGCTTTATTGGATTTTTTGATGTTTCTGGGGGAAGAGATGCTCAGTCTGTTTTCGAAGTCTTGAACGAGAACATGCAGGGCTATAATTTCAGGGAGAAACTTGTGGCACAAACCTATGATGGGGCTGCTGTCATGGCTTCAGCTCTCAATGGTTTGCAGGCCAAAGTTAAAGCAATAGCCCCCAGTGCAATATTTGTGCATTGCTATGCACACAGATTGAATCTGGTGCTGTCTCAGGGGGCTAAATGCTTATCTGAGTGCAGAATTTTTTTTGCATCTCTCTCTGGGTTTGCCACATTTTTCTCAAAATCCACAAAAAGGACGTCTTTTCTTGAGTCTGCAGGCTGCTCAAGGTTGCCCAGATCCTACTTGATGGAATTTTACACCACGGATAGTGAGCACTGTGGCAAACAATTATGATGCCCTCCTGGAGACTTTTGAGAAGATCATTGCATTTAAGACCATGGATGATGACACATTAGATTGTGCCAAAGGCTTTCTGATGAAACTGGAGGATTTTGAGTTTGTGTTCATGTTGTACACATATGAACAAATCTTCTCTGAGACTGATGTGGTGTTTGACATTGTCCAGCAGAGATCTATGGATGTTCTGTACTGCAAGAAAAGAATTGAGTCTCTTCTTGCTTATGTCAAAGAGAAGAGGTCAGAGGGGGCTTTCCAGGCTGTCTATGCCAAAGCAGTAGATCTCACATCGGACCCGCAAACTGAGCCCCTGAGAAAGCGCCGTCTGTCACAACTGCAGGATCCCAAGGAGCGCTACAGAAATCTGTACATGGCCATCCTAGACAATCTTTCAGAGCAGATACCTCGGTGTTTTGCTAATTTGGAAAGCATGCGCTTCTTAGAATTAGTCAATCCAGGGAAATTTGATGAGATGAGACAAGTGTTTCCAGAGGAGGCATTTCAGAGTGTCCTGAAAAGTTATGGCCAGTTCTTTGATTCAGGGAGACTGAGGTCTGAACTTCAGGTCCTTTATTCAAACCAGGACTTGCAGGGCAACAGGGGAAAGCTGTGTGATTTCTTGCTGTTTCTGAAAGACATGGAGTTGGACAGTGCAATGCCTCAGCTGTACAAACTGTTGTCATTAGTAGCAACAGTTGGAGCTACATCTGCAGGTGTAGAGAGGAGCTTCTCCTGTTTAAAGCGGCTCAAGTCTTACACCCGCAACACAATGGGCCAAGGCTGTTTAAGCAGCCTAGCTCTGCTGGCCATTGAGAGGACACTGGTCAAGTCCCTGGAAAAGACACCTAGTTGGTACGACAAAGTCACAGATCATTTTCTTGAAAAGGAACGAAGGGTAGAATTTACATATAAATAAACACATTTATGATGTAGGCCGGAAAAATGAGCTTCCCCTCCTTGAAATACCAGCAGCTGCCACTGCTCTGCACCCTACGAGATATAGCCATGAAGTCTTCACCAATGTCGCCATCGTCAGCCCAGGAAATGCGTCTTGCTCTGCTCTTTATTTCAGTTTCACGTCCCACAGTAGCTTTGAAATTATGTTCGTGAGCCTCTACACACTTTTGAGCTTCTGCAAGGGAGCATGGATCTCGGTTCATAACTTCATAGGCCACTTTTTGATTTCTTAGACCCTTAAGGAAAGCATCAGTTGCCAGTTGATCTTGCAGCTGGAGATCCCCCCCCGGATAAGCCAGTGTGACAAGGCATCGCACGTCTTCTGCGAATTCAGCTGACCCCTCCCTACCTTGTCGCAGTTCTCCCGACTTCCTCCTTACTGTGGAAGGGGATCTGTTTTCCCAAAACGTTGAGTGAGCTGCTCCACTAGGGGAACATAATCTTCCCTTGTACGCTCTGGCAGTGAGCAGACATCGTATCGCAGCTCCTCTCAAGCATTCGTGCAGCCTGTCTACTCTTTCTGCAGCGTTCCATCCATACTTCCTGGCCTGGCGCTCGAATGGCAACAAGAAAGAGTTCCAGTCATCATTTCCATCAAATGTTGCAAGTTTAGGTCTGTGCACTTCCTGCAGAGTGTGCTGACTGTGGTGACCAGAGATATTAGGCCTGTGCTCGAGCGTTTCGCGCTCAGAGTCTCTTGTCTCTCTCCATCTACTGGCAGGTTCAGGGTTGGCGCCCCTCCAGTTGGGGCCAGAGTTGCGGGCTCGCTGATTTATGACCTCCAGCTCAGCTGCAAATAGGCCGCCAACAGGATTTATTGGTCTTACTGCTAATTCCCAAGAGCCCGAAGGTGTAGCATCAGGGTCAGTTGCATGCCTCTCCAATGAGGGGCGCTGTAAGGTCTCATCTCCCTCTCCACTTGGAGCAGCAAGAGGTGGTGAGGCTTGCTGTGCAGCAGGATTACCTCCTGTTATGTGTGTTAGGACAGGGGCAAGCATCAATTGTAGGTGCTTTGTCTGTTGATTTTGGTTATCCAACAAAGCTTGTAACCATCTTGGGGCTCTATCTGGCTCAGAAGATCCAGCTGTAGCTCCCTTTAGTTCTTCAGTCATTGTATTTTTTTCTTATTCTCGTTCATATAATTGTCTCTTGCTATTGTTGTTATCAGTACCTGTTATCTCTGCTAGCTCCTGTCAGCTTCTAGGTTAGTTTCTGCTAGCGCCAGTTAGCTTTAGCTTCCGCCAACTCCCGTTAGCTTTCGTTAGCTTCCGCTAGCTCCCGTTAGCTTACGCTATCTCCGGTTAGCTTTCGTTAGCTTCTGCTAGCTCCGGTTAGCTTCCGTTAGCTTCCGACAACTCCTGTTAGCTTTCGTTAGCTTCCACTAGCTCTGGTTAGCTCTTCTTATTTTGCCAGGTGGATTTACTCATGTTACCAAAACATTGAAGATCCCACTTCTGACACCAGTTGTTGTACTTTCACCTCTGTGAGTGAGCTAGGCTAGCTCATCTGGGTGTGCGTGGGTGGAATGACTTCACACAACAAGGGATCTTCAGTTTTTTGGACTTTAGTGCAGTTGGGTAGAAGAGTTATAGCATACAGCCACAAACAATCACTAACTGTACACAGCTGGGTTGAGGGCTCCAACTCAGGCACAGAACAGCAAGCCAGAGCTGTCCATGCAACGAGCCGTTTTTTACCTCAACTAACTATATCACCATGGTAACAAATCACACATCGTATAGGAGGAGGGGCAGGGAACACTTCTCTATTTTGAACTGCCTTACAATATCTTCATTGAGAATTTGGCTGTTTTAAAACACAGTATATGTGAGCACAGAGAGCAGGAGGGGTTATAACCGCGTTAATTTAGCGATACTAACACTGCATGCCTTTGAGCGTTGCTAACGCTAGTTACGGTGTTCATTTGCTAACGCTAACGCTAAACTAGCGCTGGCTAAACTAGCTCAAGACGCAAGCTATCCAGTAAGCGGTATTTAGGATGGTGAAGACATGACCTAATTGACTTATTCGTTCTCTACAGCATTTACCTAATGTTAGCTATAACCACATAACTAAGCTAATTTAGCTATTCCATCTTCTGTGACGAGAAGAAGGCTAAACTAAATGGCATATTAAAACCAATCAACTTGAAATCACCTAGGTTTAATAAGTTAATACTTACCTTTGCCCAGAGATGGGACCAAGTCACATATGTGCAAGTCTCAAGTAAGTCTCAAGTCTTAACCTTCAAGTCTCAAGTAAGTCCCAAGTCGTTTTTTTTGGGGCAAGTCGAGTCAAGTAACGTCCTGTACTAGGTCAAGTCAAGTCCAAGTCAAGTCACCTTATTATTGCGATTTTACCCGCAGAATCTTATCTTAATAAAGTGAAAAATAATAATTCACTTTTATCCTCATATTCATTGCAATTCACTTTTATCCTATACTTTATTTATCAGTGTTTTAGCTTGTAGTAATTACTCAATTTTAAGACAATTCATTTAGTTAATCTCAAACAGTATTCACTCAACTTCCCAACCTTAGTTACTAGGGTTACTCAGTTTTAACCAAACTGTGACTTAATCACTGCAATATTTACTTTGCAGGGACGACCCCCACGTGCGCGCGCGCACACACACGTGCGCGCGCGCACACACACACGCACACGGACACACACACACGCACGCACACGGCAAAAACACACACACACACTCGGCAAAACACCCTGTGTTGCTCGTTCGTAAAACGTACAGCAAGTCTTATGAGGAACCGGTCGGAAGGTTCGCTCACGTTATTCCACCAAAACGACCTTCCCCACCCCCACCCCCACCCCGTATTATATCAAGCTAAAGTTAGCTAACGTTAACTACCGACTAAGCTAACAGGATAATATTAGCTCATTGACAAGCACTTACTGGGCAGAATGGCTCTTCAAATGACGAACAAAGTTTGAAGTTGTCGCCTGGCTGTCCGAGATGTTTATGTCGCATGTCTTGCACTGTGCTGTGCGTCTTTTGCCGTGAAAATGGTAATTCCGAAAGCCGAAGACGATGACTCTTGGCATCCCTCCCGCTGCCATGTTGATGCAGATCTGAAGAGGGCATGTTTTTCAAATAATCACGTAGAGAGAGCATGATGATTGATTGACAGGGTAGTGATCCAATCATGACAAAAACGCCATTCGCAGCCTGCTCCTACCGGGTAATCTATATATTTTTAAAATTAATTTCATTAATTCAAACTGAAATCATGAACTGAAAAACACTCAAGTCATTTAAGTCTTGTGTCTCAAGTCAAGTCAAGTCCCAAGTCATTAACTTCCAAGTCCGAGTCGAGTCTCAAGTCTTTTCTTTTTTTTCAAGTCAAGTTACAAGTCATCAAAACAGCGACTCGAGTCGACTCGAGCCCAAGTCACAGTGACTCGAGTCCCCATCTCTGCCTTTGCCAGTGTCCAGTTGTGTGTTGTTTGTCGTGGTATCGGTACATTAATGCCAGAAAGATATGCTTTATATCGCCCTCTAACAATCTGCTGTCCGTCGTCCATGACGCAGCCATGTCATGTGGTGTTTCAGGTCGTGTAGGATTCATGAAACACCGTCAGTTAATATTCATTTCGCTTTTCTTCAAGGAAAAAATTCAGTTTGGAAAGTGACAAATCTTACATCTTTCAATTATTTGATAAAACTAGGCAGTTACCTTACCAAATGGCAAACGCAATTTTCAAGTGTTATTTCCAAAAGCTTGATAGTTCTGATATTTCCGATATGTAAAAATGTAACATATAAAGCGGGAAATTGCGTTCCATTATCCAATTGTCATGAGCTAGACACAGGAAGGCAAGGACCCAATTGCACGACTCGGCACGGTTAAATGTTCAAAAAGCAGGGTTTATTACGGGCAGGGTTCGGTACACGGGCAAGCAGTCAGACAGGCAGAGGTATCCAGAGAACGTCAGGCAAAAGGCAAGGTCAAAAACAAGCAAGGTTCAAAAACACTAGAAAGCTATGATTTAACTGTGAGCAAAAAGGCTGGGACGCGATCTGAAGAGAATCAACGAACTGGCGACGAGACAAGACACAAAGGGGGAATATATGCAGGGTTGATTGGGAGTGATGAGACACAGGTGAGGGAGGCACAATCAGGGATCAGGTGCACACAGACAAGGAGGGGGCAGGGCAGACAGGAACCTGAAACAGAGACAGAGGTGAGTGATCACAAAACACAGGAAGACAAGACATGAAATAAGAAAATAAAATACAAAACCGGGGAACATGACACCAATAGGATTGGATCATTTTCCAGGCATTGGCCTTCCTCTACACTGACACAATCAACGTTTCTCCATCTTCTCTGTCGTCTTCATGAATTGTTGTCATGCAGTTTTGTGTTTTTGACTTTTTTGAGGACGAGACAGCAGACATTGGACGCTGTTCATTTATTTCCAATGTTGATGACCACTCTTCTCTAAATAATGACGACTGGGATTTCTCCAAGATTGTCCTGGTTAACTCCTCCAAAACAATGCCTGGCCCGTATAAAATATTTCACTGGTAAGTCAAAATTAATAACTTGTCTGATATTAAGAGGTTTATAGTTATAAAATGTAAACCGGTTAGCATGTAAGATTTTTAATTAACTTCATATATTAGTGCTAGGTGTACTTAAGTATAAAACATGACGTCCTCTAGGTTCAAGATTTAAAGAGGCTTACAACCTTAATCTATATGCTGAAGTCAGTGAGTGGAAAAAATTTAACATATGTCTGTAATGTTTAATGTGTTTTAATGTGTAAAGGTATAATTTATGTTAATGGTTTAGAAGTCATTAAATAAATTTTTTGAGGTGATAAAAATGTTTTAGAACCGTGGACATCTTCAGGTCAGTGTTGCCAACTTCGACTTTGTCGCTATATTTAGCGAGTTTTCAGACTCACCCTAACCCTCTAGCCATAGACATATACATAGACGCCTTACTGATCGCTGAATCGTACGTCGATGTAGCCGCCATATTGGAGTGGCAGCTCAGCCCCGTGAACTAATACAGGTCAATGGAGTGAACTTTATAAAGCGCCCTTCTACAAAGTGCTATGTATTTTTCTAATGTTTTTATCAGTGTTTACAGCCATCGACATATATGCATATGATCTTCAATGTGCTTCCTTGCACATACAGCTGTATAGATATATATATATGTGCCCCCGTCGAAGCAGATGGCCGCCCACTTACAGCCTGGTTCTGCCTGACGTTTCTTCCCATTAAAAGGGAGTTTTACCTTACATCTGTCGCCAAGTGCTTGTTCATGTGGGAATGTTGGGTCTCTTAAATTAAAGAGTATGGTCTAGGCCTGCTCTATGTATAAGCCAGCCAGCCAACTGCTTGTCATGTATCATCACAGTAACAGACCCTTACAAAAAAGAAGTGTACTTTAAGTTTATTTTATCAAGTAAACTTAAGTAAAGTTCAAGTATATTTCCCAAGTATACTTTATCTAGTAAGTATACCAATATCAATGTACCAATAGTATACTTATAAGTAGGGGTGCAACGGATCAAAAAACACTCAAAAAAAAGACAAGACAAATAAACATAATTTTGTCTTTCGTTTATTATGTAATTCTCTCTCCTCTCCTCCTGCCTCTGTCCCTTCAACCTCTTCATCTCTCTCTCCTGTCTCATCCTCTGTTGAATTTTTAAAATATACTATTAATATACTACTAATATACTACTGAGTCATGATAACTATAATGTAATATATATATATATATATATATATATATATATATATATATATATATAATATAATATAATATAATAAACAACATACTACTTCAGAAACCCTGTATAAACCCCCAAAAGGATGCCAGTTGTCATCAAGTTTTGTCATTTTGATGCTGACATTTTTATTAACCTTTATTTATACAGGTAAATCTCATAATATACTATCAGTATGACAGTATGTCAGCTGACCACTATGCCACTTGAAATAGAGTAAGATGTCTGTAGGTGCTATATGGTGAGATGTTGACGTTTATGTTTGTGTTGGTCTCAGCTGTCAGTTTGACACCTTTCACGCATGTCACGGGGGGTGTGGTTAAGGAGCAGTGATTGACTGATTGAATGAATGGGCATATAGTCAACTGTTCACCGCGGCGGCTGCATGGAGAGGGGGTGAGTAGGGAGAGTGTATTTTTTGTTGACCGCTTAATCTAACTGCAGACTTAGTTTAAACATCTTGCCTTGCCTCGCCTTACTTTGCCTTGCTTTGTCTGTCTGTTCGGTGCTGGAAATAAATACGGACACAGTCGGAAATATGGAAATGGCTTTGTTGTTTGTGTAGCGCGTCAGCAGTGCAATGCTCCCTCACTTAGCCTCTCAGTGACTTCGCTTTTGGTTTGGAGTCACTACATCTTTGTCAACAAAAAACTACACCCAAACGGCATATGTGGACACACGGTGCATAACTGCAACGCCAGAAACTGATCGCAATGCGGACTTCAGACCGGTAGGCCTGTATCACTGCTGTGTATGTTGGATTGAACGCAGTTTGATTGACAGCGCGTCTATTGGAGAGCGCTGCCTGTATGCGAAAGTCCGCTGAGACATGCTGTCCTGCTCGTTGAGAGTGATTATCTGTGGCGTTTTGGAATACTTATGGATGTGAAATAAACGATCTGTGGGAAAATGAAAACTATGCGGGT
Source organism: Pagrus pagrus (assembly GCF_965226575.1). Taxonomy (NCBI): domain Eukaryota; kingdom Metazoa; phylum Chordata; class Actinopteri; order Spariformes; family Sparidae; genus Pagrus; species Pagrus pagrus. Next base: position 1,625,671 of record NC_140197.1, on the reverse strand, counting down.
GTACTGTTGATTCACTGCGCAAATCACTGAGTTGAGTCAAAGAAATGAACGAGTGGAAAACAATGGGTCTGAAGCAGTGGATACAAAACGAAAGGTCATACTTACAGTAAAAGCCTTGGCAAATAAAATTGAAAGTCTGCAAAATGAACGTAAAATGCATGTGAAGAAAATAAAAGGCTTGATACCTGCAATGAAAGAGCTTATGAAACGAAATGAAAATGTCCAAGAGTTGAAGTCTCAGTTGCAAACTCTGACTCAGCTTCTGGACACTGCTGTTAACCTGCATCAAACAATAATTCCACTGTTACCTGAGGATGAAAAGGGTTAACAGAATGATTGGTTCTCAAGTATTGAAAAGTACAGCAGTGCATTCAAAAAGGATGTGACTTGGTGGTTGGAGGAAAAGGAACATATTCCCAATCCTGTTGAAAATGATTTGGTTGCAGCAACAAAGGATGTGTGTCACTTTCAAATGAACGATGCCTCACAGGCAGCAACACAGGACACAGGCTCCATCACACTTCATGAAGGCTCACAGGATGATGTGAAACCAAGTGATAGCATATCAAATGTGCAAAGCAGACGATCTGCACAAAGTGCTGCAAGTGGAAAAAGCTCTGGAAGTGGTAAAAGGTCCTCTGTATCAAGCACCTCCTCTGCTCGCATTAAGGCAGAGGCTGATTTAGCTGCATTGATGGCACGGCAAAAACTTTTACAGGATAAACATGCACTGGAGGAGGAAGAGCAGCAAATACGGAAACGTAAGGAAAGGCTCAAGTTGGATGAAGAAATTGACGCACACTCGGCTAAAGTGAATGTGCTAAGGGCTGCTAGCACATCTGGTTCGAAAAACACTGTAACAGACCGGTCCAATGCAATGAATTCTTACCTTAAGAATGAACAAGGAAAAACAAGGTTCAATATCGACGCCGCCTCTTTCATTCCACAGAGGCTGGAAACGGTTAAACAGCAATCGAAACTGACCCATGCTGCTCACTTTCAGCCTCCCGCTTTAAAGCACCACCTGTCTGAGTTCAATCCTCAGTCCAGTCAAAATGATCAGATGCAACATGGAAGCATTCTCAACACTGAAGGTTCATTAACCAATGTGGAGCAAAACAATGTTCTTGATATCATGAAAAGGCAGAATGAAATAACAACACTACTGGTACAACAGCAGCAACGTTCATCCTTGCCAAAAAGAGATATTCAGGTCTTTGATGGTGATCCATTGCAGTTTCATACATTTATGAGAGCCTTTGAAAGCTGTGTTGAAAGTAAGTCTGACAGTCATAGTGATTGCCTGTATTTCCTCGAGCAATTCACCAGAGGTCGCCCAAGGGATCTTGTAAGAAGCTGCCAACATATGGACCCAGATAGGGGCTATGCTCAGGCTAAAATCCTACTACAGGAACATTTTGGGGATTAACAAAGGGTTGCAGCAGCCTATATGGACAAGGCATTGTCATGGGCCCCGATTAAAGCAGAAGATGTTAAGGCGCTCCAAGACTACAGCTTATTTCTCCGAAGCTGCTCGAATACAATGAACGAAGTACAGTACATGTTTGAAATGGATATGCCTGCTAATATGCTGACAATAGTAAAGAAGCTGCCTTACAAGCTAAGGGATCGATGGAGGACAACTGCTTGTGAAATACAAGAGGGGCGTAACCAAAGGGCTACATTCAATGATATTGTTTATTTCATTGAAAGGCAAGCAAGGATTCTAACAGACCCAGTATTTGGGGACATCCAAGATGCATCACCGGCATTAAACAGAGGCATGAATCGAACCAGTTTGAAACCTAGATCTAGGCCAAAAGGAAGTAGTTTTGCTACAACTGTGACTACTGTAGAGAACAATAAAACTGCAACAAAGGGAAGGAGACCAGACACGATCTCATCAGACAAGAAAGTCTGTCTGTTTTGTGAGGGTGGACACGCCTTGGAGTTTTGCCCTCGATTGGAGAAAAGGGCTCACGCTGAGAAGATCACCTTTTTAAGGGAAAAGGGAGTGTGCTTTGGCTGTTTGTGTATAGGACACATAAGCAAGGATTGTCGAAGGCGTCTCTCATGCAAAGTGTGCAGTTTGAAACACCCCACAATGCTTCACATCCACTCAAAGGAAAAGGATCCAGTGACAGAGGGAGAACCAGGCACTGCAGTGGGCTGTGCTCTGGTATCCAGTGGGCTTACTGGGGCTGGTGATCATAACTGCAAGCTTCCCATAGTTCCAGTACAGATTAAATCAAAGAAAAGTAACCACACAGTGGTTACCTATGCCTTTTTAGATCAGGGTAGCTCATGAACAAGCTCAACCTCTCAGGGAAAAAGACGCAAATTCTTTTACGGACAATGGGTCAAGAGAAGGTTGTTGATAGCAATGTGATTGCAGGACTGGAGGTGGCTGGCTTAGACGGGGAGACATACTGTGATTTGCCCAATATCTATACCCAGGAGTGTATGCCAGTGCATAGGGGAAATATTCCATGTCAAAGAGATCTTCGGAGGTGGCCTCACTTGGGAGATGTTCACTTACCTGAGATTGACTCCGAAGTTGAGCTGTTGATTGGAACAAATGTACCAAAGGCACTGGAACCACTACAAGTCATCCGTAGTGTGGACGATGGACCTTACGGCATTAAGACTATTCTGGGTTGGATTGTTAATGGACCACTGGGAGGAGACAACAGTGAAGGAATGGATGTTGCAACCGTTAACAGAATCTCAGTCCTGAACTTGGAGGATCTCTGGCAGCAGCAGTTCAGAACAGATTTCCCAGAAGGCGGTTATGATGAACAACCTGGTCAGTCGAGGGAAGATCAAAGGTTCATGAAGCTGGTCCAGGATTCAGCCAGACTTGTAGATGGCCATTATCAGGTTGCATTGCCTCTGAGGAAAAGTTGTGTGAACATGCCGAATAACAGGAAGGTTGCAGAGCAGCGTGCCCTAAACCTAAAGAGGAGGTTCAAAAGGGACTTATCATTTCAACAACAGTACACGGATTTTGTGAATGATATGGTCGCCAAGGGCTACGCAGAGCAAGTACCTTCAGGTGAGCTGGCACGTAATGATGGGAGACTGTGGTATATCCCACACCATGGTGTTTACCACCCTCAGAAAGGAAAAATCCGTGTAGTTTTTGACTGTGCAGCTACTTTCTAGTCAACATCTCTCAATGTTCAACTGCTACAAGGACCGGATCTCACTAGCTCACTGATTGGCGTCCTGGCCAGATTCAGGAAGGAACCGGTGGTGATCATGGCAGACATAGAGTCTGTGTTTCACCAGGTAAAGGTACCAAGGGAAGATGCCGACCTGCTGAGGTTTCTCTGGTGGCCTGACGGTGATTTCACCCAAGACTTGGTGGACTTCAGAATGTTGGTACATCTTTTTGGTGCAACTTCCTCACCAAGTTGTGCTAACTTTGCATTGAGGAAATGTGCTGAGGACAATGAAGATCAATTCTGTCGGGAGACCATTGAGAAGCTTTTGCACTGCTTCTATGTGGACGACTGTCTGGTATCGACAGCCAGTGAGGAAGAAGCGGTGGAACTTTACCATGACCTGGTCTGCATATGTGGCAAAGGAGGCTTTAAGCTGACAAAATGGATGAGCAACAGGCGAGCAGTAATGGCAGCAATTCCAGAAGGCCAAAGAGAAAAGGGCATAAAGGATTTGGATCTGGACCATGACCTATTACCTGTCGAGAGAGTTCTCGGGGTGCAATGGTGCATTCAGTCCGATGCCTTCAAGTTTAAGATTGTGGTGCAGGACAGGTCTTTGACGAGAAGGGGGATCCTCTCTGTTATCAGCTCAATATACGATCCCCTAGGAATCCTGAGTCCCATTGTTCTCTCTGCTAAGATCATCTTGCAGGAGCTGTGCAGGCAGCAACTCGGCTGGGATGACCCTATACCACCATCAGCTGCACAGGAATGGACAAACTGGTTAAAGGAGCTCCATCAGCTAGAGCACTTCCAGGTTGCTCGGTGCCTAAAGCCCCAGATTTTGGAGAAGTCACTGCGGTGCAATTGCACCACTTTACAGATGCAAGCAAAAATGGTTATGGTGCAGTGACCTACCTGCTTCTGCAGAATGCACATTCACAGGTGCACAGCAGCTTTGTCATGGGAAAATCCAGGGTGTCTCCTTTGAAATCGGTATCAATACCTCGCATGGAGCTTACAGCTGCTACCATGGCAAGTCGCTTGGACACATTCTGGAAAAGGGAGTTGCATATGTCATTAAAAGAGTCAATGTTTTGGACAGACAGCACTTCTGTACTAAAGTACATCAAGAACGAGACTTCAAGGTGTTCCGTACCTTTGTTGCCAACAGGGTCTCAGAAATACTCAAAGTTTCGCAGCCATCTCAGTGGAGGTATGTAAACACCCTAAGCAATCCTGCAGATGTGGCCTCCAGAGGGCTGAAGGTGGACGTGTTTCTGAGGAGTGAGACCTGGTTGTCGGGACCTGCGTATCTTCTGCATCCTGAACAGGACTGGCCTGTGAGTCCAGATTGTTTGGGCGAACTACTGACAAACGATCCAGAAGTCAAGGTCAGTGTTGCAGTGGATGCGGTGCAGACCTCAGAGGATGTGGACCCAACCACTCGGCTGATCCACCATTTTTCCTCTTGGACCCGTTTGAGAAGGACTGTGGCTTGGATTATCAGGCTGAAGAACTTGCTGCGGTGTCTCAGCCAGAAGAGGAAATGGTCTGACACAGCCTCCACCCAGTCTGACTCACAGGAACAACAAAGATGTTCATTGAGAGGTTTGCTCACAGTTGATGAATTGCTGGATGCTGAAAAGGAAATCATCAGATTTAGCCAGAGGAAGAGGTTTTCTGATGAACTCTCCAGTATACAGAGTGGCAGAAATGTGAAAAGGAATAGTTGCATCTTCAAGCTCTCTCCTGTGCTGGAGGATGGTATCCTGAGGGTTGGTGGACGATTAAGTAGGGCGGCTCTACCTGAAGATGCTAAACAAAAAATAAATAAAGTAAAGAAATAAAGTGGGTTTTCAACCCTCCAGCTGGATCGCACCATGGTGGCGCCTGGGAAAGGTTGATCAGATCTGTACGGAAGGTCTTGAATGCCATCCTTAAAGTGCAAAATCTGGATGAGGAGGGACTGCACACTGTCCTTTGTGAGGTAGAAGCCATCATTAATGGTCGTCCAATCACCAAGGCCTCGACCGACCCTAATGATCTGGAAGCTTTAACGCCCAATCATCTCTTGCTGTTGAAAACCTCCCCTTCCCTACCACCAGGGGAATTTCAAAGAAATGACATCTACGCTCATCGACGCTGGAAGCAAGTCCAATATATGTCCAATTTGTTCTGGAAGCGATGGACCAAGGAATGTTTACCACAGTTGCAGGAACGTCAGAAGTGGACTGGTATCAAGCGCAACTTTGTGGTAGGAGACATCGTGCTTATTGTGGATGAGACAGCACCGCGGAACTCATGGGTCATGGGTAGAGTCAGCCAAACCTTTCCAGACAGAAGAGGATTCGTGCGACGGTTGCTGATCAAGACCAAGACCAGCTCCTTGGAAAGGCCCATAACCAAAGTCTGTCTTCTGCAGGAAGCGGAAGCCTGATCCCTCAGTTCTGAGAGGATGATTTTGCTGGGATAATTAGACTGACTTTACTGACTGACAGTGTGACATGGTCAAGATTACTCCATGAAGCTGTGAGCTTTTGGACTCGACTAGACTTGACTTGCATTCCAGGTAGAAGAGCGCATTGATGAACTATACTGATGGACTATAAAAGGGGACAATTGTGGATTTTCGTGGTTTCATGTTTCTTGTTTATTTGTTATGTTTTATAATAATTAGTGATAATAATTAGGGGCTGGGTTGTAGGTGCTATATGGTGAGATGTTGACGTTTATGTTTGTGTTGGTCTCAGCTGTCAGTTTGACACCTTTCACGCATGTCACGGGGGGTGTGGTTAAGGAGCAGTGATTGACTGATTGAATGAATGGGCATATAGTCAACTGTTCACCGCGGCGGCTGCATGGAGAGGGGGTGAGTAGGGAGAGTGTATTTTTTGTTGACCGCTTAATCTAACTGCAGACTGAGTTTAAACATCTTGCCTTGCCTCGCCTTACTTTGCCTTGCTTTGTCTGTCTGTTCGGTGCTGGAAATGAATACGGACACAGTCGGAAATATGGAAATGGCTTTGTTGTTTGTGTAGCGCGTCAGCAGTGCAATGCTCCCTCACTTAGCCTCTCAGTGACTTCGCTTTTGGTTTGGAGTCACTACAATGTCCATTTGACATCGAAAGTGATTTAATAACCATTTACAAGTGGATATGTAGGCCTATGTTTATGTCAGGTGTCATGTAATGTGTATGCAGGTGTTGCAGTATGAATGCTTATGTATACCCTCTTCAAATGAAGTGTTACTGAAAGTTGTTTTGTTGGTTTGTGGTTGTTTTCATGAGGTAGTGATTTGTTGGAAATCTGTGAAGTGAAGAGGTACATCTAGGGAAGCAATAGTCATTCTGTTGTTTCAAATCCAGTGTATATAACATTCTTAGATTCTCAAATCACAAAATGTAGAACTCTGGACTGAAAATGAACATATATTTTACATTATCTGTCAAGTATTACATTATCAGTTTTGAAGAAAAAAAAACTCCTGAAAATGTAATAAATTCCCAATAATGTAATAAGGTATTACATTATCGGTAAAAATTTTATTACAATATCAGTCAGATTATTTTATTCCATTATTGGTGAAGTTATTACATTATTGGGTTTTATTCCATTTTCAATCGAGTTAAGTGCAAATTTAATTACATTTTCAGGCGTTTTCTGAAACATTTTCAGAAAATTATTACATTATAGGGTGCTACACGCCACCTGGCCATTTATGATAGTCTCTGTAGTGAGTGGGTGAGAGTTTTCCCATAGCACTCTCAGGATTTTAGCCCGGTCCTCTGCGTCCAACTCCCGCCGTCCTTTACCCTCTTCTTTGTGTCTGTTGGGCTTCATTGTCTTTTCCAATGCTTCAGCATTGTCGTACATCTCATCCAATGACTTGGAGAGATGGGAGCAGATGCCGAAAGATTGGATCCACACTGCGACCTGCTCAGGGTTGGTGGAGATGCTCTTCAGGCCTCCTACTCCCTTCCCTTGCTTGATGCATGTCTGCTCCCCAAACATATCTCCACTCACTGCAGCTGCACCATCTGAGTGGCAGCACACATGGCTTCCGGTGAGGAGGTCATCCTTGGCAGTAGCAGAAGATGATCCATCTTGAGTAGTTGTGATGACCGGCAGCAAAGAAATAGGGCAGCATCTCTTCAAGGCATTGTTGTTGTAGCAGCCAGTCACCCTCTCTTTCTGCACGCCAGAACTTGTGAGCTATTAGGGTTGGGGTGATGAAGCAATCCACCCATAGCTGGCCTGTGGGGCGCTCTCTTGCTTTCTCCAGGAATGCTGTTATCTGCTCATGGTTCTTCTCTCCGTCCACTATGTTGGGAACGCCCACATGTTTCTGACGTCGGATCAGCCCGCTTGCAGCTCAATGCTTAAATGTGGCCTCCTTGCACTAACAACATAGCTGCGCTTTATCTGTTGTGGACGTATTTGGATCCGAAACCCAAACGCCGCCGCGTCTGGGTTCATGAGATCCTCCGCAGACGCTCACAGCTGGGTGAATACCATCACCTCCTCCAGGAGCTGCGTCTGGATGACGGCCGTTTCCAGCGGTACTTTAGGCTGACGGTGGCCCAGTTTGAGGACCTCTTGGCCCGGGTCGGTGCGAGGATCTCCCGCATTGACACCAACTACAGGCGCTCACTACGTCGGTGACGTGGTTTGGATATCAACGCTGATTGGATGTCGCGGCAAAGCGTCACGCGATGTCGCTTGAAAAGTTCAAATTTTTCAACTTCAAGCGATGGACGCGATGAAGCGATGGCCGCGATGGACGCGTCATCGCATCGCTCGTATCACCCGAAACGCGTTGCCCGACGCCCCATCGCGTGTCATCGCGTCATTTACATTGACTTTGTATGGAAAGTTGTGGCGTTCATCGCGTCCATCGCGTTTGGTCTGAACGCACCGTAAGACTGCGGTCACGCCAGTCGCCGATTGAAAAAGCCCCGTCAAGCCAGCCGCCGCTTAGTATCTGTTGCGCATCTATTACTGCACTTACGGTACGGGTGCCCGACTTGGCCAAAATGGATGGGAAAGCAGTTTTTTATACCCGGTGCAACGGTTAAACATGAGGGAAATTATAGGTTTGCTGATATTTTCAATGGATTCTTGTTCACAGTGATCCTGACTATCACTATAGAACATATCAAAACATTTTACTTAGGAGGTTGCTGTAGGCGATCCTTGTCTTTGAGCGTCACTGCAACATCTTCAATTCCCTAAACACACTCCATAGTACACTGAAAGATTACTGGGGAGGAACTCACACTCACTCTCTTTATAATAATAATATCAGAATAATGATAGGGATTTGTCTCCAATACATTCTCAGGAGTTTCTCCAGATGCCCCTGGATCATGGATTTGTTTGCCCAGGTCTGGTCCAACATTTACAAAAAAATGATTAAAGCTGTTAGCTACATCCTCCATATTATAATTGTCTTTGTCCTTATCAATATAATATTTAGGGTAGTTTGTTTTCCCTGGGCCATTTCTGATAATACCATTAAGTATACTCCATATTATTTTTATATTTTGTTTTTGTTATCATCTAATAATTTCTTATAATAATCTTTCTTGCTTGCTCTTATAATATAAGTTAACTTATTCTTGTACTTTTTGTATTTATTTTCTGAATCTTTAGTTCTCTGTCTTATGAAACCTCTGTATAGTGCATTTTTTTATTTTGCAGGCATTTTGTAATCCCTTTTCTAATCCATGGACATTTAGTATCTATTTGTTTTCTGTTTTATTCTTTGATTTGACAGTTTTTATCATAAAGTGACTTAAACAAAGTAATAAATGTTTCATAAGCACTATCAATGTCTCTTTTATGGTATATTATGTCCCAGTTTTGTGCCAGTAAGTCGTTTTTTAGTGGATTGATCGCTTCATCCGATCTCACTCGTCTGTATTCTGTTAGTTTGTATGGTTTGTTGCTTTGTGTATTTCAACAATTCTGTATGTTTACTGTGACACACTTTGAGTCTTCATCGAGTTCAATATGTTGATTTTATCTCTAACTTTGTGTATTCCTCTCCTCAGGTCAACATCCTGTCCTCCACTTTTGGAGTTGGTTACTGTTGACCTGCTCTTTATTCCCCAAATTCATGCCTTTTAATATGGTTTCAGGACTGGTACAGTTGATGCAGCCCTTTCTGAGAATTACACTTGTTCTATGCTTTTCTATAACAGCCTCTGGCCGCATTTCCCAGATTCGATCGTTCTTAAGGACTTAAGAAGGCTCTTAAGAAGGGTTCGGCTAAGAAGGAGCGCTAAGATACGGGTGTTTCCCAGATGCGTTCTTAACTGCCTTCTTAGGAGAACCTTAAGATCAAGCCAAAGAAGCTTCCTAAGAAGCTCTTAGTGGGAGCTGTCCACCGCGGTGCTGCTGTGCTGAATCAATCGATGCCAGGCAAATCGATCACCCACCTCTTTATCAGCGCATAAGTGTGTATGTGTGTGTGTGTGTGTGTGCACTGTCAGACCGGGCTGTACAGGCAAAGAGATCCAACGGCCGTTGGATCTCCGCACGGGGCAGCCGGTACTTTGCCTGGACAGCCCGGTCTGACAGCACGTCCAGTGGGGAGAAGTGCTGACGCACGTATGCATTTATGTAAACCGTCTGGCTTCGCGCACGGCGACGCTGTTGGTTCGCAGGGAGAATGTGCTGTATTGCAGCCATGGTTTCTCACACGCGCGGACTTTGGCAACGCAGAGTAGCAGGGGAAGCCTCTCTGGATGAGGTTCAGCTGAGTTTAATACATCTGTTCCCTTGATATCTGTGAAATGCCACAGGGTTGTTGTTTTTTTTATGTGTAGTACTATAAACTCATATATGCAGATGTTGCGGAAAACTTAAACGTGTAATTCAATAAAAAGGTGTTTTTTCATCTACCATTTTCTTATTTTCTTTTCTTGCGCCAGTGGTCCGCAGCTATGAGCGCATTTCAACACTGAGCATTGTTTTATTATTTCGAAAAGTGGAGGATATAAATTTCCCTGACGCGGCTTGATCACTGAGCATTCGGGCGCTAAGAAGGCTGTTAAGAGTGGGTCAGCTCGATCTTACATTTCCTTCTTAGTGAAAGATCTTCTTAAGCTAAGAGCGACTCTGGGAAACACATCCTTCTTTCACAGCGTTCTTAAGAGCGCTCCTAAGAAGATCTTAGCACTTAAGAGCTTCTTAACGAATCTGGGAAACGCGGCCTCTATCTGTTGCTCTACTTTTTTTTCACAGCAAACAGTGACTGTGGCTTAAAGAAGCAAGGTGTGGCATTACCAGCTGCCAACACACATTTGAATAACTTCTGAAATGCCAGACTTGACATTGTGATGTATCTACAGACAGATGATTGATTGATAATTTTATTTTAAGGTTCCTCTGTTTGTTCATATCAAAATAAACATGAAGACATAAAAAAATCTTCAGAATAGTTGTTTTACATCAAAACATTATTATGACTGTTTTAGATTTTCTCTATGTGAATGAGCAACCATAACTGCAGCGTCTGCACCCACATCCAGCGTTTCAGAACATGCATTGTAATACATTATTTATAATGTTTCATTTTTATCATTTTATAACTTAATAAATAAGCACAGTGAACATTGGGGTATTTTCCAGGAGCAAAATATCTGCTTCTGAAACAGGGGCCTTGTTGCCCTGAGGAGAAATCGTAGATTTGGTGTTGACTCTGATCTCACTTCTTTGTTTGTTCTTGCGCTGGTTTTGCGTCTCCAATCTAATTTAAATATGTATGAGTTGGAGGTCAAAAGGTCAAATTGGCATCTTTCCAGGGCAGTGATTGGCTTTCACATTATGTCAATCACTTTCTTTCTACAACGGTCTGGTGGTAATTGCAGCGTCGCACTTGAGCAAATATTTTTACTGTAAAGTTCGTTAATTTACTGAAGACAAAGAAATATGTGCCCAACTTCAACGAAAGGATGAGTAATCCAAGTGACAGGTAAGATGCTAATTACCCTAAAGTCTTGAATGTGTGTGTGTGTGTGTGTGTTTATGTATCGAGGGAGGGGGAGGGGGAGAGAGACCGGCCTCTGTATTACTGTGTTGTAACACCGGTATGAGTGTATACAGTGTCAGTGAAACAAAATAGGCTATGTTATCCATTACATCTATTTTTAACATGACACATACATAGGGGTATTGGTTTCATAACTTTACAATTACATGTCTGCTTTAAAATACACAGCAATATAATTTGAATAACAGAAAGTGAGCGCACCAGTATCTCCACTATAAACTCTATACAATTTTAGGCAGAATTTCGTTCCAATAAATATATGTAGCCCCAACTTAAACTAAGTAAATCCATTCAGTATAATGTAATTGAGTTAGTCCAAGTAATTATTGTAAAATAAATATAGCTATTCAATATAATGTAATTGAGTTAGTCCAACGAATTATTATAAAATAAATATAGCTATTCAATATAATGTAATTTAGTTAGTTCAACTAATTATTATCAAATAAATAGAGCTATCCAATATAATGTTTAAAAAAACAAAACGTTTTTTAAATCCAATTATTATATTTGATAGAAATATTTTACTTTAAATGTCTAACCACTCTAAGAAGGGCTTGAATCGTATATAACTATATATGTATTTGTTCCAGATTCTGCACCTTCACCACATTTGGAAAGGCAAGTATTTCACTTAACTCACAACTTTGAAAAATAAGGGTCTTCACTCTTGTAATGACTATTCAATTACACAATAATGTGTGGGATATAATACAATTTATTGTTGTGATCCTATTGAAATGTCCTAATTATATCATTTTCAAGACACGGAGAACTTCCAAAAGCCTGGAACAAATACTGAAAAGTATTGAAGAATTGGCACAACCTGGGACCAATATAAAGGGTTGCAGTTATTACAATGCTGATGGCCTTTGGGGAGATGTCTGCAAAAGCCTGGAAGTGCCCAATACATCAGTGAATCGGCAAAAACTTTATAAGGCCGCTGCTCATCTTTGGAAGGTATTTAGTCGTCTGTCAAATGATTTAATGGCAACATAATGGGTGGCCATTTTGAGGATGGAAACTCATGTTTAAATTGTCAGTGTGTTAATGTTATTTTGAAAATGTAAATATATGCTACAAATGATAATAGGTTAGAAAAATTAATATGAAAATATTGTGACTTTTTTATAGGACACCTCAGGGATAAAGAGCAACTTAAAAGTGACAGATGCTGATGCTGAGGAGAGGGAACACATCGCCTCTTTGGTAAATTCTCTGATGTTACAGTCAAAACATTTTGTTATTGTTACCCATGCCATTACTTTTGTCGTATACAATTTGAAGGAATACAAATTATTGTTAGAGTGGCCACTGTACAGTGAGTCAGACACTATTTGATTATTTATCTTTGGTTGTACACCAATGTGATACTCAAATGTTTACTTACAGATGTCAGATCCAGTGCTGTCATTGTAAGATATTAGCAGAACAATAAGTGGATATATTGCTGTTCATTACATGAAATTATGTTTTCAGTTCCTACTACTTCAGAAAATGTGACTATTACTAATGTAATGTGCCACTGTGCCACATCAATTTAATGTTAATTTACGGTGATCTGTATGCTCTTGTGTCTGATTGCATTATATAGAAGCTGTTAGACTATTAAATAAAATGCTTTTCTGTGCCTTTTTACCTACAAAGGATGACAGTGATGTTGGAGACACTCATCTGTCTCCACCTTTGGAACACGAGGATGAATGTTCATCTTCATTTGAAAAGGTATTCCTACTTTTCCTTTTCCTTTTTAAGTGATGTTATAATTGCATTTATTTCAAGTGTTTGCTCACTCCACCGGACAGTGACGATGAAGTCAAGAGTAATTTTTAATACAAATCAATCTAGCCCATAAAAATTAGGTAATTGTCTAATTTTTTTAAAACAAAAAGGTAAAAATATCTAGTGTTATATTTTCTGTTATTATCAATGGTGTACTTAAAAAAATAATAATAATGACACTATTTTCAGGGCTATTCTTGGGGTGATTTAGCATTATATGAAACAGCTTGTTCTGTTTTAGTAGTGGCAAAATATTAAAATAAGGGTCCTCATTTAACTTTTTTAATTTCATATCACAAAAACTTTTCATATTAACTCTGAAAATGTACTGTGTTCCAGGATAATGACAAGGAATCCAACCTGGCTGAATCTGCTTACATGTCAACAGAGAGCAGTGAGGCAGAAGAGAAATTTTTCTCATGTAGTGTGCCACAGCAGCCATGTTTCTTTTTTCTTGATAAAAAGGAATGGCAAGACCTGAGGAAATCTCAGAGAGGAAAATGTTTTCAAGGGTTACAGTGGACAAATGTGGTAGCAAGTGGAATAAGGTCAGTTCACCCATACTGCAGCTTTGGTTTTAAACGTCACGCATTAAAAACCCTGCGGTCACAAAGAAGCGCACCCATCTTCAAATGTAATGGATACTGTCGGTTTGAAGATTGCCCCATTGCTGTTACTGTCGAAGTCAGAGATGAGGTCACCCTGAAGGCAGATGTGGTATTCACAGGAGATGAGGTGTGCCACAGTACCACTGAACTCAAAAGAAGGCCAGTCCGTGCAGATGCACGTTCATCAGTTGGAGAAACCCTTGAAACAAAGTTACCAAGAAGCCTTTTTTTGGACTCTATGCAGAAAATTCCTGAGATGGTGATAGAATCAGGCTGCAGGGACGAAGCACCGACAAAAGAGGTTCTAAGGAACATCGCATGGACCCAAAGACAACTTAAAAGAACTTTTAAGTCTCCAAATGCTAATTGACCAAAAAACAGGAACAGACAATGAAGTCCTGCAGAGGGTTATGATGCACCCAAAATGAATAATGCTGTGGTCAAAAAAGACACCGTCAGTTTTTTACCAAAGATGCAAGGAAGACATCGTGTATCTGGATGCAACAGGAAGTATAGTTCAAAAAGAAAGTGGCAAAAGTCCACCATACTATGTGTATGAATTAGTTGTGCGGAATCCTTCCAAGGGGGCATCTCCTCTTCCTGTTGCAACCTACCTGACTTGTGACCACACCACAGCATCTGTCACCTACTTTCTGCAGGCTTTCCAAACTGATCTGATGAAGTTGTATGGGAAAAGGGCAGTGAAGAGGCCAGTGATGATCATTTGTGATGGCTCTTTAGTGCTTCTGCAGTCCATTTCTTTTACATTCTGCAGACTAAGCCTAGAGGATCTTCTGCAGAAGTACTTTGAAGTCATCACTGGCCAACATCAAGCAGAAAGGTTTGACCTTCCCATTCTGCACAGATGCTTAAGCCACATCATGAAGAATGCAAAGGATCTGTGCAAAAAGCAGTAGGTATTTTTTTATTTGAACTATTTTATAGTACAATCAAAAATTTAACTAAATGTTAATTTATGTTTTCTGGCTTTATTTTTAGTGTTCAAAACCATTACAAGCTGGCCATGCATATATTTGGGCTACTTGCATGTTCCACAACTCTAGAAGAGATGGATGAGGTCATTCTCAGTGCCACAGTCCTGTTCTGTAGTCCTTGCACTGGAGACAATGTGTCAAAGCACTACAGCAACCTCCAAGTCCTTATACAGTAAATGGGAACATTTGAAGTTGAGGAAGAAAAAATTGTTGCTGAGGACTACAAGGTAATTCACAAAATTCTACTTCTATTCATAGTGCACACTGTTGACCGCATACATGGATTTCATGGACTATAATGACCTTGTTGTTTACATGAGTATATTTAATTAGAATTGTGTGAAATTGCAGAAATTGTATTTTTCTTTAGAGCTTACACAGATTTCATTTACTTTTTTTCAGTGCGATGTCACTGCCACACCTATCCAGAATCACTTCCAACAAATAATTGACAGGGCACCTCTTGACCATGATGGTGAAGAAAACAACTATCATGCACCAAATTTCATTGCCCGGTTGGCTAAATACTTCCTGCCGCATGCCACTCTGTGGTCTGGTCTGATGCTAGGTATTTTTTGCAAGTTCTGTTTTAAAAGTGTAGTAATTTATAAAAACAACATATTAACAATATATTCAATGTCATTGTTGTCTTCTTTTACGTTCTCATTATATTTACAGGGGATATTGGCCGTCATGGTACAGGCCCAGCATACCAGCATTTCAGCAAGATCCACAAAGAAGTCAGTCAGTCCAATAAACAGGTAAATACTGTTCAGATATGTTTAACATTTTGTTTATCAATAGCTGCAATTTTGAATAGTGATGTTCCTTAAAATGACTGCAGAAAAATTGAAAAAATTCAATCTTTTCAGAACTTTACACCAGACAACCGGACACAGGGCATTATGGAAAAAAATCAGTGGGACCTCAAGAGAATAAGATTCCAGAGAAGGCGACTCACACGACTTGATGATTTTGTGCAGACATACCAAAAAATGCATGATGCACTGATCATTGAATACCAAGACAGAGAAAGAACCAGAAAGAAAGTGAGGAGTATTTTTTGTTTTTGTAATTGTGCCAGATCATACATTTCATTTCATTCATTGATCTTCATCACATGTGTGTATATTGTATGTCCTCTAGTCTTTTCGAGTGGAAATGGAGCAGTGGAAGAAGAAAAGTCAGGGGCGTAAAGGAGTATACGTCTCCCCACTAGTGAAGAGTCTCCCATTCAAAGACGTGAGAAGCAATGTACTCTTTTAGGTTTTAATAATACCCATTATCTTATAAAAATGTAAAAGAATTTGCTGAATGCATGTGTATAAGTATTTTAATTATTATTATTTATATTTTTTTTTGGTCTGTTCTTTTTGGTCAGAAGAAGTCTCCAAAGGCAGCCACCAATGAACCCAAAGAAAAACCCGAAGCTGTAATCTCAACACAGGTGATTTTTTTAATATCATTCATGAATAACATTCTATATATCTTATCAGTATATAAATGGAACATTAATATTACAATATACTGTATGAATACAATTAGTAGTTTCACTGTAAAACCTAACAGTACATCTTACTAAAAGAAATAAGTAGACATAACTTAAATCTCAAAAATCGTTGGGGTTACTCATTCTCCTGAATTAACTGAATTTAAGAATTAATAATTGATGTAATAACTCTTTTGTTTTGAGTGCTTCTCAAATATGGAACATTTTAAGTACAACTTATTTATTCCAGTGTGTTCCATTGACTTATTTAACTTAAGTGTAGCTATATCATTTTTTATTAGACTATATAAGCTACACTTTCTGTAATTAGTTTTTATGGCTATGTCTATTATTTATTATTATTTCTGTTGATTATGCAATGCCCAATTAAAACAAATAATTACTGTGACATAATTTGAATGATCACAGTGTAAAGATTTAAAGTTAATCACAGAAAATTGGCATAAATCAATAAGCTTATGACACACATTTTCGTTCAACTTATTTTTTTGATTGTGTCTCAAACAGCTTGTGTGCGTTTTAACAGGCGCTAGCTCTTTATGTTTGGGAAACCCATTTACCAAAAACAATATCAGTAACCCTGCCAGTTCACGTTGTGGTCTTTGTGAAGGTGACACATTTGGACTTGTTTTTGCATGGTGATTGTAAGTAGCCCTCTGTTTTTAGTTGGGAAACCCCGTTTACTGGCTCTTTTTTTTTCAACGTGAGCAGTGAACTACGGTTCAACTCGTGGTCTTCACACGCACAGCGACAGGAGAGAGGAGACGGAGCGGGCTATTTTTGGACATCTTTTCATGGTTAGCATCAACTCCGGGACAGCAGACCCTTGCTTTTTCGCCGAAATTGGATAACTTTCGACACATTACCCAGCCGGGGAACCGTTTTATTGTCTACTTGAGGTAATGTTGCTCTGTTGTGCTTTACATTGCATGTAGTTTGATAGTGTTAGCAACTGCTGCTAGGTTGCAAGCTCGATAAAAACTTTAGTTATTCGAAAGAAAACACAATTTTTAATAACTGCATGCCTTTTTAACTAACCAAGGGTGAGTTTAGTCATGTGTTTTATTCTTTACTAAGTCACAGTTACCACTGGTAAGCTAGCAAAACGTTCGTCGAGGATGTTTTAGCGCCTAAAATCACGTCTTCAGCTCTGCGTCTTTTGGGCAGGTTTTCGTCAAAGTCGGGTTAAATTAGCCTAGCAATTGATCCGTTTTTGTGGCGTTTTTACCCTACACCAGTTGATTTGTCAGGAACAAATAATGTGGAAATGTAAATTGTGCGTTTTTTCTAGTAACTTAAAAATACAATTACTGAGACATTACAGACTTTACCATGGTCAGTATTCAAGAGTTTCACCTTTACCATGCCTCTACAACAGCTGCATGTGTACATTTAGTACTTTTAATTCATTAAAGGTACATTTGTCAAGAATTCATGCAGGGAAAAGAAAGGTAGATGGTGACACGACTGGTTTGACTGTAAAAAGGGCATTTCATTGCCCTGTTTGTGATTTTAAACAGCCATTTGCTGAGAGAGAAATGTTTATACATCTTCGGGGGCATTTAAGGAAAAAAGAAACCGTTCCCTGTCCAGTCAGGGCCTGCACGTTTAAAACAAATGTGTACTCCACGTTCAATGCACACAGATGCAGAGAACATCGAGATACCTGTGACTATGATGACATTATAGTGCAAAATGATGTAAATGTCTCCCAGGATAGTGACATTGAACAGGATCCAGGTGAACTGACAGATGAAAATGAAACTACCCCTGTAGCAGGAGGTAGCAATGAGAAGTTAGCAGAGCAGCTACAATTCAATCTGGCTGCCTTTTTCTTAAAAATGCAAACTGTTCTCCATGTGTCACAGAGGGCAACACAGGAAATCATTGAACATGTTGATCAGTTGTTTTTACTGTCAGAACCTGTTGTCAGGGAATCTGTAATAAAAATAATGGAAAAAAATAATTGCCCCTTTACTGACACACTTGTGAGTGAGATAGTCCAGGCAGTGTCGGAGAGTAATGTATTGCATAAGTCAGTTACAGCTGAAGGACCCCTTTCAACTGCCAAAAGGAGGAAAACATATTATGAAGAAAAGTTTCCACTTATTAGGCCTGTCGAATACCTGATTGAGTCGTCACAGCATACCTTTATGTATGTACCTATTCTCAGTACTTTGCAACAGTTGTTAAAAAAAACAGATGTACTTGAGAAAGTCAAAGAAACCCCTTCTAAGTTGCCTGGACAGTATTTGTCACACTGTGATGGCTCCTACTACCAGGAAAATCAGCTTCTCTCAGATGAGGGTCAGCAATTATCATTAATTCTTTATGTTGATGATTTTGAAATCGCAAACCCCCTAGGAACATCACGAAAAATACACAAAGTATGCGCAGTTTATTGGACATTAGCTAACCTGCCAGCAAAGTACCGTTCAGCTCTCCATTCAACTCAACTTGCCCTTTTGTGCAATTCTAATGATGTGCGGGAATTTGGATTTTCAAAAGTCTTTGCACCCCTCTTAAAGGACCTAAGAACTCTTGAAGAGGTGGGCGTCTATATTGAGGCCTTTGGTGACTGTGTCAAAGGAACAGTCTTCTCAGTTGCAGCTGATAACCTTGCTGCCCACGCTAGCTGGCTTCAATGAGAGCTTCAGGTCTACATATTTCTGTAGATTTTGCCTTACCACTCAGACTGAAATGCAAGTATCTGATGCAGTCACTGGTGTTAACCTGAGAACCAAAGATCTGCATGACAGCCTTGTTCAAGAAGTTCAGAAAGGTGACGCTGAACAGGGTTATGGGGTAAAACGCAGTTGTGTTCTCTCTGACCATCTCAAATATTTTCATCCTCTCACAGGATTTCCACCTGATGTCCTGCATGACCTGTTTGAAGGTGTGGTTCCCGTTGATTTGGCACATTGTTTGAAAGGTATGATTGCAAAAAAATATTTCACTTTGGAGGAGCTGAATAGAGCAATATTGTTTTTTCCCTATCAGCATTCTGATAAGGTTGACCGCCCTCACCCAATTCCTCAAACTTTTGTCAGTCGAGGAACAATTGGTGGGAATGGACATGAGAATCACACTCTGCTCAGGCTGCTTTCTCTTCTCATTGGCTCCAGAGTCCTAGAAGGAGACAAATTCTGGGAGGTGCTAATGGACTTAAAAGATATTGTGGAACTGGCTGTGTCTCATAGCTTTACTGACGAAACGATTCAGTGCATGGCTTGCAAGTTTTTAGATCACAGGCAGTTGCTACAAGAAGTCTTGCCCAGTTTAAGATTAAGACCAAAGCACCATTTTATTGAGCATTATCCACATCTCATAAAATGTTTTGGTCCACTGGTGCATCTCTGGACAATGAGATTTGAGGGAAAGCACAAAATCTTCAAGAAAATTGTTCATGACACTAATAACTACAAAAATGTGTTAAAAACTTTAGCAGAGAGACACCAGAGCATGATGGCTTTCTATTTGTCTTCACCACGGTTTTTTAAGCCTTCAGTACAAACTTCAAAAGTGGAGTCAGTCTATGTCGATTCATTGCCTGTCGACACACATGTGTTAATATCCAGCATGACAGACAGCAGCAGTGTTTATCGCACAAAACAGCTAACCATTGAGGGCACAACCTTTGTGACTGGCATGTTTGTTTGCACCGGGACACATGCTGCCTTGCCTGAGTTTAAGGAGATCAGAAACATATTCCTAATCCAGAATGATATCTTCTTTTTACTGAAAGACTATGACACCGAATACACTGAGCATCTGCGCTCGTATCATCTAAAAGATCATACAAGCAAGGGCCATACAGTGAAATCTGTGTTGCAGTTGGCTGACCAAATGCCACAGTTTGCCTACAAAGTCTATGGCAAGCTAATTATAACAACTAAACATTTTATTACAGTCACAGAGTGAGAGCCACATCACCCCAGAGGACATCCTCCTCTTCCCCCTGGGACCTAAGGGAGACTTAAGATCTCAGACCCTTTCTATCACCAGTAGAGATCACCTTGACACCCAGGACAACATACTGTAAGGTAATGTAAGTTTACACGTTTGCTTTTCTCACACACCATGATCTGTTCTCAATATGTAAACCAGTACTTACTTTGAAATAAATCGTTTGCCATTATGTGAAGATAAAATCTAATCAGTCTCTTGTCTGTAAATTGAGGTAAAAACTGCAGTTAGTTTTTAAGCTTTGCGCAGGACTGTAATGCTACCCTTGCTCAGTCTACAAGTAACAAAATGTGATGTGTTGTCCATGTCAGCTTATAAAAACAAAGAGCAAGGAAATGCAGTTATTTTTTGTGTTTTTCGTTACAGGTGCCTCTTACACAGTGTAAATGGAGGTTTCTGACGTCCTCAAACTAAGGGTCGTCCTTGACGATGTCAATGCTGAGAGGCTGATTTTGCCCTCTCGTCCTGAGACTATAAATGCCCTCATATCTGAGGTGAAAAATAAACTGAACCTGATGTATGAATTCCGGCTTCAGTTTCAAGATCCGGAATTTGACAATGCTTTATGCAATTTAGTAAACATAGAGGACCTGCCATCCAAGGCAACTATTCAAGTAGTAAGACTCATTGAGGCAGACTTGTCCTCTACAAGCACGGATGATACCGTGTTACTGTCTGACAATACTGATTCACCTGAGCGTCTTTGCCGGTGGCCAGAAGTCTTCATTGTTCCAACATTCTCATATGAGGTGGAGTATTCTCTGAGAGAGGGCAACTCTGTATCTGAGAGAGAAGGGAGAGGTCTCCGATTGACCAGAGATCAAAAACACAACATACTTGACATCATGGCTGCTGAAATATATAAGCACAAAGCTTATCCTAGTACATCACAGATTGGCAAGGCTGCAGAGGCTTTAGTCAGGAAACACCCCTGCCTCAAAGAACAAGGTTCCAAAACTGGATGTGAGGGTTGGAAGAACAGCCTTCGCTTTAAGATGGGCAACTACAGGACCAAACTTTGCAGGGCTGGTATAAAAGATGTGGCTGTGAATGCAGGCAAGCGTAGCAGGACCAATCCAGATGGCACAGCTTCCAGGGCAAACATCAAAAGACCAAGAAGAGGAGAAGTTAACTTCCTTCCCAATTATCCCTCTGGTGAAACAAAGGACACACTGGAGATGCAGAGGCTTAACATGGTGGAGGAGTTCAAGAAGACCTCGGCTGAAAGAGACATGCTTCTTATCAACCAACAAATGCAGCGTACCTTTTCACTAAGGCGTGAAGAAATTGTCAATTCTGCTCCTCCGATTGATGAACTAAGGGACAGATGGCCTGCACTTTTTTGTGAAGCCCAGGTGAGTAGAAAACTTACAACTTTAAAGAATCACTTAAAAAGCTGACAAGACACGTGAACACAATTATCATTGCACTGGGCGATATGGAAAAAATCATTAATAAATCATATATATCTGATGTCTTAGATATTTCTGTCTTAAAAGTAAAAGTTTTATACAACAATACCTGACCCAGTTTACAGTTGTGATTATTATCAAATCAAGGTAATTTTGGTAATTGGTGTGTTTGTTTCTCTGTGCAGCTCTACTGCGAATTTCATAGGATCACACATCAAAATCTGCCATCTTCCTTTTTTTCTGCGTTGGATAAATACACACCACAGCTTCTGAAATTGTACAAAAAGAAGACGACTGGAAGGTTTGGAGAGAAGCTGCAGCATGTTGTGACAGCATATGAAGAACAGGTAAACACATTTTTATTACATTACATTGACAATTTATGTGAACAGCTGACTTGAGCATCAGCTAATGTATCTATGTCTTTGTTCAAAAGGACAAGAACAACATCACTGCAGCCAGAACAGCAGCCCTTGCCGGCCTACCACTGTACCTGAAAGAGGATTCGTCAGACATATTCAAGACTTGCACGGTAATTCTTTATTCTCCTGCATCAAAACTTGAAACTGAAATATCACTGAACAGAGTTAATTGAAACTGCCTTATACGGTGTGCCCAATTGGCTTCCTTTTGAGGAAGACTAGTTATCACTGTTTATGTCCTTTCACTCTTTAGGTCTAGATCATGTTAACATTTTACACATAACATTTCTGTGTGAAAGTCTTACCAGGAAAAGGCTACTGCATTTAAGGTTGCAAAAATGAGTTCCATTGTGCACGTGTGATTCAGACTTGTGTGTGAGAAGCATGTCCCTCAACAGTGTAAACCAGAATTTCCCTCAGAAATAAATAAAGTATATAACATTAAAAAAAAATCAAATTTTATTTTTCATAAGTTTGCATGTTTACAGTCGATTCTTTTATAATGCCCATATGTCTACATTTACACAAAGACTGGTAGTTGCCTGGATCATTCCTATTGTCCATTCTTCCTCAAAATAATACTTTTCTTCACTTGCTTACCAATGATCTGATTCAGAGAGGATTTGAAGGACCGAAATCAATTAAAATGTTCAGAAAAATCAAATTCTTTAATTTAGAGTCATAACAGAAAAAACTGCCTCCCTGATGCTCTTCCTTTTCACGTTGGCTCTTGCTGCCTGCTTTAGTGTTGTTGGCATCTTCAGGTTTGTGCTTATTTGCCATGAAAAAATGTACTCAAAAAGCATAAAAAAAGCAAACAGCCCAAGGAAAAATCAAACTATTCATATCATTGCATTAAACCAGGTTTCATGGGGGGCGCCAATAGACTAGCACTTATGTTATGCTTTGTGTTCGAATCCAACCTCGGCCCTTTGCTGCATGTCACCCCCTTGGTTTAAAAAAAAGAAAGAAAAAAAAGTCATTTATTTTTGACAGCCATTTTTTATAAAAAGTTTCTATGGTTCTGGTGGGTTATCTGTTTGCTGCATGTATCTGGTGGTATTCATCTGGTTTTTAAGAATACAAATTATCTCACTGATAATGTAAAACTTATATTTCAAAAATGGTTCACCTGGCATTAAAGGGTTAAGATTATCCACTTGATTAGCATTACTAAGACTGATGAATCCTTATTAACTGAAGTTTAACATTGCAGTTTAATTTCACAGAAAAGAGGACATTGGATTTAGTCCTTAATTGCATCCATCATAGTTGTGTGAAGTTATCTCTGCTTTATGTTAGGCAGTAAGAACGGTTTCATAGTTGTTTACTTATTTGCCCGTTTTATTGTTTTTGTGTTGCTTCCACTTGTATATTAAAATCTGGTAGGGGTTACACATGTATTAGTTTAGTTATTCTTAAATTCTTCCTCACACATACTAAATACATACTTCTTCCCCAGGACGAGTTTGAGGTGTCCCAGGGGGAAGCTGTGGCTTTGGTGGCAGTGGTCGCTGAAGATGAGGTGCTGACAGGAGTTCCTTTTGACACGCAGCATGTGTCCATCATCCTGGAAGGCCAGGTTGTGATGTCTACAAGATCATGGACTGACTCACTTGTTGTTTTGTTTGGTTTGATTTATGCTCTACATTTGAGCTATCCTGAAAAGCTAAGTGGCTTCTTTGAGTTCATCCAGGTTGTCCTCCTAAATTTTGATGAAGGGAGAAAGCAGCTCAAACCAAAGTTGCAGGCATTGAGAAATGAGCTGGAGTAAATGATCAAGATCTTTGTTGTTTTTTATTGTTCCTGATAATTAGTTCCTTAAAAAGAAAAAATCCCACACACTACTCTTGCTAAGTATCACCAATTTATTAGAGAAAAATCACAACCTTACGGTCAAGGTTCAGAGGGACTGAAGCTTTGTGATTTTTTTCTACTTGGTGATACTTAGCAAGAGTAGTGTGCAGGATGTTTTATTGTCTGCTCGAGTCCCGCTGGCTGTACTGTTGTTGAGCCGTGTTTACATCATGTTTCGATGGACGGGACGGCCTTGAGTATAAAGCTGTTTTAGTCAAGGACTAGAGAGAAGAAGAAAATACTCACTGCTTATTTGGATGTCATGCAAGTGTCTTTTGATCACGGCCATTCTGTGTCAATTTATGTGCAATATGAAGCTACGAGCTAACTAAAGAGCGCCTAACATAAGCCTGCTAACAAAACAATGCAGGACACAGGTGATTGCAGCAAAGGACATTTTTTGAGCAAAGGACAATTTTGTCCTCTGCTTGCGCTTAATGGTGTTTAATTATGGTGCATTCTAATTCATAACTCCTTCATGCGAGGGGAGGGGGGTTGGAGGTGTGTCTGGAGGAGAGCTGGAGGCTTCAGTGTGTCAGAGGTGTCGCCAAACAGAAGTTTGTTTTGGTTTAATGCTGGTGCTCAAGGGCGACATCTACTGAATCATAAAGTCATACATTCTTCCTTTCAAGGGACTATGTGTTTAGTTGCTGTTGAAATTTGTTAATATTGTGCCTGGGTGTTTCTTGTGTTTATATTGCCATAAAGAAATGGCATGTTTAAAAAATGTTTTAAAGCTGTGTAAATGACTACTTCAAATGAACATGGAAATGTTTTGTAGTTATGAATGTTCAGCATTCAGCTTAATAAACAATTTAAGTTGGATCAGAGATTGGTCAATTATATTGTGTTCATGTAACTTGATTGGTTTAAGGCAATCGGTTTCCTCAAATGAATTGAGTAGACAAAATGTAATTTTAAGTTATCACAACTAGAATGTAATAAGTTATTTCAGTTGGAAGACAAAGTTGATTAAACTTAAGTAAAAAGATTTAGCAATACAAGAGGCATTTAAGTTAGTATTACTTAATTCACATACATTTAATGAACACATGTTATATAAGTTGAGTGAATAGCTGCATTTAAGTGTAAAAAGCTAATTCTTTACATTTCACTTCAGTAAATGGAATTAGTAATGCTAACTCATAATACACATGTCACAATAACTCTAGATATACGAGTTATCTTTACTTGCATAAAATAATTGCTGGTACTTAATTTATTTGAGTTAGTAAACTTAAATAGTTCAAGGCAATCGGTTTCCTCAAACAGTTTAAGTTGAACTAACTTGTCAGGTTTTACAGTGTATATTCATAAAATTAAATTATTGGGCTAGGGGTTGATTACCAAATTAACTGTTAAACACGGCTATTAACAGGCATGAATCTGAGATAAGAGAATATACTTGTTAAGTTGGTTGGCAGGCAATAAATCCAATTAAATTACAAATAAAAACATACTACATAAAACAAAAACGAAAGTTGTGTACTGGTTATACAATCTTGTGAGGTATAAATACTGGGAATAATGACTGCTACAGAACAATACATAAGTGGAGACCTGGGGTCCGTTTCACAAAGCAGGTTTAGTGAAAACTCTGAGTCTGTTAACCCTGAAATGAGGGAAACTCTGAGTTTTCCGTTTCACGAAGGGAGGTAACTCAAACCAGAGAAAGAGGGGTAACTCTAGCCTGTTTCACAGAGAGAGGTAACTTAAGCTCTCGGTCAGTTACCATGGTAACATGCTCTATGAACCTAACCTGGTCGGGACCAGGTTTTTCTCACCAAACCTCGAGTTTCTCTCTGTCTCCGCCCTCTTTCAGCCACACACGGTATTTGATTTCCTCATTCATTCAGTCAGCAGGCGAGTTTTGGCGTAATATAGTTCTGCCGTCTGTTTTTTGAGAAAATCATTGCAAAAATCAGTCAGTAGGCGACATTAGAAGTTATATTAGGTGGCGACTATTTTCACTACCATGGCGTGTCCTTTTGATAATGATCCCGTGGATGAAGGTGCAGCATTACTGCGCAGAGAATTAAATATTCGTCGGGAGATGATTATCAGACCGCGCATAGATGTTCTTGCATTTCCAGACAATTATCTTTTTGAGCGGTACCATTTCACGTCACAGTCCATCATTTACATACACAACCTAATCCGTCCTTATTTCCAACATTACCAACCGAAGTCATGCTCTCACATCCCAGCAGATATTGTGTGTTGCGCTGCGTTTTTTTGCAAATGGGAGTTTTTTATACAACGTCGGAGATGCAGAGCACTTTACAAAAGTAAAAAAAAGTAATGAAAGGAAAATAAATATTTTTATGAATAGGCTTAAAATATATAGATAGTTCTAGGCATATTACATTTTATAAAAGCGCTTGTGTCTTGGGGGCTGAGCTCAGAGGATGAGCTCAGCCACTGGCCTTCCTAAATTCTGGGTTAGGGCCAGCTCCTCTGCCTCTGTTAGAGGTGGCGGTGCTGGGCCACCACCCGTTTTACGGGCATCTGCTTTCTTTCTGTTGGCTGAGTAGAAGTCTGTGTTAGTTTAAATAGGCTTAATTCTTTAACAGAACATGATATAGATGAGAAGACATGTATGTGTGTGAAAATAGCATTATGTTGGGGATAAAACAACTGTACAGTCAAACAGCCACTTAATATTTACTTTACAATGTAAAACATGATCAAAATGAGGTACCCCCATGAGATTATGCCGAGGTCTCACCTGTTTGAACAATGTTTTTATGTTTCATCTTAAGCTGCTTACACTTCCTTCTAAAAACGTGCTCAAACTCACCGTATGAGCGCATTAATAAAAAAAAACGTAGCCCTCCTCTTCCCCGTTGCCATGGTGACTCGTCGAATCGGGGCTCCATTGACGCTGTCTTTTTATACTTGTTGCGCACGCGCTTAACTCCAGGTGAAACTACTCCGAGTTGATCAAACTGACTCAAATCAGCTGTTCTGGAACCGAAAACTCAGAGTTTCCTATCTCAGAGTAGATCAACTCAGAGTTCAAGGTTAGACTCAGAGTTTGTTGAACCTGCTTTGTGAAACGGACCCCAGATCTATTGATGGTGATGGCAAGAAAGCTCAGCAGTAAGAGCAGCTGGCCGGGTGGAGAACTGCAATCTATCTGGAAAGACAAATAGTGCAAAAAATATTGTGGTAACAGAGGATGAAGTCAGAATAGAGAAAGTAGAGTCAAAGGACACCATGACATACTGTACAGTGCATAATTATAAGGAATGTGCATACTGACCTCCTGTGATTATATCAGCAGTGTATCCTATCAAGACACTGTCAGCCAGTGGCACAAAGATTAAAATGTCTGTTAAATAAATTAATCTTTGTTGCAATAACACTTGGTTGAGTTTAGATCAGGTGACTGATTTGGAAGTTGAATAATATTCTGTATCTTTGTGTCGAGAAGCTCTTGTGTTGCTTTTGCAGTATGTTTTGGGTCATTATCTTATCCCTTACCTGTACTGTGAAGCACCATCCTATCAGTTCCACAGCATTTGGCTGAATCTGAGCAGATAGCATCCAACTATATACTTCAGAATTCATCCTGCTGCTTCTATCAGCAGTCATGTCATACACAAGGCAAATTTGTAGAATGAGGACTAACAACAATTCTTTTCTTCTAGGATGATTTGGAAGCTGCAGACACTGCCACCAAATCGGAAAGATTGTTTTTGAAGTTGTCCAAAGGGGTCACAGTTTCAGTTTTCAAAGCTGATCTGACTAGCTTCAAGGTCGACGCAGTGGTAAATGCTGCAAATATGCAACTTCAGCATCATGGTGGACTTGCAAAAGCATTATGTGATGCAGGTGGCCCACAGGTACAGGCAGCAAGTAACACCCATGTTGCAAACCATGGCCAATTACAAACGGGAGAAGCTGTTGTTACCGACTCAGGAAACCTGCCATGCTCCAAAATCATTCATGCAGTGGGGCCATGCCTAAGGAGTCACCCAACACCACAAATGATTTCTGTTGCAAAGCCAATGCTAGAAAAGGCAATCTGGAGTGTACTGGAGAAGGCAGAAGAACAAAACCTATTTTCCGTCGCCATTCCGGCTATTAGCTCTGGAATTTTAAATTTTCCTCTGCCACTATGTGCAGACATAATAGCCACCACCATCAAACAGTACATTCACAAGAAGGAAACATGTCCACCCTTCAAAATCCATCTAGTAAATAATGATGAAAAAACAACAAAAGAAATGGAAAGGGCCTGCAAGCTAATACTGGGCGGTCCACCAGTGGACAAGGACACAAAACCGAAGAAAGCGGAAAAGGCAACCACAGCCATGGTCAACCCTCAGGTGACATTTATTTCTCTCTCTCTCTCTCTCATATCCCATGAAAACGACACTTAATACACTAAAATATCACACAAAATTAAAGAACAGTAACATTTTGTGGTTATGTAGAAATAACCTGCTGTATAAGTAATACATTGTGTTGTCTGTATTCACAGAAAGCAGCAGTGCAGCATATAAGAAGGAGAAAATCCAATGTTGAAGGGCCTATTTGGAAAAACTCCAGTGCTACGGGAAAAAAAATTCCAAGAAGGCTCTCCCGACCAGTAAAGATAAATACTCTGCAACAAATCCTTCACCATGACTACTGGTTGACCAGTGATGCCATGGATCAAGCCAGCTACCTCATGGCCAAGGATCATGACCACCTTGACGGATTTCAATCTGTTTTACCGTTTAGCACAATTGCACAAGGAGGGATTGTGGGGACTCCTGAAAAGAAATTTGTTCAGATGTTGAACATCAGACAGAGCCACTGGATAACAGTCAGCAATGTGTTTTGCAATGACACTCAACTCGCCGTTTATGACAGCCAACGTAGCCCTCTGGTCCCAAGAACACTGCAGGCACTGTCCTGGCTGCTAAGGCCACAGTCTGACACTTTTGAAGTTTTGCAACCAGCAGTGCAGCAGCAAACACATTTTAGTAACTGTGGGGTGTTTGCAATAGCCTTTGCATATGCATTATGCAAGGGTCATCAACCAGAACAGTGCATATTCAATGAAAGCAGGATGAGGGCACAGCTGTACAAGTCATTCACAAGAAACATCATCACATTTCGAATGAATGTTGAAGACAGAGAAGCTCAGTCAAAGATCACAAAAACTACAGTACCAGTATACTGTGTTTGCAGAACAGCTCATTACAAAGAGCTGATGGTTCAGTGTTCACTGTGCAAAGACTGGTGTCATCCCACATGCGTCACCATCCCGAGAGCTGTGATCGGGAATGATGACATCTGACAGTGTTCCAAATGTGAACAAGCCAATAGCACTTGAGGTGGAACATTTTATTCATTTAGACCACATTGGTGGAGCACAAAGTGCTCAAAAATCTTACAATTCCTATTTTCAAACATTATTTATCACATTTTTGTCTATGTTGAGAGTTTTTACTATTAGAAATGTATTTATGTTTAAACCAAAAGAAGAAAAAAAACATTTGAAGGCTTCAGTTTGGTATTTAAAGTCGACACTTTATGACAGTTGTAAAATCTTAAAATTCTTATTTTTTAACATTATTTATCACATTTTTGTCTATGTTGAGAGTTTTACTATTAGAAATTTATTTATGTTTAAACCAAAAGAAAAGAAAACATTTGAAGGCTTCCGTTTTGCATTTAAAGTCGACACTTTATGACAGTTGTCAAATCTTAAAATTCTTATTTTTTAACATTATTTATCACATTTTTGTCTATGTTGAGAGTTTTACTATTAAAAATGTATTTATGTTTAAACCAAAAGAAAAAAAAACATTTGAAGGCTTCAGTTTGGTATTTAAAGTCGACACTTTATGACAGTTGTAAAATCTTAAAATTCTTATTTTTTAACATTATTTATCACATTTTTGTCTATGTTGAGAGTTTTACTATTAGAAATTTATTTATGTTTAAACCAAAAGAAAAGAAAACATTTGAAGGCTTCCGTTTTGCATTTAAAGTCGACACTTTATGACAGTTGTCAAATCTTAAAATTCTTATTTTTTAACATTATTTATCACATTTTTGTCTATGTTGAGAGTTTTACTATTAAAAATGTATTTATGTTTAAACCAAAAGAAAAAAAAACATTTGAAGGCTACAGTTTTGTATTTAAAGTCGACACTTTGACAGTTACTGTAAAAATTGCAATTCTTGTATTTATTTGATACTATTTTATTTGGCCTATGACATTTTTCAGAAATATATTTATGTAAATTTGATTTGAAAGTTGATTTTATTTTTTGTTACTAAAGACTTTCTTGGGGTTTTCAATAAAGAAAACAAATGAGCAAACCTCTGTCTTAAATCATGAGGACAGTATCCAGCCAATATGCACTTTGAGAGTGGGAGGGATTTTGAATTAAATTTATTATAAAACCATACAGTAAAATGTCTTGATATTTTCCATAATGATAGTCAGGATCACTCTGAACAAGAATCCATAAAAAATATTAGCAAACCTCCTAAGGAATAATTTTAATTAATTTTTGAAAATCAGGAAATTATCCATTCGCCTTGATGCACTTTGAGAGTGGGAGGGATTTTGAATATAATTTACTATAAAACCATACAGTAAAATGTCTTGATATTTTTTGCTTTCCCATCCAGTTTGGCCAAGTCGGGCACCCGTACCGTAAGTGCAGTAATAGATGCGCAACAGATACTAAGCGGCGGCTGACTTGACGGGGATTTTTCAATCGGCGGCTGGCGTGACCGCAGTCCACTAAGGGCATTAGCCCTTTGTCTTTGCCTTCATCTCTCTCTCTCTCTTTAACTAACCCACGTGTACATGTACACACAAATAAGGGGTTACGCGCGCACACACAGTAATCTTACGAGCGACCTGTTGGAGACTTATGGTTGATGACCTCGCTATAACATAAGATACGTGTGTCTTGTGATATCTCCCTTTTATGATTTCAGAGACGGATGCCTCGTGGTAGCATGTCCACCTTTTGTGGAACAGTAGGTCACTTTTCCTTCAAATTCATTGTAGGCCAACGGTGGTGTAACCATTGCCGTTGGTCAAATCTCGCGCGTTCGTTCATTTGACTAGCTTTAGGTGATGTATTCACGTCTACCAGTTTTGGAATTCTAGACATGATTTAGCAAAATCATTGTCATTTTTGAATTCCACGCATGACTTCTCCAAGTCACGTTTAAGCCATTTTTGTAGTTGAACAAGCCTGAGTTACCCAATTCCGGTTCGGCCATTTTTGTAGTCCTTTAAATGGAACACTCCGGCTGTGTCCGAAATCACTCACTCATTCCCTACTCCCTACTCCCTACATAGGGAGTCCAACATAGTGCACTATAAAGTGAGCTCATCGGCAGAGAGAAAAAAACACTTTCGGACACTACTCAGGCGCTGTTAATTATGCTACTGCTGTTGCACAGTTGAAACGTCAGACATCAACGCTGGTTGTGAACTATCCGTATTTAAAAAGTATACTGTTAATATTGAGTCAAAAGCATTTTAATATACATCCCGATTATTTATATTTATATATATATACAGTATACATAAATATAATCTATATACATGTATGTGCATATGTAATAACGCCACATCCTTTGTCTTTTATCTTGTACCATGCGATCAAAGAGCTATAATTAGACCCCATTTACTTCGCAATTACATACGAGTCTCAGAGCTCTCCAAAATACTCACCATCATCGTCAGATTGTAAGTATAAAGATGAAGGATTTTACATTTATACAAGACATCTAAATCATTAATGTATTGTTAGTGTCAATAATTCACTGGTATTGTCAGACTACACCCCCTCCTGTGGAAACAGACATGGCACAACTTTGTTCATAAATCAGATTAGATGGATGGATAAATAGATATACTTTATTCATCCCTTAGGGGAAATTCAGGTGTCCAGTAGCTCATAAAAACACACACGAATAAATAAGTTAACAACAGCTTATAAAAACACACAAATGAATGAATTAAAAATAATTATTACTGCACATTTCATTTTATTAAGTTGTATTTATTTTTTTTACATATTTTTTATTTTTTGGACACATTTGTTGGGTATCCAGGCTCAGTGCATGACTCTAGAGTCCTGGAAAATAGCCCTCTTTATCCACCTGAGGGCTCTGCATTCTTGGGGATGGTGGATACCCCTGCATGTCCCACCCAGTTGCCCTTGTAAGCCCCTACAGAGAGCCTGTGAGAGGTGTGGACGTTGGGAGCTTTAACCAGCACCATGACTGAATGGGCCTTTGGCATCATGAAGACCAGATGGAGATCAGTCTTCTTCAAGGCTCTGGAGGTGCACCCTGCATTTGCGGTGAAGGTGATTGCCTGTTGTCCCATCTTGCACAACCTCTGCATCAGGGATGGGGACATATTAGAGCCTGTCGAAGAGGTTCAAGATGATGGAGGTGAGCAGCTTCAGCAGGACCAGCATTGTGGAGAACAGCTGCATGGGCTCATCGCTGCTGCTCTGTCTGCACCGGACAACACTCCTCGAGCTCTTCAAGAACATGATTATTGTTAAAAACTATAAAAGAAAGAAAAAAAAAGAAGTACAAAGTCAAGTTTTTTGGTTAGGTTATACATCTTAGTAGTACTTCTTAATTATCAAATGATATTATAACGTGTTAAAAGTGTAATAATATAATCTTTGATTTGTTTATGTTAGTCAAGGAAATGTTGATGTTAATTTTCATCAGTTTTTGTTATTGATCCATTGAGTTAGGGTATTGTTGGTATGTTGATATGTTATGATAGATATGAGTTCACAGTCAGTGTTAATCGTTTTTTAAAAGAACATTTTATTAACAAAGATCCCTGATGAGATTAACAAGATCCCCTGGCTCTGGTGTGTCACTGTATCAGGGGACACTGAATCAGACACAGAAGGGTTCTCTCCCCATGCTGAGGCAATGAGACAAAGAGGCTGAATAGATGGCCTGGCTCTTATCGCCTCATCCATGAGGGAGAACCACTTCCATGTCCCAGCAGCAGCAAGACAGCAGCAGTTAGCTAACAGTCAGCTAACATTAGCGAGCGTCGCTAGCGTTAGCTAACAGTCAGCTAACATTAGCGTATGCCGCTAGCTGCGAATTATGCCTTAATACTGCTAAGCAACTGTTAACACAACTTCAACACATCCATATATATTTTTTATCAACATCACTCACATTTGTAAATCAGCTCCCGCTCCGTGACCACTGTGCCTCCGTCCATCATTTTTCTCTCAGCGCAATTATGATGGGATATCTTGCTATGGTTAGTGACCATCGGATGCTCACTACATTTTGCGGTCTCTTGTGGGATACAATGAGTGCACTATATCCTGATCACTATACATTCGGACACCACTACAAAATGGCGTGGTCACTATATAATGCACTATATAGTGAGTAGGGGGCGATTTCGGACACAGCCTCCGTGACGTCAACCTCCAAGGGAGCGTGACCGCCATTTTGGCTCTTGGCCATCTTGTTTCTTTGACTACAACCGCCATCTTGGCTCCTCTTTCTTTGTCTCTCCGACACACACACACACACACACACACACACATGCTTGTTTGTTATTTGTGCTTCAGTTTGTCTTAGTTTAGTTTCATAGTTTAGCTGCTTTGGTTGAGTAATTGATTTTTGTTTATTGAAGGTATCATTGATTTAATCAAGTTGCTAACAATAATAAAGTCTATTATATTGTACATAGCAGTTTTCTGTGATTATTTTGTGCATATGTTTTGTGGCATTTACTGGTTGTGATGGTCAGTGCCGGATTCATTTCCTTCACTGTTCCTTTAATTGTAAATATTTTACAAATATTTACATTTAAAGTGAACCCTTCTTTGAGTGTAATTTTGGTCTGGTTATTGGTCCCTGATTCCAAGGTGGTGCCCCGTTTTAACGATTTGAAAATTAATTTTATTAATTTTTATTTTATTAATTTTAATAATTATTGTCAATAATGATTAATTCCTAATAACCACACCTGCCCTACCATCGATTCCCAACAACTAAGAAGTCATGAAGAAGAGCAGACACAACCATACGGAAGGCTCGCATAGCCTTGGGCCAGGCCTTCCCATTGAAGATGGATGTCAGGCCTCCAAATGACGCACCTACTAGCTCCTCCACACCGGTTGAATTCATCAGTTCTCTGATTGAGCCGATGAATGACATGAGAGTGTGCATCATCCTAGGTCTGAGCACCACTGATGACCATGTCTGCGGATCACTCCACTTGATCAGGCAAGCGATCACATACAGCTACATGTCAAACATTATATGACTGTGGCTCATGCCGAGTTGCCTGAGTGATGTGTCTAAGTAGGCGATGGTACTGAGCACTGTATCAGGGTGGGCAGGGGGCGAGTCAAGCAGAGGTCCAAAGACACTTATCGTCTTCAGCTTATGAGCACTGTCATCACCACTGCGATCTTGCACAACATTGTAGGCTGACCAGTCCAGGGGAAGAGGGGAAGAGTGTAGCTGACAGAGCCAAGGAGCGTCCTTCTTCTGTGCTCTTGAAACACTCTGTTTGATGGCATCTTGGATAGCATCAGTTTTCTTGGGACTTTTTCTTAGAGCTGGTGGGGTCATCGTTTTGGGGCCTGTATAATGTTCGATGACAAAACTGCTTTTATCCGCTAGACAAAGTTTCCCAGCTTCAAGCTTCGTCAGACGGGGTAGTTTTAGCGACATGACCCCACCACCAGGAGTGGCTCCTCCGGTGAACAGGATACCTGCTGGATTCTGCACAAACTGAGTGGCCATGGCATGAGTCGTGCGGCGACCATTGGGTGTGAAGACCACAAGATCAAAATTATCACCCCAACTGTGGATAGGGCCAACGCGCCTATCCAAGCCGACTGCACGCAGGTACTTATCTGGGTCCTCAGAAGCATATTTGGCAGCTGACTTCCGGAACCGTAGGACTTCATCGTAGGTAGTGACAATGCCATGATCATTTAGGTTCTGAACCAGTTCTGAGCTACCATGCTTATGGTGGAGTTTTACAGCAAGCCCCAGAGTTGTCTGATTCCAGCTCCTACTGATGTGCTGCTGGATGCTTTGAGCGAGTGTAAGTGATGGTTTAGTCACTTTTCCTTCCTTGGACACGAGACTGGAGACAAGCTTGAGGAGGGTTGGACTTGTGTCTTGAACGACCTCGTCATGTCAGAAGCTGCCAAGGTCATATTCACAGGGCAAGGGACCTCCGCTTGCACTCTCCTAACAAGCTTAGTGACATCATCATCAGTAGAGGTTTCAGCTTGGCTTACTAGTTTGAGTGCCTTACCAACACATTGTCTCAAGCCAACAATAGTCAGGCACCCTTCAACCTTCAGTACAACTACAGTGTCACCATAATAATAACACAAGTTGGATAGCATCTGCTTCCTGCAGAGGTCCCCGGAATTAGCGAAATATACATCCTGTAACTCTGACACAGTTCAGGTCAATGACTTGTTCACATTCATGTGGTCAATGACAGCAGCTAAGCAGCTATCATCTTGTTTGCAACTAGCACTTCCACTATCAATAGGCACCTTCCTAAAGTCATTGTGGCACTTGGTGTGATACTGGGCATCAGCTGCGGGTAGGTCCAGGACGCCATTCACCAGTAGCTCCACTACCCCAGCCCAGTCATCCTGGTGCTCAGCACGTCTTTGAAGGATGGAATACCTGGTCTCTCTACAGTTTGGCATTGTTTGACTGGCTTCCACCTTTCAGGGTGTTTGGGGTCTTTAGGTTCACAAATGAGACCACAGAACAGACAGGGATTCGAATACTCAAAGGCAGATACTTGAGAGCGAATAATTTGCTTTCCTGGCTGACTATGAGTTAAGTCCGACTTGCGGTTTGTCACATTTCTAGACGCAGAGGTATATAAGCTATAACATGATTTGTGACATAATATGGAGGCTGATTGAGCCCCATGGGTAGCAATGATGTTTGACAAAGTCTCATGTATAACTGTATCTCCGAGCTCTTCAATCCTATTAAGCAGAGTAGCTATGCCTTTGGATCCGGACGTTTTGAAGTCATTGTCCTTGCCATTGCAGGGCGCGAATAGGCAATTCTTCCCTGACATGCCAACCTGAAATAAAAAAAACAATGCTTAATATAAGGATAAATTCCAATTTCAATGAATGCATGATCAAACATTCTTGGTATCAGTTGAATTTCAATAAATCTAGACTCAAATCTTCTCTGTATAGTTAGTAGATGATGCATCTCGGTAATTTACAGTGCAGCTGCAGCATGCGTCAGTCAGATGATGAATGAGGATGTATGCACCTGATTATGAACACCTGTAATTGAAATAAAATTGGATTAAGATAAAAGCTCCTCAAATCATAATAAAAATGAAAGGCTGAGTTCCACCAACAAGGAATAAATTAAGATAATCTTGAGCTAATCTAGGATTTGTTAATCCACAATTTTTAATTTCAGGTGTGTTGCACCACTTAAAGGTCCAGTGTGTAACATCTAAGGGGATATATTGGCAGAAACTGAATATAATATACATAAGTATGTTTTCATTAGTGTAACGTCACCTGATTGCAAGGTTGTAATCTACAACTTCACCACTAGATGCCACTAAATCCTACACACTGGTCCTTTACATTTTAAACCCTCATTAACAAAACTAGGACTACCTAACTAATCTGTGATTAATCTGTTAAATTACCCTAGTTACCAGGGTTAGTCTAGTGTTATTGAAATAAATTACAACATATCCATTCTGCATGTTATTTGCTTTCTCCTGTGGGATGCTGCTTTAGTGGCTAGCTAGCTAGCTAGTTAGCTAGCTAATGTCCATTGTCATGTCAACTGTTCCTTTAACATGATTACAAGTTTAAAGTTATAATTTATTTCTAAAACAACATATTCACTTAGCTAGCAAGCTAACTATGGATCTGGAGAAGAATTCAATAGGTTTTCCTATATCACATTAGCAAAAAGCTAATCGCAATTGCCAACTTTTGATAGTGATTATATTAAGACAACACTTAAGTATAATAAAATAGTATAATAAAAATGCCTGTTATTGGAGAGGGAGTGATACAGATAACTTACAGATAAGCCTACATGGACTGTCCATCATCAAGGCATCCATCAGTAGAGTAACTGTTAGGCATTCAAAATGATGAGGTAGGCTAACTTTTTTTGGTAGTTGTGGTAACATTAACTGTTGATGTATTAATTTCTGTGGATTAAGTCTCTGGATTTTACTCAAAAGAACTCCAACCATATTTTAACATTTTAAACCACCCCAAGAGACGGTTTAGAAGTAGGCTATAGAGATATTAGGCTATTTATAAAAAATTTAAATGAAATATGCACTACATACACACTGTAATCATGGTTATCAGCTTCTATTTGATTAACTTACTTGCATTGAGATGATATGATCCAAATATAAAAAGCTCTGTTTTGTCCGTCTTTCCATCCAATATTTCGCCCAATGCATTAACCACAGTGGCAAAAACGTGAGCAGAACTGAAGAAATTTGAAGAAATATGACTTGAAATAAGACATTGTGCTCTCTTGATTCTGAAATGCAGGTCCAATGTATTAAGCATATAAATAACCTCAAAATCGGCCCACTGGGAGTAAAAATATGGCCACTTTTGGTTTAAACTGCCATTTTGAACTTTGAAAATGTCAGAAATGGATTCAGCATCCTCAGTAACCTGCAAAACTACTCCAATATTGTCCAAATCGGCCAAGCAGTTGCTGAAATATTGCCTATATAGGTGATTATGCTAAATAATGCTAATTAATGCTAATAATACTAATTATGCAAATTGCCCAACATATGCAAGTTAGCATCCGGCACTTTCTTAATGCTGGGGACCCATTCTGTACATTTCTAACATAAAACTTTGGTGTACTCAACATTTCTGGGCAGGGGCGTAGGAATGAGTTTAACATTGGGGGGGACACATATCGGAAACCTGACAGATCCGTTAATGGTTTATAATATTAAAATCATGTTTGTTATATTATTGTTTAAATTCAACCGTGTTCACTTCTTATGTTTAAACCTTCCTCTCATGATCAACAAACTAAAATCACCTCACCCTTCATATAGCACCTACCTGCAACTCTGCAGTGCTGGCTCTCCCTGCATCACCCTCACCAGTGTCAGTTCCCAGCTGAACTTCATCTGATCTCTAATATGTGGAGATGAATAAGGTATAGAAAAATACTGATGGGAAAGTCAAGAAAAACCTTAAAAGTAAAGTAACTCCTTTCTAGATGTGGGAGATGTGTAACGTTACTCGTTTTCAAGTCACATGGGTTAAGTTAATAGAAAAATCATGTTCTTTTACAACCACCTTAAATACAGTTTTTAGTGTCAAATCGCTTTTGTCCGTTACGTTACTGGAAAATCCGCCATATTTTCGCCAGCCGACGTTGGCTAGTAACGTTAATAGTAACAACGTTACCTAGCAAGAGTGTACTAGTAGTTAGATGTTGAATCACAACATCAGCTTAACATCAACAAGTCTAACGTTAGACAGAAAATATAATTATCCTCCTGGACAAAATTATTACCAACTCACATTTCCTTTCTTTCTTTTCTTCCCCATAAAGAAATCTGTTAAACTGAGCTGCTGCTGTCTTTTCATCTTCACCTCTCTCTGACCTGTCCAGCCGACTCCCGCTTCCCAAACAGTCTGAGGGGGCGGGGCGGCTTGTGACAAGACGCTGTGTTGCGATTTCAAAATAAAAGCAAGTGAGTTAAAGATTTCAAAATAAAATGTTCTTCTCCTGTTCTACTCGGACAAATGCGCCTGTCTCCAATATTGGAGGGGACACGTCCCCCCTGTCCCCCCGTCCCCCCCGGTTCCTACGCCCTTATTTCTGGGTTCACAATGGGGCTCTATAGGCTGGAAAATAGACTAGAGCACTGTTTACACATTACAATTCTTACATTTTTATTGAACAAAATACTAACTTCACATTGTTTATTGTAATTTAACTAATATAATATGTAATCCTTTCATTATTATTAGACCACATTATGCTGTTACACATGCTTAGTATTCTTTTAAAATTTGTTTACCACTTCAAAACCTAGGGAGCATAAGAAAGGACATTTATTTGCTGATAATCACTGTTGAAGCTATAATGTTATTGTTGTTTAAAAATAAATTTTTTCTGACTGATCTGTTGACTGATCTGTTTTTAAAAACCCCATTATCCTCTTTGTGGTGCAGTGCTGCAAGTCAAGATTGACTTATAGCAACATTATGTCACTTTTTTAACCCTAAAATAACAGTTTCAAAATCACTGTTATGGCATGGTGTCTCTGTCACAGCCACTCTGTCCCCCATCGCCTTTTTCTGCACTATGCAACTTCAGTGAGAGGGTAGGATCACAGTGTTAGATACATGTTAACTTCAAGATACAAGTTTTCAAGACATGGCATTGTTATGATGTAATGAGTTTTGTTTGTAGTTAGCACCTACATCTGACAAAATGTTATAGACCTGGGATTCGTATATACAACAGCAGTGTAGCTCTCAGAAACTCTATGGGGCGCCAAATATCACAAAATGCCAATTTCTAGATAACGTTGCTTTGAAGGTTTGTTCATAAATGTTTTTAACTTGATTATAACAATCAATTGCAATTCTGTTATTGGAGCACACAATTATTCTTCAATAGGTCACCTATTAAACACTTAATGGTGGGAAGAAATTGTAGTAATGCTTTAAAAAACACTTTCTAAGCAGTTACTAATGTATACTTTACAAAGCATTTATTATTCATTTATTATAAACATCAGTTGCAACTTTGTAATAGCCATTTGTTACAGCCGTTGCCAAATTCCAGCCTCTCTTGGGGTTGGTGTAACATTTTGTCTGTCAAGCAGGGGATGTGACATCAGGACTCGGGTGATCCCTCCCACTTCTTGGCCTGCACCTTGAGGATCCTGATTGGAGCGGCACAGGAAACCACCCACCAATCAGACGGAGCAATTTGTGGAGGGAGAGATAAATCTCTGGATTGTTTGTCAGTCGGGGCGGCTGTGATTTCCATTGAGCAGCTCGCCACCTGTGTCTCTCGTAGTTTGTGTAGTAAGGTTGTGAAAACGATACTGATTAGATTGTGTGTAAAACTGAGGCACCAGAAACATTATCTGGGTACTGGGCCAGATATAGTGGTTATTAGATCCTGATCACACACACCTGTAGTATTCCTTTGTTAGTCTCATTTAGGTGCAGGAGTGCTGTTTTTGACTGTTTTGGTTTTGGAAGTATTCAGGGAGGTTTATTTTCCTTTTTGTTTCTGTTAAGTGTAGCAGCTCACCTTTTGCGGGTCCTCTTTTGGTTTAATTTGTTTATTTGAGTTAAACAGCACTCCCAGGCCCTTTATCCTTTTAGAGTTGCCTTTGTTGTTTGTATTTCGTTTACATGCCGTCTCTTTGCTGAATAAATAACCTTAAATTACCAAGTACACCTGGTTTTATGTTACTTCTCTTCCCCTTGACGAGCTGGGTCGTAACACCATTCAAATATGTTTATGTTTTTCACATGTACGTCTTCATTAAGCAATTGGATGGTTTTATAATCAGTTGTAACTTTATGGACATCCAAATAATGTTTAAAGACACACTACACAGTATTTATTACCTATTTACAAAATATTATGAAAATCAGTTGCAACTGTACAATAAATATCCACATAATGTTTGTAGACGCTTGCATGTCATTGTCATGTCTTCTCAGGCCAGCTCACACAATGTGTTTTCTCCAGCTATAGTTGAGGTGTTTGGTGGCATTAATTCTCTTTGAGAGGTAATGTACCTCATTTACAATCAGGCTGGATAAAAGGGAAGGTGTCTTAGTCTCGCTTTCCTTCTGGTTGTTTTGAGAGAGATGTGAACAAGATGGTGACCCTGTATAATGAAATGATAACCAAATGTAAAATTATGTTACTAGATTTCAATTTTGAGGCACATTTAAGTTTATGATTTTGAAGACCCAGTTTCTGTAAAAGATTAAAACGTTACTTGCACTACTATGGAGCTAAATCGAGGTCAAATGTTTTGTGCTTGAAAAAGTAAAATTTTAAAGTGAAATTTCAAGTTTTGTACCCAGCACACAGGTGAGAAAAGTAAGGTTGGGAAATTGTGATGAATATCAAAACGAGAGGGCGTTTTGTTACAACATACAATGTTTCTGACATCTTTGGGTCCAGCAGGTGAGCCAGCAGAACCGGACGCCATTGCCAGCTGACACTGCGAGGCATTCACAGTGCTACGTGGAAATCAGACATTTCAGGACTTAAAGTGTGGGTGTCTGTGCATGATTTTGTCGCGACTGTACTACAACTGGTCCTCAGTACTGTCTAAAACAGCTTTCACATCTCACATCTAAACAGCCTTGGAAATTAAAACAGTTTTAGCCGTGCAGGATATTCGTGCATGGTGTGCAAATGGAAGTTTGTCACTGACAGCAGTTTTTTCACTGCCAATCATGTGGCGTAGCCGAATCGTTTTAGATCCTACGTTCCCTGAAGGCAACATGATAGGGGAAGGTCTGCGGCCTTTTGGTTAAGCTGTCTGTCATGATTCCACACCCCTCTCAGTGGATGCCACGCCCCCCACGCGAGATCAGGGTCAAAAGTCTGAAACTGAAAAAGAAAGATCTGAAACTGAAAAAAGAAAGATCTGAAACTGAAGAAGAAAGATCTGAAACTGAAGAAGAAAGATCTGAAACTGAAGAAGAAAGATCTGAAACTGAAAAAAGAAAGATCTGAAACTGAAAAAAGAAAGATCTGAAACTGTAGAAGAAAGATCTGAAACTGAAGAAGAAAGATCTGAAACTGAAGAAGAAAGATCTGAAACTGAAAAAAGAAAGATCTGAAACTGAAGAAGAAAGATCTGAAACTGAAAAAAGAAAGATCTGAAACTGAAGAAGAAAGATCTGAAACTGAAAAAAGAAAGATCTGAAACTGAAGAAGAAAGATCTGAAACTGAAAAAGAAAGATCTGAAACTGAAAAAGAAAGATCTGAAACTGAAAAAAGAAAGATCTGAAACTGAAAAAAGAAAGAGCTGAAACTGTAGAAGAAAGATCTGAAACTGAAGAAGAAAGATCTGAAACTGAAAAAAAACTAAGATCTGAATCTGAAAAGATAAAACATGCAACTGAAAGAAATAGGATCCCAAATATCAAAACATATGAAAGTGAAAAATGAAAAGTTGATCATAATTATTTTTAACCTGAAAAAACTTTTTGTACATTTATTTTTGTTTTGAATATGTTGATGTATTTTTCAAAATTCAAGATCAAAACTTGAAATTTCAGTTTCAAATGTTACTTTTTCAAGTACAAAACATTTGACCCCGATTTAGCTCCATACACTACCTCTTTAGAAACAATTAGTCTAGCCATTAATGATGCTGAAAGAACCCCTCTTTGCTTAGAATAACAATTTGACTTCTGACACTTTACCTTGACTTTCTTTGACTTTCTGAATCTTCAAAAATTCTGTTAATGTGGTGTCAGACTTTTGGACCCGACTGTGTGTGTGTGTGTGTGTGTGTGTGTGTGTGTGTGTGTTGCACATCGATAAACTTACAGGGGTGGAGCAGCAATGTTAAATGTGGGGGGGGGTTCTAGCAATCTATAATCAAAAGGCTGGGGCTGGAACAAGGGCTGGAAGTTAGCTCTAGTAGGATGCCCTGTATACAAGTGTTGCAGTACTGTCTATGTAAAATGTTAATGTTAGTCCCCCCCCCCCGACTTCTTCTTTCTTTCCGTTCCTCTGCTGGCTAATAATACCGCTGTTCAAGCCTAAGCATACAGGCCTTTGATGGAGCCGGCTACTCCAGGCCACTGTGCGTCAGCCATGACGTCAATGCCTCCAAACACACAGAGCTCTGTCTAGGAGAAGCCTGCTGTGTGTGGGTTAGCTGGGCCTGTTAGCTGCTGCATCTCTGCCTGTAGCTTTGCTTATTAGCATTGCACCCACAAAAAAAGGCATGAATGGAGCATGCTAGGGAGAAGGGTTGGAGGGAGGGGGAGCAATAGGGACAAGAGGGAGGAGCATGCAGAAGAAGGAGGGTTGTTATAAATTGTCTGCCATTTTACTTTACAAATCTGATACAGTCTTTTCTGTTCTTCTAATATACAGCTGCTGCTATTTGAAATGTTTTTAATGCTCAGACTTTTTGCACTCAGAGTTGAATTTGATTGGGAGTTGCAGATGTTATGGTGCCCAT
Source organism: Pagrus pagrus (assembly GCF_965226575.1). Taxonomy (NCBI): domain Eukaryota; kingdom Metazoa; phylum Chordata; class Actinopteri; order Spariformes; family Sparidae; genus Pagrus; species Pagrus pagrus. Next base: position 1,582,637 of record NC_140197.1, on the reverse strand, counting down.
GCGACAGCCATAGGATATTTGGTCATGCTATGAGAATAATCCATCTTTAGGTAACTGTTGTTATGTGATTGAAAAGCAGTAAAGTTAAAATTAACACAACCACATTTCAGAAAATGGGGTGGATCTCTCAAACAATCTTGACAATAATTGAAAAATGTGTAATCAAATTCCTAAATTCAAAACATTGTTTTACAGTAGATTGTCTTGTATCCAATTTGACTCTGTGTACATGACAAATCACCCTTTGTTACTCTGTTATGTATCCATGTGTATACATATATGCAGGAATGAGACAAGCTGCTTTTTTTTTGTAGAGCAAAAATGATGCCGGGGCCACCTGATGTGTCTCCAGCTCAGTGCCGGCCCAAGCCTTTTGGGGGCCCCCTCCCACCACCGGAGTCACCTGTGCTTGACAATTATTGACACAAATGCCACACTATAATGTTACATTATAAATTGTATTAATACAGTGACGGATTAATAACGTGATTTCCTGTATTCTGGTGCATTTTTGGGATGGCCAGCTGGAGAAGGGCAATACCTAAATTTGTTCAGAGTCATAGCCTTTTGCTTTTTGACTTATTGAGGTAGTGACTTCACGCAACGACTTGGGCTTCAGGGCCCCTTGACCTCTGGCCCCCTGGGCTTGGTAGACCCCTGTATTAATATAGTTGTTATTTGCACCAAATCAGTCACCTTTTAACCTTAGAGGGTACTAAAATCACAAATGTATTTTAAACTTTCATATTCAAAGTGAAGCACTAAGTGTGGTTTACTGAACTAGAATTGAAAAATAACAAAATACAACAGCAGAGATTGCATTTGTTGTAAACAAGCGTGGCCAGGTCATAAATGAGGAGACCGACACAGTAGAATAATTATTGTGGGTCTTTTATTCCCCTGCAATTTATAAAAGAAACAGCATTAACACTGCAATTTTGAGGATTTGAGGTAATCAGTATCAAACAAACTAAATATTTTTCCTCACTGTACGTCACACTGCCGGTAAACCTCAGTTAGCTTATGAACTTCAAACACTTATCTCTGAGTCCTAGACATTTGCTCTAGTTAAAAGTGACTCTAGACTTGACTAGACAACAGTAGTGGCTCTTTCTGAATAAATAAAATAAAAAACAGAAAAACAAATGAATACATTTTCCCAGCCACATAACTCATAGTCACATTACAACATATCCTTTAGTTCACAGAAAACATACTGTTAATTACGCTAATGAACAAAATACATTTTCAAGCAAACATTCTTCCATGAGCTTAAAACACATTTTGTGAATAGTCTTAAACTCTCACTCCTGCGAGCAGCTCGTGCGCCAAGTCACACACCTTGACCTCAATGCGATCAATCTCCCATCTAAATTCATCAAACACATCAAAATACAGTAGACACAGTTGTGCTTTATCTATGGGTATATTTTTCACACGCAACATCAAAATATACACCTCAGCAGTCCGTCTTTCACTCCCGCTACTGCTACTTCCGCACGGCAACGCCGTGATTTCCCATGATCTCCCGTGACCTTGCGCAACCTAACGCTGCGCCGCTCTTAAAGTGACCGTGGCTGTGTTCTAAACCGCATACTATACTGCTAGTACGTACTGATTTGGCCAAAATGTAGTATGTAGTATGCAGTATGCAAACAAAAGCAAAATCTGCAGTATGCGAAAAGTTCCCGGATGTCGTACTGATTCGGAAAATATTTCCAGTATGCATCCGACCAGTCTTCTCTGCCTACTGTTTCCCACAATGCAATGCGCTGGAACCTGGATCATGACGTCCTCGTCACGTACTCTGGAGCAGTACAGCGTTTGTGTTTGTTTACATATCAAGTACAGTGCATAGGCTACTTGACTATTGTGACGAAAGCTATAGGTACAATAGAAATCCAGGCTGTTGTACATATGAAATGAAAAAAAGTACTCTGTTAATTAAAACTTTTTTTTAATTAATATTTGGTGTTCTGTACATACAGAGCTCCTGAGACGGCGCTATGCTTCCCTCTAGCGGTTAAGATAACTGGCTTGCTGTCTCCCCCGGGACGACGACGCATGTTGGCCGGCCGAACACCTCTGGAGACGGGCTGCTGCCTCTGAGACGAGCCGCTCCTTCCGGAGCTTCACTTCTCCGAAAACATCGAGGCAAATTACTAAACAGCCGTCATTTGAGTAAACTAACCGCACATTGGGGATCTAAACGGTTACTTTCTACATGAAAACATATTAAAACTTAATAAAGTGACATAGTAACAGCGCTACAGCGGAAAATAAAACAGCTTTGTGCCTGTTTTACAACTACCGCTGCCGGTCGCCACGAAATGCATTCTGGGAAACTTGCATACTGCATACTGCATACTGCATACTGCGGTGTGAACGGCGTCGGTCTGCTGAAGTAGCATGCTGAATCCCACATTCAGTATGCAGTATACAGTATATACTAACGCAGTATGTAGTACAGTACGGTAGTATGCGGTTTCGAAAACAACAAAAAGAAAATTCCCTACAGAATAATAAAACACTGTCTTAACAGTCTGAAAACAGTCTTGGTCTCTTGTTCACCTGGCTACACAAGTAAAAAATAAATACATTTTTTTTTTTTTTTTTAAATCGACTTTTTTTCTCGATTGCAGCCGCTTAGTTCGCTTATGCCTCGGGCCGGCTCTGCTCCAGCTACTCCTTAACTATGGGTATTTCTTGTTTTATCGTGTTATTTATTTTAGCCTTTTCCACAACATGAACAGTCAACATGAACCCTGTTACCACAATGTGATATAGAACAACTTTTTGCATATCAGAGTTTTGGTTGACACTTTTTTCACTACAATCAACAAACAATTTTTTTTTTTTTTTTTTTTTTTTTTTTTCTTTATTCACATCAGTTAAAACCATGTATAACATAACATACTCCTTTAAATCTGCAATAATCTTATGTGAAATGGGACACCCTAGGAAGCTTAAAAAGCTTATTAAGAGGGGCCCAGGCACAACGTAGATACAAGTACGATATACATACATACACGTTTACATACATACGTATAAAATAAAAATTTAACAAAACAAAACAAAAACAAAAACAGACAAACAACATAAGAATAAAATGAAAAACATATTCATACATGTACACATAAGACTCTCAACTATACAAACCAGACAAAAGATACCCTAACCTAAGGCTAAACCTAACCTAAGCCCTATTCCTAACCAGGTCCAAGTGGTCACGTCACCAACAGTCCAAGAAGAATTATGCTACATTGACGAAATGAGTAATTGCTACATAAGGATCATGACTGAGAATATTTCAGCAAGAGGTGCCTCCTTAGACGATATTTAAAAACAGGTATAGATGGGGACATTTGCAAGTCTCTATCCAGATTGTTCCACACCTGTGGACCTTTACAAACAATACTGTGGCTGGTACATTTGAGTTTCCGATTTTTGCCCTTAATAAGATGCTTCTTCCTAGTCTGATATGAATGCATAGGAAAAGAAATTGGAATCGGAATTAGGAATTCCTTCCTCGAAATAACTAGAATCACCAAGAAAATCTATTCCTCTAGGGTTGTGGTCTGGGGTCCTGGTCAAGCTGAAGAAACATGCAAACCAGCCACTTCTACTGAGTAGTTTTCTAGAAAGTGTCCAGTCAATGGCTAATAAGCCAGATGAACTTGCCAGCATAATATGTTTTCAGCATGAACTGTGATGGCTTTTACAAAGACCAGCTCGACCTTTCGGTTCTAAAGTTGGTCATGGGGTTCAATGGGGGGCTCTCCATCCACCACTAGGGGGACCAGACAATAGAATGAGGACAGATTCAGGACGGAGGTGTCTGCCTCCTGATAAACAACCAGAGGAGCTCAGTTGAGGAGATCATCAGTACTTAATGAGTGGATGCTGACCACGTTATCTGCCAAGGCAAATTAGATCCAGTGTAGCGCCGGTATATCCATATAATGTGAGTGACGGGGCACTGAAACACGGCCTCTTGATAACAGACAAGCCTGGACTCAGAGGGGAATAGCACTAGCGTAGCGTAGCAAAATATTGGTGAAATGAACTAGTTTTGTGGCAGATAATGCTCATAGAGGCTGCGCTTCGGTGCCCCGTCACTCGCATTATATGGATGTACGCGGCGCTCCACTGGATCTAATTTCGTCCGAACGACGCCAAATGACACCAAAGTTATCTGGGTGAGTAAATGATCGTATTTTATGCTAGAAATAAGGTCCAGGTTGTAAAAAACGGTAGTTCCCCTTTAAGATATAAGTTTGTGTTTTTCTTGTTGCGTTACACTGTTGATGTTGTGTTTATCTACGAGTCTATTTTGATGACTTAGCAGTAGTTTTGCCATCGGTTTGTATAAGTGATGAATAATTAGCCGCTAAGTAGCAATAGCCTAGGAGGTTTATGTTGCTGTATTGCTAATCTCTGTTGTTCATACATTGCACACTGAATGCTAATTAATGCTGACTCTAAGTTCATGACTAATCTAGAGCTGTATTTCAGTTGTTATCTGGTTAAAGGTGTATATATCTAGCTCAGTTTATTTTATGTCTAAGTTGTACTTCATTTCTAATCAGTCTGTATTGTTGTGCTTGTATTGCAGCAACCACACACACTCACCCACAAACGCCGATAAACAACTTGAACTGTATTAAAGGACTCTGTCTCTTATTAATGCACTCAACTGAACATCACAACAGTGTCCTGACCCGACACCCTGAAGCGATCACTGCCACCTAAGATCCCTATATAGTCTGTCATACAATTATTATAGGGAACACATTGTGTTCTTTCCCATAGGTAAGACATTAGGCAAGAGAGAGCCAGGCCAGAGACGCAAAAAAAAGGTGGTCATCATCGGTAATGCTGCACTGAGATCCAGTAACAGAAGCACTGAGGTAGAATTTGAGTTGATAGTCATTTACCACTCAAGTGCCGTTTCATTTACCACTTCAGGTGGTCATTTACCACACATTTACCACTTAAGTGCCGTTTCAGTGGCATGATAGACTCTGAAAGTTGACTGTAAAGGTTGAAAAAGATTATTAATTAGGTAGGGTGAAACTTGCTGATACACAACTCTTTCTAAAACTTTAAAGAAAAGAAGGGAAGGTTGGATACTTGTCTCTAGTTAGTTATTTACAGACACTGGATCAAGGTAAGATTTCTTAAGGCTCAACCACAGCAGTCTTAAAGCTAGTAGGGACAGCACCAGTCATAAGTGATACATTTACAATATAGCATTGTAGGTCCCAGAAATGGCCAAAGACCCTTAAATAGTTTTGCAGGTAGGGGGTCTTTTTTGTAGAATTTGTAGAAGAAGCTACAGATGAAGAGGTGACTTTGATTCGAATCTCATCTATTCTATTACAAAAGAAATCTAAGGAATCATTCGCAGTAAAGGGTGCACAGCTAGCAGAATGTTGCTTTTAAGTAAGTTTAGCAACAGTGTCAGAGATAGATCTAGGACTGAGTTTATTGTTGCATATTAGGTCAGAGAAAAAAGTTGTTTTTGCAGCATAGAGCACGCTTATAATTTAGTACACTCTCACGCCATGCAAGGTAGAGAACTTCCTGTTTTTGATTTACGCCATTCATGTTCTCTGTTGTCTCAAGACTAGCTCTCCACTCGATTACATGTTTCATATGTATGTGGAATGATCCCCTTATGGGGATCACTCAGTGATTGTTTGATCTCCAGCCGAGTCTGGGTGCAGTGCGTGAGAACAATCTGTGTTGTGATTTTGAAAGCAAAGTATGTTTGTATGAGTGTTCAAGTTACAGCCCTGAATCCACTTACCTGTTAAACAGTACTTTGGGCATCCTCCCTGGATTGCTGTTTCACCTGTTCTGCTTCCTTTCTGCACTGTTACTAAAACCAGTGAAAGTGCCTGTGTGTAAAAATCCTTTTTTTATCCCTCCTGGCTATGGCATCTGTAATTCCCCATACCGGCATTTTGTTTGCGGCTTTGTGAGCTACCAGTGGGATCCATACTGGGCACAGACAGTAAGATGGCTAAGAGCGCTTGGGAAAACTTTCTCTGGCCAGTCAAGCCAGTGTTTCTCACCCCCTGAACTCTCTTGGCTTTGGCAGCTGTGACTCCCCCTACCGGCTTGCGGATTTGTGAGCTAATGCAGCATGGTGCAGGTAGTCCCTCTTGCCACCTGTCCAAAGGTGCCTAATGAGCCTGTTACCCAGGTGAAAAGTATTATACTTAATTATATTTAAATATATTTGTAGCATACAAAGGTTATTACAAATATACTTTTACTTTTTGTGCTTAATTTGTGGTATATTTAATATATACTTTTAGAAAGTGTACTTTAAAGTATATGTGATTAAGTTCATCTTTAATATACTAAAATTAAACATACTAATTATGCAATAATTAAAGTTTTACTTTATTGTACTTATTAGAATTGTACTTTATTGTAAGTCTATTGTAAATTTTTCTAAAGTATACTTACACACATTTATATTTCCATTCGTCACAGTGGCTAATTCTATGATTTCATTGGCGAGTCGTGACAGGTTTCAGCAACTTCAGTCATCGTAGCTAGCCAGATAACCAACGTTAACGTTAGCTAAATCAGTCTTACAGCTACTGTAACTGTAAGTTAACCTATTATTACTGCTCTTGGTAGCGGCAGCGTTACACCTGTGTGTATGTGCTTCAGTAGCACAGTGTAATATTACATGATGAAGAGGAGCAGTGTGTGTGTGCGTAGAGTCTGTGTGTGTATGTGTGTGTGTGTAGAGTCTGTGTGTGTGTGTGTGTGTGTGTGTAGAGTCTGTGTGTGTGTAGTGGAGCGAGCGGCAGGTGAGGTTGGAGCAGACATTAGCAGAGCAGAGGAAGAGGTTAGCCGTGCATGTACAGTTCAGTATGTGGCCAAATAAACGCACAAGCTTCTCCAGACCACGTAACGTCTCTCCTGTTGTTTTACCAACTGCTGTCTGGCAGCGAAGTGAAGTGAAGGGTGTTAGCCCTGAAGCTAACCGGCTCCAGCCCAGGAGGAAAACGGACTCCCCTGCGCTCTCCCGTCCGGTCTGGGACCGTACCTGCACATTCAGTGTTCAGTTGTTTTGCTTAGTACACTTGTACAGTCTACTGATTTAGCCTACTGTACATGTTAACCGGTCGTCTAGCTGCTTAGTTTATGACTTTAATTTAAACTACTTCCAAGAAATAACGGACCTTATCAGCCAACCTGAAGCTTACTATGAAAGCTGTTCATGTCTGCAGATACAGTATAGGCATGTCAGTACAGTATCTGAATGCAAAAGCGACAAGATAACGTGACCTCTATTGATCCTACACCAGTAACTTGTAATAGCAGCTCAAGAGTCAAAAGTAGAGGAAAAGATTGATTAATTGATAAATAAAATCAAAATAAATAAATGTATACATCATATACACCTCTCACTGATAGATATGGCCGTGGTTGGATAATTGCACAGCACAAGTGAGCACATGTTTGTAATATAAAGATAAAATGCTGTGTAGCATTAATCAAAAAATATAGCCTGTAAATATGGTAATTGCACAGAGATTGGAATTTCACAGGACCTACACACTTGTTCAGCACACTGTCTGTGCTGTGATTCATAGTTGTAACCACTGTTATTATTTCCATGTTGTCTTCAGATGAGCACTAAACCAAAGAGCCACAAAGCAATAGGAGTAGGGGAGGTGGATGGTGAGACTGAGGACATTCGCCAGCTCTGGGGTTTGGCCTGCTGGAGGAGGCAACAGACCAGCCCCGAGGCAGCGCAAATGACATGATCTCTCCCAGAAGGTAAAGTACAGCAAAATATCCACCGATTACTCATGACCATGCATATCACTAGATGAGAAATAGTCATTCTGATGGTGCAGATTGTATTAATCTGACCATGGACTGTACACTGAGTGTCTCACTCCAGGCTGAATACAATTCTGATTGTTTCAGATTGAGAAATGCCCCATGCAGGCCCGTGGACAGACCACCCTCTTTAGAGGGTTCATGGCCTCTAGTTGTGGATTTCACACTGTTAAGGTGAGCTTTAAAAGAATTACATCTCGCATGTCTGTTTACATTGCTGTTATGCTGTTGCTGTTACAGCACATGTCATAATGCTGTTGTTTTAGCAGCCTGCCACTCAGTCTCCTGCTGATGTCCAGCCTGTGGTCTCAGTCTCAGCCCTTGATGCAACTGATAATGAAGCCCAGCAGTCTTTCCTGTGCCCCCTCCAAGTTTAGCTATGGTGAATATTGTCGCAGTAATTAATGTCTTGTATGAATTGTTTGTATGCGTTGCATCATAAAATTAACTCATCATTATTGTTTGTCTTTCCAGTTCACTAAATCAAGATTTGGTGGAGCACAGTTGGCCTCAGTAAAGCTGAATCTAGTGGCTAGAAGGACTCCCAGACCTTCTCCTTCTCCTCTGTCCCCCGTGAAGACCCCAAGCCCAACTTCATCCTCTGTGAGGCCCCGCTGCCCTGCTCCATCCTTTGTGATTAATCACTATGTATTATTTTAAAAATGTTTTTGAACATTAATAAATCATCTTTGTGCGCATGTTGTGTACAGATATCGGACTACAAGGAGTGCTACAGAGAGTCAGCGTTTCACCATCAGACAGGTGCCAATAGGTGAGTTTTGTAAATTGAGAGATTAGAGATAGAGATTTTCGCCCTGAATTATTCACAATGTTTAGATTTTTTGCAGCAGAACAGACTTAATCAAATTACTCATGTGTTGTCAACTGGTTGGCATAATCATTTTCCCCCTCATTCAAAATTTTACACACATTTTAACTTGTACAAATTCAATTTTTGAATAGCCATCCATCCATCCAACTTCAATTGAAAATATTTAAATTGCAGGGTGAAGTTGGCCCAATGGAGTGGAAGTGCACGTTGTGTTCTGCAACTTCAAATACCTGAGGACAATTATTGTGGCACTATACTGTACTGCATAGCCAATATTCAAGAGTGTCCCCCCTGCCATGTCTCTATGACAGTTGCATTTGTACTTTTCCCTCATTCGAAGCGATGAAAGCTCATCTGTCAAGATCTCACAGTGATTCATGTAGAGTAGATGCAACTGCAGGAGCATGTGTTTTTTTACATGTCCTCTGTGTAACTTCAAGCAGCCCTTTTCTGAGGAAATTCTATTTGGTCATTTGAGAAGTCATTTACGAAGTCATGAGATGGTAGCATGCCCATTCAAGAACTGTAATTACAGAACAAATAGCTACTCAGCGTTTAATGCCCACAAAAGTAGAAAACATGGTGGTGATTCAGACTGTGAATGTGTTGTATTGGCAGACAATGATAGTGCCCCAGTTGTAGTTGCAGCAGAAAGTCTTGGGGAACTGCTGAAAGTCACAGTGCAGGGTCTGCGGACACATTTGATCTCAATGAGGTAAACGGTCAGTGTGACACAGACACTTTAAGAGCCCAGTTGAACCATAACTTGGCATCATTATTCCTAAAGATGCAATCTATTCTTCATGTATCTGACATGGCATCTCAGGAAATAGTGGAACATCTGACTCAGATATTTTCCTTGTCCCAACCGATACTCAAACATGACGTTAGAGAGGTCTTACAGAGTCATGACATCACTGTCAGTGAAACACTTCTAAATGAGGTTGTCAGTACTGTTAGCGACAGTAATGTTATTGTCAGTGCCACAGCTAAGGGGAAGCAGTTATCCTCAACCAAGAGACGGAAAACCTTCATCGAAAATAATTACCTGTGGTAAAGCCTGTACAGTATCTGCTACAGCCAGGACACACAGCAGTGCATGTTCCCATTCTTGAGATGATACAAAAAATCTTCAATCATACAGATATTCTGGACGAAATTAAAGAAACAAAAGTGGCAGAAAACAGTCATTATGTAAGACACCAAGATGGTTTGTACTTCAAAGAGAACACATTCTTGTCTTCAGATGAGTTGAAGATAACACTCATTTTGTACATTGATGATTTGGAAATAGCCAATCCACTTGGCACATCACGCAAAATACACAAAATCTGTTCAGTATACTGGACGCTTGCTGATCTTCCCAGTAAATACCGATCAGCCCTGCATGTAATTCAGCTCGCAGCTTTATGTAAAGTGGCTGACATAAAGACATTTGGCTATGAAAAAGCACTTGGTCCTTTGTTGAGAGACCTCCGTACCCTTGAACAAGATGGGGTATTCATTGAGTCTATTGGAGGAGCTGGTCCTGAGTCAGCTCGCTGGGTGACCAGAGGCTGAGGGTGTCACTCACCCCCAGGACCCAACATTAGGAAGACACACACTTTGTTTAGATTGAACTAGAAGTCATTTAATCTTATACTCAATGCGGCGGCAAAATAGAAACATGGACTTTGAAATTACGTTGTTGGAAAAAATACAATAGGCTCAACTGATGGTTACTGTTGTAGCTGTCTGTGGGAAATAAAGAAGCCAAATGAAACGTGAGTTATTTCTTTTTCTGGCTGCTGAAGGTGATTGATTAACCTGCGAAGTGATTAAAAAAAAACAAAAAACAAAGAGGATTGTTCAGATCTGAGAGCACGTCGGCGATGACGTGTAGCCTGATATTCGCTGTGCAGCCGGAGAATATAAATGATGGACTGATGAGGAGCGGTCTACTGTTCGGTCCAGTCCTCGTCAGGGAGTGTAAAACTATGTGAATTATTTCTGCTTCAACATGATCAGACTGAAGGAAAGGACAGCCGCTGTCAGACAGCTCCGTCACACTCTTCAGGTGAACCTGCCAGTGAGCAGTGAGGTTCACAGAGCATGTTACCACAGTAACAGACTCAGAGTTTAAGTTATCTCTCTTTCTGGAACTGAACACTCAGAGTTTCTCTCATCTCAGGGTTAACAAACTCAGAGTTTTCACAAAACCCGCTTTCTGGAATACCCCCCAGAAAGAGAGGTAACTGAAACTCTGAGTCAGTCACTGTGGTAACATACTCTGTGAACATAACCTGCTCGCCAGCAGGTTCACTTGAAGAAACCCTGAGTGTGACGGAGCTGTCTGACAGCGGCTGTCCTTTCCTTCTCAGTCTGATCATGTTGAAGCAGAAATAATTCACAGTTTTACACCAGGAGGAGAATTTAGATTCATTTAGATGAGCTCTCCTCCCTGACGAGGACTGAACCGAACAGTAGACACTTCTCATCAGTCCATCATTTATATTCTCCAGTCGTTTTTTTTGTTTTTTTTAATCACTTCGCACGTTAATCAATCACCTTCCAGCAGCCAGAAAAAGAGAAATGACTTCATTTGGCTTTCTTTATTTCCTACAAATAGCTACAAAAGTAGCAATTAGTAGGCATATCTATATTTTTCAAAGTAATAATAATAATAATAATACATTTTATTTCTAAAGCACTTTTCATAAAACAATCTCAAAGTGCTAAAGTCTGTGTTTCTAATTTGCCGCCGCATTGAGGATAACATTAAATTACTTTGAGTTCTATCTGAGTGTGTGTCTGCCTCTAATGTCGGCCCTGGGGTCCTGGGGGAGAGTGATGCCCTCAGCCTCTGGTCACCCAGCGAGCTGACTCAGGACCAGCTCCTCAGCCTCTGGTCACTCAGCGAGCTGACTCAGGACCAGCTCCTCTGCCTCTGTCGGACGTGGTGGAGGTGGAGGTGAGCACCACTTTGTTCATCTTCTCAGCAGGATGTTAGGACACAGATGTGTGTTAAACAGCATCTGTTGGTGGTAAAAGCTACTACAAGTTAAAATATGTGTTTGTCTGTTTGCCTCTTCTACCTCAGATTAATACATTGATTGCTAATACATAAATATCACAACATTGACATATTGCCTAGCCCAAGTTTATGCACTGAATAACTTGTGGGAAACGACTGCTCAATTCATGCACTATACATGTTTAATGTTCTGTTGCCTAATGCCTACCTTGATGCACTACCTGATGTTGCCAGTTGAAGTACATTAGAAACCAGTACTTTATTTGAATGTTTTATTTTAAAAATGTGAGTTGCAGCCTTCAAGGTACAGTAAGTGCCAAAACGTTTTTAAACAGTGTTAAATGGCTCCACATTCTAATAGTTGTCATTGCTGTTGAGGATGGATTATACTTAGAACCTTATTGAATTTTATCATGAATCCTTTGTGAGTTTTTATCATAATGTTTACTGAATAATGTGAGAGGGAGACCCAAAATACTGAATCTACCCTCTGTAGCAATGACCACTATCAGAATATGGAACTATTAACACTTAATGTACTTTAAAACACATTTTGTTTTGCTGGAGTCATTTCCTTTTCCTTTTGTTTTAATTTATGACAAGCACTTTGTTTTGACTGAGCTCCTTTGATTCGTGCCTTTTAAAAAGCACGTTGTGTTGAATAAAAAAAGTTGTTAAATTGTCACTGTGGTGTCACTTTCATGTTTTCTAACATTATTAGCTGATTGTAATTGTGTAGTGGGCTGACATCAGTATTTCAGTTTAGAATTAATTTTGAGTGCATGTCCCCCAGATTATGAGTTGAAAAATATTGAACATTTTGAGTATTACTGCCTAATTATAAGTTGAGGAATATCAGTATTTATAAGATAACATTGAGATAATTTAAGGCAACTGTAAATGTAATTTTTATTTTATGTAAACTTTAAACATTTAAAAACATCACTAAAATACTTTTGTGTGATCTGTTACAAAATAATTTTTGAGCTCTGTGAACTTATTAGGGTTTACAGTGCTTGAGGACCTCCAGCCCTGCTCCATCCTTTGTGAGGACCCCCTCTACGGCCTCTGTGAGGATTCCCAGCCCCGCTCCATCCTTTATGAGCCATCCTGCCTGCTGTTCGGGAGTAACTACTGTTGCAACATACACTACCCAGTGGAACTACGCTCAACACTGGAGTTCCTCCAAAGGTACAGTTTCTTTCTTGTTACATTATTTAATATCACAAGACATTTGATTTCACTCCTCAGTTGTATATTAATATATGTATATTTTCTTTTCATAAAGGTGTTTCTTCTCTATAAATCCCGAGATTTATAACAATTTTATACATTATGCTTTGTTGGCATGCAAATTATATACGCACAGGGAGTTCATTCGAGACCCAGATTTTATTTGACTACCTGTTTACTTGACTACTTGTTAGGTTCTGTTGTGGGATGACCATTGGTGGTTTGATAAATAATCATCAGTAATGTACCATTATGGTCGCAGACTCAAGCCTGTATATGGTTTGCATGTTCCATGTTTTATCTGTGTCATGCAATGTGGAGCTTGCACTGGTCTTTGTCCTGGTGTTCACAGTCTTGACTCTGACTCAATCCCTCAAACACTTTGTCTTGTCTCGATACACTCTGGTCTTGACTCTCGGTAGCCGTCAAAACAATACTTGCCATAAATGGACGGTTGTTGCTGCAATTATGGATGATTCTTGTTCTTAAATATTGCACCTTTTAATATCCAATTGGCCACTGACAAGAATCCCATAATTGCAAAACACAAGCTAATGATGTCACCAAAAAACCTGACCTAAAGGCAGGTCAGATGAGCTCCACACTGTCTGCATAAATAATGATCATTTTCTAATTTCCTATGAATTATTACCAATTAATAACAGAAAAATAATAAATAAAAGAAATAAACAAATAATTAATAAAATAAATAAAATACAATCCTACACAACTATCAATTTAATTTTAAAGCCTTTTAAGTATATTTTGAACATACTGGTGGTCTAATACAATTGTACTGCAAGTGTATTTCAAATCAGGTGGTGGGTGTACTTGTGCAGGTGTACTTTAGTACACTTAAAGTTTGTAAAAAGTTATTCCAATTTAACATACTATTTACAAACTTTAAGTGTACTTAAGTAGTACTCAAGAAGTACTTAATGACTACTTGAGCACACTTAATTACACATAAAGGCGATAAAAACATTTCAGCGTACTAAATGTGTACAGTCTGTAAAAGTATAATTCAAGTATAGAATTTTTTTACCTAATGTGAAATCAAGTATTAATTCCTGCATCATTTTTTTACAGACGCTGTGAGGGAGAAATCCCCAAATACGGAGGTCAGTGAAACCCGAGCCATGCTCCGAAGGAAGTGCAATAATGAGGGCTATGCCAAGGTTAATCTGTGATCGTTTTTCCAGTAAATTTACTGCAATTTTTGTTTTATTTTGTTACAAACTGTTATGTTTGTGCAGCATTGTTTAATTGCCTGGATACCTCGGATGAGAGGTTTTGTGTTTTAATATAAATAAATTTGATTTTGTTTTTTCAATAATTTGAAGTGGATTTCTTTCATAGAACTAAGTAGCACACTTTTAGTGTACTAGTGGTACCAGAAATTAAGTAGATCGAAGTGCATGTGGTGACATTAAGTATACTTCTCTACCACTAACACAGTGTACTATACAGTACTAATACTTGCAACAACTATTGCACTTCAAAAACACTTCTAAACCATACATTATAGTATAATAATATTATGCTTGAAGTACATACCTTTTTGATGCTTAAATTATGATATTACTTCACTATCAATGCATTTTTATTAACATAATAGTGCACTTGAAATGTAATATAAATAGTGAGAGAGTGCACTTGATGTAAACTTGAAGTATTATATATGGTATATTAATATTATACTTGAAGTACATACCTTTTTGATGCTTAAATTGTGGTATTACTTCACTATAAATGCATTTTTATTAACATAATAGTGCACTTGAAAAGTAATATAAATAGTCAGAGAGTGCACTTGATGTAAACTTGAAGTATTATAAAAGCATGCTAGCTCTTGTAGCTTTGGTATATAACACTTTTTTGAGGCCTTGCTCGCAGTTCATTGTGTGGCAGCACCATGGCAGATCGATATACCGTAAGTCAGGCTTTTGATTATATATTTGATCACCACACTGGTGAGGAGGAGAGAGGCCAGGAAACTGACAGTGAAGGTGGATTAGAGAAGGAAGTGTCAGAAACTGAAGATGACACGGAATATAATCCAGGCCAAGAAATAACTGATGGGAAGGAATCCGGTGATGAAGAGGATGGCCATGCCGAGGCTGCTGTCACATTCAAGTCAAAGAATCAAGGTAGGCTTTCAGCTGAAAATGTCATCAGGATGACCCCAGGACCTACAGAATATGCTGTATCCCGGATTGATGATATCAAATCCTGCTTTGCACTGTTCCTGACTGAGCCCATCAAAATCATAGTGGTAAACATGACCAACTTGGAGGGGAAACAGATTCAGAAAAGACAATTGGAAGGAGGTAACCCAGACAGACATCAAAGCATACATGGGTCTTTTGATTTTGACTGTTGTGTACAGATCCAGAAACGAATCTACCAGCAGTTTATGGGATACAGAGTCTAGTCGGACAATTTTTCAGGCCACCATGTCACTCCAGAAATTTCACATGTTGTCATGGGTGATTCGCTTTGACAACCGTGATACAAGACCAGGCTGTCGACAACAAGACAACCTGGCAGCGACACAAGCATAACGTGCCAAAACTGCAATGCATATATTTGCAAGGCACATGCAACAACCTGTACATATTGTCCAACATGTGCATGAGAAAAAATACCATTGAAGTTTGAGTTAACCCACTCCACCAAGTTTAGAAGCCTGATTTTGTTATCAGTTTTCGTTTTTTTTTCTGTTATCAGGCAAAAAACACATCTGAAAGACTGATAAACATTGTAATGTTATTGTTCTTGTTAGTTGTTCGTTAATGTATTAAGACATTGATCTTGGAATATTGAGAAATTGTCAAGTGTGGTTTTGGGATAATTTCCTTTGTACACAAATAAAATCTTGACCCAATAAAACTTTGACCCAAAGTAGTCTGTGATAAACAGTATACTATGTTTCTTCTGATTATTTCTTAAAGTCAAAATAATCCAGAAATTGTGTTTTTTAGAACTCGAATTCAAGATATATAAGCTCAGATCAATGAGGCATACAGGCCATAAATAACAAAAAGTAACTTGTAATTTTCACAAGAACTTAAGTTAAAAGTAAAAAAAATCTAACACAACAAGTAGTGATAATATATGTATTATTACAGTGTTTATGATGAGTCTTAATGGAACGGTCATTTTTGACCGGGAACACTACATTGTTGATGACATGAAATGAACACAACATGAGGGTTAAACACTTTATCAAGGCACACAAGTCATAATTTGTGTTAACGCGACAAGGAAACAAGGAAAAACCCACAAATAAAGTAACATAAATAAGTCAAAAATACTGTCATACCGGTGAGCTGACCTGTACTTTCTTATTCACAATTTCCTCTCTTGCAGCACTCATTTTCTCACGCTGGTGGTAATGGTCTGTTCCTATGTTTTTCTCGTGGTTGGTCTGTAAAACGTTTGGCCACCAGCGGAGCTTGTGCTGCGGATTGTGAGCCATAGTTGCCTTCGTGGTTGCGCCAGCCACTTTGGCTGTCACAACTGCAGTGTCTGGTAGGCAGTGCAAACAGGCTTGGTGGCGGAGCACAAGCAGCCAGAGCCGGCCTGTTTGCTCTACCTAATGAGCCTGGAGACACTCCCGCACCAATGGGTGGCTCTGGAGGATGAGGGACACCGAGAGGAGCAGCAGAGGACTGGGACAGAGGCCAAAGAAGTGGTTGTGTATGCTGGCAGGGCTGCGGCTTGTAGCCATTTCAGAAAGCAGGCATGACCACAGCCACTGTGTGACCTAACAGTTTAACAGGTGGAGTGGAGCTGGTCTGCTCTGCAGTGGATCTATAATAATACCTCACTCCGCACTCTTCTTTTGTTGTCAGTCATATGGCGATGGTGTAACAGAACTATACACCTGTTAAATGATTGGCTGTTTGCGTGTCACTCATAGCACCTAGGGATATGATATAAGCCAGGCACATGTAGGATTTGTCTGTTAAATGATTGGCTGCTCATAGCTTGCTACATTATCAAGGGATATGACAGGCTGTTTATAAGCCGAGTGGTATTCTTATAGGCTTTCCATTGCTTTGTGTGTAATGCATACATGTGAAACTATCAAATATTTTATTAAACTATTTTCTTTTTGCTATTGATGACCTTTCTATCGCTGATACATATAACTATCCTTTTATCACCCAGGCCTAGCCTGTGTTCACAGAGGTAACAAAAGACCCAGGTCATTATTTTTAAGGGGCTTTACAGAGCCTTCTGCTGGCAGCAGGACTCACAACAACATAGCAAAGGGGAGACCTCTAGGATCAGTGGTCTATCTACAGATGGTCTTCATTGACACACCCCAAGTAGGCTGTGGTGCTGTTCAGGACTGGCTGTGAGGTTGGACTGGTCATTGGGTGAACCACTTAGTGTGGGGCTTGCCAGGTGGATCCCTACTTAGCCACAGCCCAAAACATCCTGCTGCTCTTGCAGTCCAAGGTGGAAGCAGGGAAAACTGCTGTTACTATGCAAGGTATGGTTCCAGCTATTAAAACAGTTTGTAATGGCAAATATGCGCTGAATGAGGATAACTGCTTATTGATTTCCCAGTTCCTCAGAGGTGCCCAGAGACTTACAGTCCTCAGAAATAGACCCTCAGTACCTCCATGGAACTTGGATGTAGTCCTTTGGTGCACTCCAGCATTTTTCATACTGTATCTTTTCCCAGATAGCAGCAGGGTCCACAGACTGGGATGGGTGTTGTCTTTTAGTATCCTTTGAGCTCTGTGCAGACACCTCACATATGTCCCTGATGCTAGGTGGGGACCAATGTTGTCCTGTTTACCCAGTACAGAGCCTTCCTGTCTTGGGCTGTGCACGAACCCATGCCAGTTTGTGATGTTTGCAGTCAGGATGCTTTCTATTGTTCCTCTGTAAAAGTTGGAGAGAATTTTGCTCCTGAATTTTTAAAAAATAAAAGACGAAAAAAGAGAAAGCGAGTTCACAATTCTAAGTAGGGTTTAGATACAAAGTCTGAGGTAGGACAGGTCATGGTCAATTAGGAATTGCTTCTGTAATAAGAAGATTGGATTTTCCTATCATTGGAACTTTGGAACTGACTTAAGATAGGACAATCAAGATTGATAACATATTTCGAGACCCAAGTGCATTCCATTATTACTTTAATTTCAGCATCCACACAAAAAATTTAGTTTTTGGTCCCTACGAAGCCGTTGGACCTCACACCGGGATTGAGCTCCTGGATTTTAGATCCCTTATATAAAAAAACATTAACACAAACATGTACGCGCGCGCACACACACACACACACACACACACACACACACACACACACACACACACACACACACACACACACACACACACATCCCTAAACTCAGGTTCCTTCCTCAGCAACCGGACAGTTACTAAGAGACTGATTGCAAAGAGGCAGTGTTTCCATGGCATCAGCAATAGTGGCTGAGTCATCTTCACTGCAGTGCATGCTCTTACAGGAGAGTGCACGTGTTTGTCTGTTTGTGGATAAGTATTAATTCATTCATCTTCACACAGTTTGAATATGATAATTGTAATTCTTAAAACCCAAATAATGACATTATAAAAATGTCTCTGGAACATTAACCACACACTTCTGATCAGACAAGACGGTTGTTTCAAGCCCCCTTGAAGAAAAGCAGTGTATCTAGTGTATCCAAGTAATGTGTCACAGAGCTCCTCTACCACTGAAGGTATTGTAGCAACCCTCGTCTTTAAGAGACACTAACCCTAAAACAAATCTCATTGATTGAGTGACTGGAGAAGAATTACATGTCTTTTCATGTTTGAACTAATGTCTGACAGATACAATACTATTATCATTATTATTATTATTATTATTATTATTATTGTTGTTGTTATTTTGCCATTATAAGTGAAATAACGACTTAAACACATACAAATTAAATAAAAACAAATCAAGCACAAACTATTGGCGTTCAGCAGATCTGGTGAAACATATCATGTCATTAGTTTCTTTAGTTACTACTAGAAATATTATATAAATGTTAAAAATGACCACAATGTTAAAGCAGCTATGATCAATATTTTTCTACAAACAATGTATCAAATAACAATGTGAAAACAGCATGATAATGTGAAAGGATTCTCATCGTTTCACTCTCTAGCCAACAGCTAAAAGAGAGTGAATATTGGACTTTGGGCTCTATTCTTTGGCTCAGGGGCTGTGTGCTGTGAGCACAAAAATATCTGTAATCACTCACCATACCTACCTCATGAAGCTATCACATGAAATAAAACACCAAAGATTATCATAATGAATGTAAACAACGAACATGGCTATTGTTAGTATTCATGACCATCATATTAATATTGGGAAATTTTGGCGGCACTTTCTCTGCCATTCTTGTGTCACTAGCTTGCTAGTAGCTTTAGCATTACATCCATGTAGCCTTGTGGAAGACTCCGGTCATACGCATTAAGTGGAGAGTGCAAAGGTCAAAGTGTGTGCCTAGCGAATCTTTTCACACAGGCTGAATGAGACAGTTGGATGGGCTTATTAGAGGTGGCAACCGCCACTAATTAGGGATGTGCCGATATGGAAATTCTGGGCTGATATGATGTTTAAAATAGCAATAGTAAACCAATACCGATATTTTTCTACTTTTCTTTTTGTCGTTATTCATTCTCACTTATGTGTCTAGAAAACAATCAAACCCTCCTTATAAAAGAATAACTGAGCTTTTTAAAGCCATTAGGCTCTTTATTCCAATTATCTGTGAATGAGCACCAAGTCCATCATATTTCAATCATACATTTGTAAAACAACCCTCAAAATGGCCTTTTCTCCCCATGCAAAAGACTCCTTCAAAAGCCTTTTTTTTTTGCTATAAAACTCAATGAGGAGTTTTTTCAGTATGTAGCCCAACAAAAACTATCTCGTTGTGTAACATAAATACATGTAAAAGCGATTAGAAAATATGTGCAATTAGAAAATCAATAAAATATAGAAGAAACATTTAAATTGCTGTGTTGCCCTCCTACTTGGCCTTCCTGGTGCATTTTGCTCCAGAATCTCCTCTAACATGTCATGCAGAGTGGACCGTGCCCTGTCCATTCATTCCCTCTTTCTCTGTGAGTGATCAGTTCTCTCTCTCGTCCCATTTTCATTTCATTTCCAGCTCCGGCAGCAGGCCTGTCCATCTGTTGAGTGTAAAGTGCTCCTCTCTCTGTTGTTTAACATCCACATCAAAGTAGTGGTCCTTATATTTAAGGTTCAGTGAGGTTGCAATGCAGAATATGGGATCCGACTCCATTAGAGCAAAGTCTTTGTTTACAGCCTCTAATAACATCGTCTTTGTTGTTTTAACACTGTGGTCTGTGTCAGCATCCACTGAAAAGACGTCTCAGTTCTCTCACCAAGGAGATCACGCCAGAACAGGCCACTGATATATCTTGCAGACTGCAATTCACTGATCCTTCTCCAAGACAGTAGCCTATAAAACTCCCACACAGCCGTCAGTTTCTTTTACTTTTGTTTGAAAACAAACCTGATGTATGCTCAGCATATGCACACGGCATGTTGTTAGAGTTGTGGAGAAAGTAATGGCTGCTGTTCACGCGGAGGTGGGCTGAACAGTGTGTGTACCCAGCACAAAATGTTTGAGACACAACAGCTTGACATCAGCCACTGACATCAGTGAATGCCATCTTATTTGCTGGTCAGACTGATACTGATGTTGGGCCAATAAATTGATGCATCCCTCCTACTAATACTGTGGTTTTTATTTTATTTGTCAGAGCCTTTGGTTTATTGATTGCTGTCAGGATGTTCGGAGTTTTTTTAAATACATAGCAAAAAATCTTTCTAGAATGATTTACTGACCCTAGCTTTAAGTATTTCAACCTCATTGTAAAATCATTGAATTAACTAAGTATGTTTACATCCCTATTGGGAAAATATGAAAATATTATTCAAGGTGTGAACCATAATCTAAGTGCACCAGATACTGTTTTAATTTTCCATTGAACTGGTTCAATAATCCACCTAATCAAACAAAATACTAGAATACCATAACAGACACATTGTACTCTTCTCCTTCTAACTGTTAGTTTTGTCTTTGACTCGTGGATCTCAGTGGTGGAATATAATTTGACAGAACAACTACTCGTTAACTGATGAGGGTTTTTATATTAGTAGCTGAGATAGCTGGTAGAGGAACAACCCACACAGCTCATTATTTTTAGGTAACTCCACATTCTCAGTCTCTTTGCTGCTGGCTTTGCACGTACCATCATAGCACACTGCCATGTAGCTAGAGGTCTGAATACTTTGGTGAGAAACAATGAATGTAAACACAACAGGGATTGTTAACAGGACACTCCACAGGGTAGCGACACTGGGCTTAAACACTGCCATGTTCAATTAAACCACACCTTTCTTAGCAGAACACTTTTAATGGAAATCTGTCTAGCTATCTACTGTATGACATGCACATACAAGGATAAATCCATCAATCACATGCTGATATGACAAGCAAGATCAGGTAAGACTGCAGATTACAGATGCAGCTAGAAGGTGCTATTTTCATTGTTTATGTGTGGTAAATGTGTCTGTCAGTGATACGCTCAATGATGAAACAGATTGTTATTATTATTTATTATTACCACACACACGCACACACACACACACACACACACACACACACACACACACACACACACACACACACACACACACACTAATAATTGTGTGGTAATTGTAATAGTCATGCTCTGTTGGAGAACCCCCTCCCCCTCTATTCATTACAATTCTTCTTTCTCTGCTAAGGATCCCTGCATTTTTTAAATTCTAATATGCACACTGTGTAGAAGTACAAATTCACTCTCTGTTTCATTGTGCCTGTGTGTGTACCTGTGTGTATGTGTATGCTTTGTACAATATCATGCAATGCCCTATGTGTTGTGCTTGCACGCATGTTGTCCATGGATGGTTTGTGTGTCTGTGGGTGTAACTCTTTGTGCCGAAGGGGGTGGGAGGCTGAACAGGCGGGTAGGATTCTATAAATAGAAAGCTCTCCAGCTCCCGGCCTCTTTGGAGAGAGAGACACACACAAAAAGAAAGACATGGAGAGAGTCAGAGGCAGCTGCGCTATGCTCGCCTGGAAGATATAGAACAAACAATTGAGGAGAGGCAGTGAGCCATGGCGTCACTTCCTGATGGAGGTGAGGCCCATAACAGGAGAAACCCCCAGAGAGCTTTATGGCGATGATTCCCAAACTGATTGTAACCCCTTCAAATGAAGCAGCGTCTACATTTGACCTCACATCACAGGTTATGGGATTAGGACGGGCCCGAGGTGTGAGCTGTTCAAAGAGATCAAATATCCCTTTACACATGGTTTCATTTAAAAAATCTCAGAGACCCACAGCATTAAAGCTATGGTCTACGATTTGAAAGATTTGTCATTATCATTAACATCATTTAGATGGTGGTTATGGTCCAATAGTACGACCTACACAATGTGAAGAGCAAAAGGAACCAAATAAATCCATTCTCTCTAGTGTCTGTAAAACTGAAAAGAAATTGACCAATAGGAGCCATCCGGCCCGGATGGCTCCTATTGGTCAATTTTCCGATCCAATCCCCTCGCTCACTCTCCTGCTCCTGCTCACGTCTGGTCCCGACCCACTTCCACATTTGAAACTACAAGCGGACAAGAGGTTTGTTTGGCCCTGAGCTGTTCAGCTGCCTCTGCTCGCCCCACTGACAAAGAGTCAAAGAAAGAAAGTCTGTCACTGAAAAGACACAAAGTGGAGATGTGAAACAAAGAGGGCTCAAACCGAATAAACATTTGGTCATTACTTGAGCGGTGTCCGTGAAGATATGGACCTGATGCTGATACAGCGGAGTTTCTGTTGAGCAGGTAACCTTCGTCTTTATTGTGGATGTTGTGACACAGATAACGTTCATGCCGATGCTGCTGATGACTGTGAAAGCTGCCGTTAGTTTGTTTCTGTGTTATTAGACGGTGTCTGTCTCTGCAGTGTTGTCAACACTTGTTTACTTGTTCGACAGAGACGTTAGCCTCTATGCTAACATTGTAAGCTAACAACAAGCTAACATTGCTAACATGTTTACACCAAATCAGCCTATTTATTTGCTCGTGGCAGCTAAATGAAGCAGCAAGTAAGATGAATGAATGGATGAATGAAACCCCAACGCGAAGCGGAGGGGTTTCGGATTTATTTCCGGATTTTTATTTTATTTGTCCGGATTTATTTCTCCATAACAACCTCTCGCCCGGTCACTACTCAGCTGTTTTGCTAACCCTCCTCCCGGTCCTGTCCGTTTGTTTTCAACGAAGCCTTTGCTAGATCAACATGATGGATTATCATAAACGCGTTACGATGTGTGTATTTGTGTGTCTTATCTGTCATAAACAAGAGATTACGGTTTACGGGCACGTTTGTGTCGCGGTCTGGTGCTACTCAGACAACAGCTGGGACACACACAGCTGGTCTGAGACTCACACAGGTTTATTTTTCAGCCACAATGTGGAAGCGATCGTTGTGATGAAAGTTGACGGCAGCATCTGTTAGTCTCTTGGCCCTCAATAACTTTTAGAAGTGGCTAACTTAGCTGTTGTAACTTATTACGTAGCTGTAACGTAACGTAGCTGTAACTTGCTAATGACGTTACGCTAGCTTGGCTGTGGAGCTTAGCTGTGGACATTGTAATGACTTACAAGATTTACGTGAGACTTTACCTGTGAATCAGACATCGTTACTCCACATTCAAAGCTGGGCTGTATTTGGTCTGACACACCGCAAACACTGCTCAGGAACGGCTAGAGGAACACAATAAAGGGCCCAAGGTGTTGACTGTTGACAATGTATTTGTGTGTGTGTGTGTGTGTATAGCCTATGTATGTATATGTGTATATATGTATATATATATATATACACACACACACACACACACACACACATATATATATATACATACATACATATATGTATATATACATACATGCAGTATTGATACACCTGTACCGACTGTGCTTTCTCACTCTTGCTCTCAGCAAGTTGACACAAAGACACAAAAAAACGTAAATGATGTGTTTGTGTGTGTCAGTTTATTTCACTTATTAATTTGTTTTATATGATATAATCAACAGCCATTAACACATTACACACAATAAAGCACTGACGGTCAGTGTTTACTGGTCAGCGTTGTACACAGTCAAGCAAAGAAATGGCCACTCACACAAACACCTGGAATACAGTCTGAAAACGGGCTTGTTAGCATACTCACACACTATTTGTGTGTATGTCAGTATGACACATGTAGGCAGCAGCTCCATGTCGCTGGTCAGCAGTGCTGGAGTCAGCTGTGGTTCAGTGACGGCCTCAGTGTCTGTGCTGCAGAACAATCACAGGCTGCTTACATAAGGAGCGGAGTGGCTGCGCTGCGCTGCTCCAGTTGCCCTATCCTATCTCTTTAAATGAGACAGAGCTGCTCCGCTCTGCGCGTGTGTGTGTGTGTTGTGTGTGTGTGTGTGTGTGTGTGTGTGTGTGGAGGAGAAATTACGAGACAGAGAGGGCCACTCTGTTGTGGAGGAGGACTAGGCGATCGAATACACATCAGAGGAGCGTTTCTTTGACACAGAATTACAGCGTGTTGCAGAGGAGGCTGTGGATCGGTTCCCCTGCGTTGAACTGCTTCTTATTTTGGACCTCGGCGCTCTTCTTGTATCGATGGGCTCGGTAGCCGCATCTCTCGCCTCCCGATAGGACATAACGGGCAGGGCTGCGTCCTAATAATTATTTATTTCGCCTCCGCTGCGCCGCAACGTTGGGAGAAACGTGATCGTGAGGCTGCGATAACGGCGTGGTGACCATGGATTAATACCCGAGTGAATTTTCTTCTGAGAGGTAAGGGATGCTGCAAAAAAAAGGCCGGACGAGGAGGATGTCTCCATGGGTACAGATTGTGTGTATAGCGTGTCTGCGCTTGTGATGGATGACGGCTGGGGGGAAATGGCAGCAGCATCCACACTGCGGCTCTTTGCTCAGACGAGGCGGAGGAGACCGCAGGCAGATCGGGGTGATGTGGGTGAATGGCGCTGGGTGTTCCAGCTCTTTGTGTGCATGGTGGGGCCTTTGGGAAAAGGAGCTGATCAGCCGCATCGAGCTGCGTATTATTAACAAACACAATGACGTCAGCGTCTGTCAGTGACGCAACCTCCTCCGTTCTCCTTTGCACAGCAATGTGTGTGTTGGTTTTTTCATCCTTTTCAACCAGGTGTTGGGTTTTGTTGTTTGTTGTGGTTCCACCCCTGATGCTGGTCAGCTCTTTTCCAGCCTCTGCAGGCTCCACAACATTTCTGTAATTCCTAGTGTTAAATATGATTGAGTTAATGATACATACCCCCCCACCCCCACCCCCACCCCCTTTTCCCCCCTTAAGTGGTTTTAAGGTTGAACAAAAACATTTCAATTTTCAAACATTCTATGTTTGAAAACCTTGTTATTTCCTGTAGAATTGAATAGGGAGTTCTGAGGATATTACCTTGTTTTGCTGCACAGCATGCGTTTGTAATGACTGACCCTGATGGTGGTGGTGGGGCGTGAGGGCTACACTTCCCATAATACAGCTTAATAATGTATTATTGGATCAATCTCAGTAAATGTCAAAATCCCTCTCCACACCTCTTTATTTGAACTCATCATAAGATCATCAAACTTGACAAAACTCCTCCAGGAAGGTGCTCGATGCAGGATGGTAACCGATGTGGATAGTAGTGGGTTAACAAACCTATACACTGTTAGCCTACCAAGTTGGAAAGTGGCTATTGAAACAAGTATGATTATCACTGTTTATGATTAAGCCTAACCCTAACCAAACTATGACCATTTGACAACATTCATAACATTCCAAAAGTCCTACTATGGCATACTATATAAACTGTTTGTCATCAAGCTTTATTTTAAGAGTCAAACCAGAAGTTATTACTGGAGGTATTATTGCTCACTTGACCACAGAGCCAATTCAAAACTGTTGCTAGAGGGCAAGGTAGTCAAGTTAGGCCAGTTAGTTGCATGCTTACAACAGCAGATATTTCTGCAACACAATATATAGAATATCATAATAGATATCGAAATACCAAAACAGCTATTTATTCACATTCTGCCGATAATTTTGAATGACAACATGTTGTGTACTCCAGGGGGTGACAGCGGCTAAGGTGGCACAGTAAGTTTGTTCGTCAGGACAGTCTTCCTGGACAGTTTACATACAACCGTGTTCTGATATTGAAGAATGTACCCTAAAAACAAGGCTGATTAGATTTAAACCGGAATATAAGATTATCACACTTATTTAGGAATGTAGTGCAAGAAATTCACTGAGCAATTGACATTAAATATTTTTGTCTTGATATACTAGTGCTTGAAGTAAGTCTTCCAGCCTTGAAGCAGGTGTTTTACGGACATGTCCCTTGTATTTAGTTAAAAACAAGATTGTCTGGTCAAGGTGTGGAAATGTGCCAAT
Source organism: Pagrus pagrus (assembly GCF_965226575.1). Lineage (NCBI taxonomy): Eukaryota > Metazoa > Chordata > Actinopteri > Spariformes > Sparidae > Pagrus > Pagrus pagrus. The sequence goes on along the minus strand of NC_140197.1, from coordinate 1,556,141 downwards.
TCGTTACTGAGGTAGTCAGTGGTAGAGTTTATTTTTGTCGTGGCCCCAGTAATACTTGTTGTTGACATGCACTGAAGTAGCAGATCACATGACATCTTAATGCATGTAGTCAAAAAAGCATATATTGCGGACACTTTGGAATGACAGTGGAAAGATTCCAATGTCATATAAGTCTTCAAATCAAAACACTAAAACAAAAAAGTGATCAAAAGCCAACATGTAAAATTTCAAGCACATACAATATCTTTAAGTTAAATTCTTCTCTACTGCTTTTTTCTAATCAGGCCTACACATAGAGCATCTTTATAATAAAAATCATGAATTTATAATTTATAGCCTTTAATGTGTTAATCCCTAGATAAGCAGGTTGTTGCTTCTTCTGTAACATTGAAATTAAAAGGACCATAGACGTGTAATGATCTGCACGGATGTTTTTTTATGCCTGTAGCCTGTATCCGTGTGTTTGCTTGTCAGATTTGCTTGCGGGACAAGCAGAAAATAGAATAGATGGCAAAATGATCGCTGCAGGTCATAAGCCGAGCACAGAGCACCACGCTCTGTCTGGACAGCCCAGTTGGGCTTCTGAAAGGAAACGGGCAGTGCTCTGTGGTGCCACCGCCTCCTGCATGTCCCTTGCAAGTGAGATAGACAAATGTCAATAAAGGGGAAAGCCTCACATCAGGTTAAGTAAAATTTGGAAGCATATTTTTTATTTTTTTATCCCACATAGAAACTGAAAAACACCCACTTGACTTGTATCACTATGAAATCAGGAGGTTAATGGGAGAAATTATCAGGGTTAAAAATAGGGAGACTCCCGTGATCGGGAGTGTTGGCAGGTATGCCCCCTGCCAAAACCATTTGGGCTGATTATATTTGAAAGGGCATGAAATGTTAAGACTCGACTGCCTGGACCAATGGTTCAACTCTGCTCACTCAGTCACTGACAAACATGTTTGTAGGGCTGGCCCCGCTATTGCGGTCCGGCCAGTAATTCAAATAAAGACAAAATTACTTCAAGACATCAAGACAAGGCAAGGGACATTTACCCGGAGTCAAAGGGTCTTCCTTTGAAAGCGGTCGATAATCCATTTATATTATAAACAAGATCAACTACATTTTGAATCTAAATTAAGGATTATTACACTTGGTTAGGTCTTGTCTTTTGTGCTACGCTGGGCACGGATTTGAGCCTGGTGTAAGATAGAGCCCAAAATGCTGTTTAATTTTCCTGTAAAACTAAGTGTGAAGCAACTTGGTATTTACATATCAAAGCAGGGGTGGTTCTAGGTTCAATGGAGATCCAGGGATTAGACACAGGCGACATGAGGCATCACAATTTGGCATTGGTCGACGCTGGGCACCAACCACATAATAATCTGAGTTAACACTCAGATTGTTGGGTAATATGAAAGCATAGATGAACTGGATTGGTTGGATTGTACTGTATGGGAGGAATTTCATCCTGACAAGATACATAAAAAAACAACAACTTCAATTTCTGAGTACCAAGATAACTAGAAGAGTGTACTAAGTAGAGTGCAGATCTTTGCCAGGTGTGTCAGGGGACATGTGGGTTGGACACAAGGAGTGCAGGGTAGACTGTGTGTATGGCTCTTCTCTTCTAACCATAAATAAACTGATCTTTTTCATATATCTTTACAAAAACACAATCACAATTGATATTGATATGGCTTATGTAACACTCATATTACATTTTAGTTTCCAGTTGACACATACACATACATGAATGTAATGAAATGGATGTGTTTGTGTGTTTGACATCGACTGTACCTTCCCACAGCAGTTGGGCAATGGCTTCTTTTGGGGTACGGCAACATCACTTGAACAAATGGACAAGGGTGTACCCCATGCAGAAATGCAGTACACTGTTATACTAGCACTGGTTGTAATATTAATAATGGCGGTTTGTGATGATCATGATTACATTCTCTAATGTTTATTTTGGGGCGGGAGTACGTGGTTACCTGTTGTAGCATGGGAATTTTTTAATAAATTTTTTATTTTTATATTAATATGTCAGGAGGGGTGTTTGAGCATATTTAAATATTGGGGGAATGTGTCCTCCTCAGCATATATTATAAATATTGCTATGATGTGCTTATGTCTGATATTGCACTAGATACAAACGTCAGGTCAAGTGTTGCTTCTGTATTTTGCACGCTTATACTGGATACTGTTTTCCTTCCGCTATTAATTTACCACTGTGATAATCTATCAATTCTTCAACTACACCACTTGCATCTGTGTTATTGCTCCCCATAATGAATAATATGAATTTAAATACCCTCGCTTTTCAGGAGATCACATATTAGGGTCTATTTCATTTGCATTTTTTCCTGATTTCAGTACTAAAAAAGTGGGGACTGTATGGGTACGTAACTTAAGGGCCATGATGATCAACATCATGTGCTGCTCCCATATTATCTGCTTTGAACATTGTTATGGTTGTGCCCTGTTTCCTGAAGTTACACTATCTATTAAATTCTTTGGCCCTCCACGCCCACTTGGATAGGTCCTGTAAATTGATATCACTCATATTACGCATGTTAAATGTCCCACCAGGGACAAAAACACTCTGGACCACTGCTACACTATTTTAAAGGACGCATATCACTCTGTCCCCTGTGCAGCTTTGGGGCTCTCTGACCACTGCATGGTTCATCTTCTCCCAAATTACAGGCAGAAATTCAAATCTGCTAAGCCTGTAGTGAAGACTATTAAGAGATGGACCACAGAGTCAAAGCTGGAGTTACAGGCCTGCTTTGACTGCACAGATTGGAGTGACACTGTGACATCCTACACCAGCTTTTGTGAGGACATGTATGTGCCGACCAAAACCTTCTGCACATACAGCAACAATAAACCTTGGTTCACTGCAAAACTCAGGATGCTTCGTCAGGCCAAGGAGGAGGCCTACAGAAGTGGGGACAGAGTCCTGTACAACACGACCAGGAAGACGCTGACAAAGGAGATCAAAGTGGCAAAGAGGTGTTACACTGAGAAGCTGAAAAACAGTTTTTCAGCTAACAAGCCTGCGTCAGTGTGGAGAGGTCTACAGGAGAACACCAACTACAGAAGACCATCCCCCCACATTGCAGTGAACCGTGAACTGGCTGACGACCTGAATGTCTTCTACTGCAGGTTTGAGATGCCAACATTCACACCAATCACCCACTCCAGCATCAAACAACCCTCATCACCCCCTACACCCCCCTCACCCCTCCCTACTGACCCCCCACCATCACTCAGGATCTGTGAAGAGGATGTGTGTCAGCTCTTCAGGCAACAGAAGACCAGGAAAGCTCCAGGCCCACCCAGCTGTGTGAAGTCCCCTTATGCTTCAAAAGCTCCACAATAATCCTGGTCCCCAAGAAACCAGCAATCTCAGGACTAAATGACTACAGGCCCGTGGCCCTGACGTCTGTGGCCATGAAGTTCTTTGAGAGACTGGTGTTGAGCCACCTGAAGGACATCACAGGCCACCTGCTGGACACCCTGCAGTTTGCATACCGGGCAAACAGGTCAGCGGATGATGCAATCAACATGGGACTGCACTACATCCTGCAACACCTCGACTCCCCAGGGACATATGCTAGGATCCTGTTTGGGGACTTCAGCTCGGTGTTCAACACCATCATCCCAGACATCCTCCACTCCGAACTCACCCAGCTCACTGTCCCAGCCTCCACCTGTCGGTGGATCACAAACTTCCTGACAGACAGGAGGCAGCAGGTGAGTCTGGGGTCAATCAGCACAGGCGCCCCCCAGGGTTGTGTGCTCTCCCCACTGCTCTTCTCCCTATACACCAACGACTGCACCTCGAGAGACCCATCTGTCAAACTCCTGAAGTTTTACGTCACAACGGTCATTGGACTCATCCGGGACGGTGACGAGTCTGCTTACAGACGGGAGGTGGAATAGCTGGAGCAATTTGGAGCTGAACACGCTCAAAACTGTGGTAATGACAGTGGACTTAAGGAGTAGCCCCCCTACACTACCCCCATCACCATTTTCAATAACTCTGTGTCTGCTGTGGAAACCTTCAGGTTTCTGGGATCTTCCATCTCCCAGGACCTAAAGTGGACTCCCAACGTAGACTCCATAATCAAAAAGGCCCAGCAGAGGATGTACTTCCTGCGTCAGCTCAGGAAGTTCAACCTGCCCCAGGAGCTGCTGATCCAGTTCTACACAGCAGAAGCCCAGTCTGTTCTCTGCACCTCCATCATTGTCTGGTTTGGATCAGCCACCAAACAGGACAGGAACAGACTGAAACGGACAATCAGGACTGCAGAAAAAATCATTGGTGTTAAGCTGCCCTCCATCCAGGACCTATACTCATCCAGAGTCAGGAAAAGGGCAAGAAACATCTCTGCAGACCCATCACACCCTGGAAACAACCTGTTTGAACTTCTCCCCTTCGGCAGGCGCTACAGAACACTGTACGCCAAAACAACCAGACACAAAAACAGTTTCTTCCCCCAGGCCGTCACACTGATGAACACTTGATCAGTCACCCAGTGTCAGTAACCCCCTGACTTCAAAATCATCCACTCACAGTCTTTACATTTACAGACTACATTGCACTTTATATGTACATAAATCCTCACTGTAAATAATGTAATATATATATATATATATATATACTTAAAAATATATTTATAATAGACCGGACCTCTGAACACTTTTTTTAAACTTACTGTTCTTTGTTGTTCTTGTTCTTTCTAGTTGAATGTTAAATGTAAAGCTGATTCTGATTCTGATTCTGATTCATTCTGAGGCCCACTTCCTCAGTGCCTGTGCAATCACTGGTCTGGATCTCTTTGTCCAAGATAGGCCCATGTCCCCTTCACTTCAGTAAACCCATCAGTGGTTGGTGGCTCAAGGTGTAGCCATTCTATAAAAGGAGTGTACACACACATCCAACTCAAAAGGGGCTGGTGTCAAGTCGAAAATGAGCAAACTGTAAATCAAAAAGACTTGAGAAAACCTGGTTTGCTCAGATATCACTACTTTGGTGCATTAAATCAATTGGCTATTTGAGCTGTGCAGTGTGTGAGCAGTCTTTTATTTCAGGGTTTTCATTATCCCCTTTCAAAGATTAACTTGGAGCCCAGGTAACACTCTTCACTAGCACCAATGAAGTATATGGCGGTTCAAGCCAGTGTTTGCAGCCTGATGGCCGTAAACCTAACCCTAACCCATATAACACACAGCAGGAGTTGACAAAGATGTCAACAAGCTAAATCTACAGTTACACCAGGAAATAAACACATAGACTTGGTAGGGTCCGTAGCTGCCCTGGTCAAAGTGGTGTTCTAAGCAGAGTTTTGCTAGGGGGCCAAGGCTGAGGCAGCTGGCAGCAAATAGGTATCTTAATTAGAACCAAAAATACAGTTTTGACAAAGACCTACAGTGTGTGATTATAATGCTGAAAGATGGGGATAAATCTGTACAAATGCAATACCGATATCAATGACCTCTTACTATCACCATCAGTCACCATTAGATACAGGCACGTGCCCACATATACCCCAAAAGGGGCTTGAGGCCGTGCCCTTTTCCCTCAGACTCGACAAGTGCCCTCTTGGCTGGTGTTAATTGTGTTCGACTATTATTATTATTATTCAGTTGATATAATGAGGTAAAGATACACTGGTATCAATAAAAACTAGACACATGATCAAAACTTGGCTACTCTGAGCTTTGGGCCGTGTCTGCTGGTTTAGGATGGATTAGTGGCTCAGTTAGTGCACTGGGCCCAATTGACTGTTGCGCCCAGGCACACACTTCCAAAATCACCTGAACACCTCAGTAGGAAGGGCTTACCAATAGCCACTCCGCCCTCCACAGTTGTCTTGATGACAGCCTGACAGCCTCCTGTGGTTGATTACATTTCTGTAGCCATCTGAGGGCAGCAGGATCGGTATGTTGTTCTATTTTGAAGAATGACATACATGTGATCAAAGTGCTGCGCATTTTCAATTCAATGCGAGGTTGCACGTGTTATATAGAGTGGATAATTCAATTACATGCCACCAGCATCAGGCTTTTCAAGAATTACACAGACCTGTTTGGTTTTGTACACACAAAACTGGTCGGCTATAACTTGAAGTCTATACAGTGGAAAACATCATATGTCATCACTTTGCATCTTCATCCGCAAACGTCAGGGAGCAACTGTTCTTTCCAACGGGCTCCTTAAAGCAGCTCCATGAAGGTTTCATTATGAACAGATAAAAGCTTGTGGCTGTGATACATACACTGTGGCATAGCAGAAACTTTGTAATTGTAATTGTTGGTTAAATCCGATAGTGGTGGACAAGAAGCAAGTGCATGAGGAGTTTTTAGATTAAACAATGATGTAATTAAACTGCTTAAAATACTGTTGCTTAATTGTTTCTTCAGGCATTTAAATGCAGTGTTGACTAACTGAATGCAATTTAAGTGAGAATTTAATTAACTAAATTATTTAATGAATTAAAACTGTTCAAGGAAAATGCATTCAGGCAAATAAACAAAAAATTGACAGGATTTACTATGTTTCAAAGTTTGTTGTATCTTCACTGTTATGGAATGGATCATCATCATCATAATGCACAGAAAATACAGTGTCGATGATGGCCACATGTTATAAAGATACATAAATGGACATGAATAATATGGGTAATATTAGTTGCTTGTATTTTGGTCCAGGTCTAGGGTTTATAATTGTGTTAAAGCAACCCCAATGATAATTATGTCAGATACCCAGTTTGATCATCTACTGATTTAATGCACAGTAAGAAAAATCCAAAGAAAAAGAGAGAGGGAGATGAGGGATATATTAATGTGTTGGCCTCAAAGTAAAAAATAATTTGCAGTACATGAATGTTTGTCTAGTAGAACCTGCTCTGATTATTTACACATTAGTGCAGTATTTGCATACAGATTTGTGCATAATCCACATACATAAGGTCTATTTTTTTCTATTCAAGATCAGAAATTTTCTATATCCGCTTCCATCTCTCAAATAGTTTAATTATTCTCCCCTTTGCCAAAAAAAACCCCCCAAACATTTTGTGCTTGTACATTCTGGAAATCTGTTGGGGTGCCATTAAATTGCATCCTTCCTAAATTTCCTTTACAGAAGAAACAACTGACCTGCTCTTAACAGAACACTAAACACTTTCATGAAAACGTGAAATTTGGGGTTTCTTTAAGGAATAAAATGTGTGAACATGGCACAATAGTGGGTCATTGTAAATGTCAGTGTGGCAACATCGGTGTAGGAACAGAGAATTTGTGGGTGTGGTGAGTGCCTCCTTTTGTTTGGCTTGAGCCCCTGCCCCCCAAAATGCCTGTGCATGTCCCTGATCAGATACCCGTATATTGCTCCCCTGAAATAAAACCTTGGGGTACATAGATTAAATGCTGAAACTCTCACACTTTAGTCACAGAATTGGTTTGTCTATCTTCACCACTATTTGATCCTACCAATTATATCCTAGCATCTGAATGTATTTTCAAAAAAGATACATTTTGTCAAGTATAATAAAAGTGTATTATAACGAGAAATAATTAGTATTATTAAATGTTTTAGTTGTGTGGTATTATGCATGAATGTATGAATCCTGCATTCATTGTGAATAGAGGTACAAAAGACTGGAAGACTTGTTTGCACGCTTTATATACAATATTTTTGCTGATGATTGCTGTATGAATTCAGTGTTGCATAATTTTTGTCAGCGTGACTTTATCTTTGTATTTGTGGGTGAAGATTGATTTGAAAAGCCTGCTCAGTTTTATTTCATGATAATTTAACTGACAAAATGTAAAGTCCTCCCTCACTCAAAAGTATGTTTTTCCTATTTGTTCGTACAGTCAAATGTTTGAGCGTCACTGTGCAGAATCATGTATGTGCAGAGTTTGACACTAGAAGGCTGTTTTCACATGTATTTAATGAAAGTGTACAGTACAGACCAAAAGTTTGGACACACCTTCTCATTCAATGAGTTTCCTTTCTTTTCATGACTATTGACATTGTAGATTCACACTGAAGGCATCAAAACTATGAATTAACACATGTGGAAATATGTACTTAACAAAAAAGTGTAAAACAACTGAAAATACGCCTTATATTCTAGCCACCTTTTGCTCTGATTACTGCTTTGCACACACTCTGCATTCTCTTGATGAGCTTCAAGAGGTAGTCACCTGAAATGGTTTTCACTTCACAGGTGTGCCCTGTCAGGTTTAATAAGTGGGATTTCTTGCCTTATAAATGGGGTTGGGACCATCAGTTGTGTTGTGCAGAAGTCAGGTGGATACACAGCTGATAGTCCTACTGAATAGACTGTTAGAATTTGTATTATGGCAAGAAAAAAGCAGCTAAGTAAAGAAAAACGAGTGGCCATCATTACTTTAAGAAATGAAGGTCAGTCAGTCCGAAAAATTGGGAAAACTTTGAAAGTGTCCCCAAGTGCAGTCGCAAAAACCATCAAGCGCTACAAAGAAACTGGCTCACATGAGGACCGCCCCAGGAAAGGAAGACCAAGAGTCACCTCGGCTGCGGAGGATAAGTTCATCCGAGTCACCAGCCTCAGAAATCGCAGGTTAACAGCAGCTCAGATTAGAGACCAGGTCAATGCCACACAGAGTTCTAGCAGCAGACACATCTCTAGAACAACTGTTAAGAGGAGACTGTGTGAATCAGGCCTTCATGGTAGAATAGCTGCTAGGAAACCACTGCTAAGGACAGGCAACAAGCAGAAGAGACTTGTTTGGGCTAAAGAACACAAGGAATGGACATTAGACCAGTGGAAATCTGTGCTTTGGTCTGATGAGTCCAAATTTGAGATCTTCGGTTCCAACCACCGTGTCTTTGTGCGACGCAGAAAAGGTGAACGGATGGACTCTACATGCCTGGTTCCCACCGTGAAGCATGGAGGAGGAGGTGTGATGGTGTGGGGGTGCTTTGCTGGTGACACTGTTGGGGATTTATTCAAAATTGAAGGCATACTGAACCAGCATGGCTACCACAGCATCTTGCAGCGGCATGCTATTCCATCCGGTTTGCGTTTAGTTGGACCATCATTTATTTTTCAACAGGACAATGACCCCAAACACACCTCCAGGCTGTGTAAGGGCTATTTGACCAAGAAGGAGAGTGATGGGGTGCTGCGCCAGATGACCTGGCCTCCACAGTCACCGGACCTGAACCCAATCGAGATGGTTTGGGGTGAGCTGGACCGCAGAGTGAAGGCAAAAGGGCCAACAAGTGCTAAGCATCTCTGGGAACTCCTTCAAGACTGTTGGAAGACCATTTCAGGTGACTACCTCTTGAAGCTCATCAAGAGAATGCCAAGAGTGTGCGAAGCAGTAATCAAAGCAAAAGGTGGCTACTTTGAAGAACCTAGAATATAAGACATATTTTCAGTTGTTTCACACTTTTTTGTTAAGTATATAATTCCACATGTGTTAATTCATAGTTTTGATGCCTTCAGTGTGAATCTACAATTTTCATAGTCATGAAAATAAAGAAAACTCTTTGAATGAGAAGGTGTGTCCAAACTTTTGGTCTGAACTGTACATTTTCTCTGTGCTCATTTAAAATCAATTTTTTAAGAGGCAGGTCTACAAGCATTATTTGTGACATCAGAAAAACTGGAAAACTTTTTTGTGTGATAACCATATCAGAAACACATTATTCGACAAAGTACAGTCTTCATACATAAACTTGTCTGGAGGGGCTCTTTAATGTAGACTTTAGTAGTTTGCTAGTTGATTTTCATGCTTTTTGTCTAAAACAAATAAGCTTGGTTTGAAAACTGGAGACATGATTTGTTGTAAGTGGGATACAAGATGCATTATATGTTATTTTTATTGTTTGGTCTCAAGGAGTGTTCTGACACATAGAGCAGCATTGATTAATATGATTACTCCTCAGAAGAAGCATGTCTGAAGTTCTATGCCAATTTTTCAATAGAACAACTGTTCCTGCCTTCAGAATAGACTAACATTTTCAAATTACAAGTGCACAAGTGCACAAATTGGGTTATGCATTGATGCATTGGCTCAACACATTCTCATACCAAATGACTGAATAGGCTGATTGCCAGCTACTCCAAAAACAACATAGGCTTACGTATAGCAGTTTTTTATGAAACAACGCAGTTTGGTAAGGTTTTGGCACTGAAACTGCTTGGTTAGGTTTAGGAAAACATCATAGTTTGCCTTAAAATAACCACATTACTCCAGTAACTTCAGTCACACATGTAGCCTATGCAACAACATAACTTCGCTAAATTGGTATGCTAAATAAACAAACTTTTGACTTCTGGCTTCAGATTAGACAAACAGCGCTCCTCGAGTGACTCTCCTGTGCCAACCTCCTCCCTTTACATTTTTTGGAAATGTAAATATGGGTTGTAATTAACTGCTTTTGTAGTCAACCTATATGGTCGTTTTTGTGATTAGGATGAGCTGAGTGGTTAACACCATCACTTCAGCTCTCTCTCTCTCTCTCTCTCTCTCTCTCTCTCTCTTTCTCACTCAATCACAATCGTGAATCTCTGGTTTGAACAGGGCTTAAATTGCCCATAGGTTTGAATTTCAGTGTGAATAGTTGTTTGTCTCTATATGTCACCACTGTGATGAACTGGTGACCTGTCCAGGGTGTATCTCGCCCCCATGTCAGCCAAGATTGGCTCTAGCAAAAGTCCTTTCAAACAAGTCTTGCTACTAGTAGCCATCTTGACAAATTGGGACTAACAAGACCAGGCTCCTATCTAAATGAATGGATTCAAATGCTTTTCGCACAGGCTATACTGTACATCTACAGTGCATGTGCACTGTTTCACGACACCAACTTCTTTTATGTTCATTTAATGTTAAGAGTGTGTGGCTGACTAAAGGCCTGTCTGCACACATTAAACAAATAACAAATTAGCAGTTGTGCTTTTAAATTAATTAATTTTGCCAAAAGGATTATTTTAAATATTGCAACAATGAAAGACATCATTTAGCAACTGCACACAAGGTGAAATATTCAGATGCGGATCTTCATAGCAGAGTAATGAACTATTGCTAATGTACACATTTGGTAGTGGTGTAAAGAATCTCTCTTTATACATAAATATGAATATGGAATTTATACCTTTAAATAATTAGATAATAAAACACAGAATTGTATGTATGTATGTATGTATGTATGTATATATTTATATGTATGTATATATATACCACACTCAGTGCTGAACTGTTAGTAATATCAGATCTATGTTTTAATGAGCCACAAAGAAAAAGTCTGGGGTGCAATGGAACATGACATGAATTAAGTGAGTTTAGCAAAACAGGTGAACTGCACCAGATTTATTTAATAAGCCTAACTATTCTTGCATGGTCTACTTTTACATTGTGTTAGTATTGACATATAAATGTGTTCTGCTGAAAGATCTGCTCATTAGATACAAGGAATAAATAACATTAAACATGGTACAGTGTTGCCAAACTAACTTCTCTTATGTGTTTCATTGCACCAAACTGACTGACAAGCTCATCATAGTCTCTAGTTTTACCTAATGTCTTGTGCGGTTTTCCATTGGCACTTTGGGCCATGCGAAGTCAAATCATGCCATGGCAATTTGTGTTCCAAATACCAGTTTTACTGTGCTGAGTTGGTACAAAGTGCATCCGTCCCGCAGCAGGCCATGGTGACGTGTCTCTAGGCGCTATTTAAATGATCAATGGTGCTTGGTCCAAAGTGTCCAACTCCGTTTTGCTAGTTACATGGTAGAAAATTGCTTGGTGTTTTCATAGATGTATGCATGTGTTTGTATGTATAAAATATAAATATGTTATGAAATATACATTTGTGGTAATAACTTTTATAACAAGATATAGAAATGTTGTCAATGCATATATAACATGTATATTATATTATAAGCTATATATGTATATTTGTATATGTGTGTGGGTGTATGTATGTACATAGATGTGTGTACATGTAGGTAAATGTGTTTAGGACATATGTATGTATTCATATATGGGTGTGTATGTAAATATACACAATATGTGATTCATTAATTGTACATATAGTAAATGGAATTGTATATAGGTAGATGGGAGCATACGAAGGTACACAGGTTCAGGAATGGAAGTAAACTGATTATGATTAATTAGTGAGTTGTGGAGAAGAGTGGGATTAAATAAGTGTATACTTCCTCTGCTCCTTTTCAGGCATGTCAATGCTTCCTAATGGAATATACTTTGTAACATGCTTTTCATTTTATTATGCTTATTTGTTGAACTAATTTAACTTTTCGTTTTGCTTTGTTTTCATTTGCCAAAATAAATTTTTTATTGTTCGTTCGTTCGTAAGTAAGTAAGTAAGTAATATGGCCACAAAGTGAGGTGCACCCTGCCAAGGGATTGTATTTAGACTCTGAATAAGTCACGGGTGTGTTTTGGGTGGAACATAAATCAAACCAATCCAAGTGTAGTTGCCCATTCCTTTTAAGAGCCAGGTGTGCCAGGACCTGAAGCATTGCTTTTTAACAGTGGCTCTCGTCTTCACTGAGGGACAGGGATGTGATCCTCTGCTGCTGCACCCTATGCCTCCACCGTTTCACAATCATCTGTCCAATCAACAACTCTGTTTGCATATGAAAAACAGATATTTAACTGAGGAGTGCTCCAGATTAGTTTGGCATGAAGCAGTAATCCTCCTATAATTTTGTTTCCTGTCAAGTTCATAATGACAGCTTTTAGTTTTGCTACTTAAATGCATCACGATATTTGTTACAGTGACATTACTGCATTCATGGAAATGTTCAAAATAAGACCAACACGCCCAGGGGCGCACAGGTGGGCGGAGGTGCATTTGCTACTTACACAACATGGGCACTGGGCATGAAAATGACAACTGCGTCAGTCTGAAACTTGCAATGACACTTGTGCTGCGCTCTGCGACGCTCTGTGCTGGACATAAGATAGAGCCCTCTGTGTGTTCAGTCTTCGGTAGTTTTGTAGCTTTTCTTCTGTGCCTTTTCCTGCTCTGTGTCCAGACTGTAATCGGGGAACAGATAAGATGTTTTCCTAAGTTTCCTTCACTTTGTCTTGAGAAGCTGCATCCCCTATTTATTGATAACAATGGCCTTCACTGTACATTTAAGTTGCTGCAAAACTGCAAACTAAGTAGCTAACTGTCCTCCTTTCCAGCTCCTTACTGCTGACTCTCTAGCTCTTGTTCTACCACTCACACCTTGCCTACATGATCAAAGCACTGCCTAATTCTTAAAGGAGCCACGCTCCTCTTGTAACATGGTTTGAAGTTTAGTTTAGTGTCCCTGTTTTTACTACGGAGCCCCTAAAGGGACATGGGGGAAAAAAACAAACTTTCTCATACTTTCTCATGAGCACGAGAAAGTCACTATTTATTCATTGAAGTGTAGTTACGGTGAACTCGGCCTGCATCATGATTAGGACTCACAATGAGGATATGGAGTATGATTCTGTGAGAGCTGTCACTGACTTTATTTACAGGCTTTCATAAATCATACAATCCATATTCGCAGGTGGTGAGGATGATCCAGATGAGCTGACTGGAGAAGGCAGAGTGTGTGGTGGAGACTGCACTGTCTCCAGTGCGCTCTGTGCAGCAGAGCACACGGAGTGCACCTGACAGTCGTGTCCACTGCAGCAATTTCACACACAAACTACATGAAAACTAAAATTGTACTTGGTGAAACATGCACAGTAGGCTATTCATTCTTTAATGCTTTTTGATTTAATCTTGGATTTCTAGCATCGATTATGATTACTGGATCAGTTAGTTACCAAAGAGTCCGGCCCTCTCCGCTGCGCTCCAGGACAGCGATTGTGATGATGGCGCAGTGCTCAATGGGGAAATACTGATTTAAGATTTGAGTTGGCTGATATTTTTTACAACTGAAAGGTGTTTATGGAATAATTATTCCACGTCACTACAAGCGCAAATACAGAAGTGCAAGTACGCGAGTAACACTGCTGGCTTGAATTATGAAAATGTGCTCACAAAACTTTTCTCGTGAGCGTTTTCATAAACCTTGTATTTGTAATAACCTTGTATTTCCGCTTATAGTGAAGTGTAATAATTATTCCTGTTAGTTACCAAAGAGTCCGGCCCCCTCCGCTGTGCTCCAGGACAGGGAATGATGGCACAGCGCTCAATGGGGAAATATTGATTTAAGGTTTGTGTTGGCTGATATTTTTACAATTGAAATGTGTTTATGGAATAATTATTACACTTCACGGTAAGCTCAAATACGAGGCTATTACAAATACGAGGTTTATGAAAACGCTCACGAGAAAAGTTTTGTGCACACAGCGCACTGGAGACAGCGCACACAGCGCACTGGAGACAGCGCACAGCGCACTGGAGACAGCGCATACAGCGCACTGGAGACAGCGCATACAGCGCACTGGAGACAGCGCACGCAGCGCACTGGAGACAGCGCACACAGCGCACTGGAGACAGTGCAGTCTCTGCCGCACACTCTGCCTTCTCCAGTCAGCTCATCTGGATCATCCTCACCACCTGCGAATGTGGATTGTATGATTTATGAAAGCCTGTAAATAAAGTCAGTGACAGCTCTCACAGAATCACACTCCCTATGCTCATTGTGAATCCTAATCATGATGCAGGCCGAGTTCACCGTAACTACACTTCAATGAATAAATAGTGTTCACCTATCAAACTTCCATTTTCAAACGATATCCCAGGCTGAGGGATACCACTGATTGTCGTGCATAATTTGGGCATGTGAAGAAAAAAAGCTTAAACCTTTCTCGTGAGCACGAGAAACGTTTACATTCCCCCCCCCAACCCCCCCCGTCCCTTTAGGGGCTCCGTATTTTACTGATATTTGCTGTATTTTTCTGTTTTGTCATGTTCGCTCTCAGCTGTTTCAGGAGTTGTTTTATGTTACTGCTGGTGATAGCTAAATAATGGAGGGTTTTTATTTTATTTACCTTATTAACCTGTAGCATTTTATTTAGCCAGGCTGGTGACATCTGAGTAAATGTTTTCTTCATCTGTTCCCTGATGGGTTAGCGTGACATTTCTCTGAAACATGTCAGGTTTTTTTTTATGTTTCACAGTGCTTGTTGTAGCCAGTCTACTTGACAACATTGCTGAATTATGTAATGGATGAACCTCGATGATGCTACAGCGGAGGTAGCCAGTCCCCATCTGCTAAGGGACCAACAACAAATACTTTAAAGTGATAAAACGTAAAATGCTGCCAGAAGTGGCTGTATTGAATAGTGTTCTTGATAATTTATAGACAGTATGTAAATGTACATGTGCAAGTAAATGTGTAAATGGATGTAGCGGGTGTTAATAGCACAACTGGCTGTCAGTAGACTGGGACAGAGTGATGCTGTTTTGTGTGAAGCCCTGTAGTCAGCATGTTACATAACTGAGTGGTTTGAGCCTGTGAGCTGTCCTACTGCTGATACAGTGAGATCACAGGGAACAGGCTGGATGAGGGCATGGGCCACAGCATTCATTTACACTATGATGTGTTTTTTCTCTTGGATGCAATGTTCAGCTCTGTTGAATGCAAACAACAAAAGAGAAGCAGCCTATCCAAACAGCATGCTGATAGTTACACCAGTATCTGACTCAGCCGTTTTCAATCCAAAAATGTATGTGCTTGTAAAGAATTGTCAGTGTTTTGGTTCTGGCTAAACCCGTGAATTAGAAACCCGACAAAACAAGATCCTTCATCACATTGGTGCAAAAATATGATTAATCAAATAGTGCCATAAATCAAAACCACTTATTGATTTACAAAATTTCCTTCAGTGGCCAAGCACAACCATAGCTATTAGAGGGGGAAATATCACAGTATATGGCAAAGATTTCTATGGCAAAATGATGGTCATGGTGCTTAAACATATAATATGTAAGATTTCTGAATTAATTTTTCTAAAAATGACTAGACCTTGTTGTTAAGTCGTGCACTTCAACTCCAACAAAATTAAGAGATTCAGCGAGTAAGGAAGGAAGTCGGGGAACAGGACTAAATGTAATGCAATGTCAACCGTTACATTTTAAAACTTACAGATAGATAGATTAAAAGGTGGTCTCTGAGCTTCTCCCCCGGTTCAGAGCAGAATCTGATGTGACTTGGGGTGTTAATTCCTCCAAAAGCACACACAGGAACAAAAGTCCTGAGGGAACATCGTTAAAAAAGTGAAATTTAGAATGCGAAAGCTCGAACTGAAATGCTAAAACTCAAAACTTAAATTGTAAAGATGACATTGAAAATGCCAATGGAAATGTGACAAGGGAAACATCAAACGTGAAACTCAAGATGAGGAATAGAAAAGAATAAATGGAAAAACTTGAATTAAAGTAATTAAATTGTTTGTTTGTTTAATCAGTAGATCTCAGCAGTCTGTCATTTTCAGCAACTTTAGTGAGAGATTTGGTTATAAGCTATAGCTGTCACGGTAATAAGTAAAATCAATAAAACAACAACCAAACTCTTGATTTTATCAGAAAGAATATCTTCTCCTGAATTATTGTGCAATGATGTAATATAGTTACTATACAATTAAGGGGCACAATGTAGTTTTGGAGAGGAAATTCAAACTCAGAATTTTAATATTTACAATATTAATGAGGTTATAATACAAACTGAGAAATTATTCTCTATTCTGTAAGTGAATCAACAAGCTGTTCTCAGGGGAAAATAAGGTCCCCAGAATATTGTTTGAGGCTAGAAAGGTGGCAGGGTCCGCCACATATAAACAAATTAAAACAGTAAAAAATGGTGTTGTCCTTTAAGGCCAGTTTGTTATACAGTTTATTCAGTCATGAAAACACACAGAGAGATCTTTCTCTGCAGATTCAAAATTCTTCCCCAAAACTACAGAGTGCACCTTTAACTAAAATCAGAAAATTTGAATGAACATCAAAACATCCACAGAAACATCCACAGTCCTGCAGTATAATCCATTTCTCTGCTGTTCAGTCAGTACTGAGTGGATATTTGGTTTGAGCAGGCTACACATGCAGAGAAGGGAGGGAGTGCTGTTCAGACCTTAGCTACACTCCTCAAGTTACTGGGGGAACAACAACAGGTTTTGGCCCAGCATTTGGCCACCAACAAAACTCTTTTAATACCTAGTAGAGTTGAGTAAGTACTGCAATTGGGGAAATGTGCATAAAAATGATGCTTTTAAAATGCCTGAAACCAAGGCTACATCCAAACTATTACGTTTTCATTTTAAAATGGTGTTTTAAAACAAAGCCACAGTATCCTGGAAACGGACACTGCCATATTGCACAGGTGATGTCACCTGGAGCCAGAGTCTGAGCAGTAGGGATTGGGTGGTGGAACAGCGCTATTGAGTTCCAGCCCATATACCCGCTTGCTTACTCATGCGCTGCTCTCAGTTGTCAATCGTGTTTTCAAATCCACTGTTTATAAGGTCAGATAACGAATTAAAATCAAACTTATAAGAAACATTAACACTTGAACATACATCAGTGTGATAAGAACAACCCAAATTACAAAAAAACATCAATGCACATAATTTCTTTTGATGTGCATTTTGGTTTTTAGTGTCGACTGGGGTATAATGGAGGTGGGGGGTTTATGATCTACACTGCAGCCAACCACAGGGGGCAATCAAGATGTTTTGACTTCACATTTGGGAAGCTGTCATACTGTCCATCTTTTCTTTTACAGTCACTGGTCAGTGGCCTGAAAACAAATATCACATGACCATTCAAGTACAGTGGGCAAATGCAAGCCTGTATGACCGAAAGTAAAGTGACAGGACAGGACAACAAAGGGAGGAGGAGAATTATGAGGCAGGGATTGACTGTTCTTCACAGTAGTATCCTCCCAGATAATGCTAAAAAAAAAGTGCCACTGTTTTTTTGTGATTCTTTCCCATCATTGCATTTTCGAGTTCACAATGCATGATATATTTGAAAACTTCTTAACATTGATCCTGGACAATTTGAGCGCCAGCTGCTCATCAGGAGTGTGAACCATTCATATGCACTCACGTGCTGAGGGAACATGTAGACTGCAGGAGGAAGGAATCGAACCAACGACCCTCTGAATGGTGGACAACCGCTGTACCTCCTCAGTCACAGCTGCCATCCTGAGCCCAATATGTGCTTCACTATTGACCATATGAATGAGGAAATGAATAGATGTATCAAACAGCTGCTTCAGGTTCAGCAGGAGGGGAGGAGTCAGAGAGAAACTGAGTCAGAGTACACAGAGCATTTTTCCCCTCATCTCTGGCTTAACAAACTCAGAGTTTTCACTAAATCCGCTTTCTGAAATAGGACCCTGGACTGTAATCAGCACCGCAATCTTATTTTGATGGACTATAAAAAAGGAAAACTACAACACTCTTGTTCTAGTCTGGTAGTATGGTAGCAGACACCTCTGTATCTTTCGCCATTTAACAGAAGGGTGAACAGACTGTGGCTGTTTTAGTATTTGGGCTCTGTGCAGACATCTCACTTCACTGATGCCACTGATGCTATGTAGATGGTACCAGTGATGTTATGGTGTTTTTAATCAGCTGCTGTAGAGCCTTCCTGTCCTGAGCCTTTTTGTATTATAAATCATGTCATAGTTCCAAAACAGTTTTAACAAGTCTTAACACACGCTGGCCTTGATAAATTAAACATTTTCAGTGTTAAGCAGCTCAATGTGGATCTTCTTTTCTTTCACCAGGTTCCCGATGTTGAACATGTCCACCCCTAGCGAGCTGAAGTCTCCCTGCGTGACTCGCAACGGTCTGGTCAAGCTGCCCCCCAGCCAGCCTAACGGTCTGGGCAGTGCAAGTATCACCAAGGGGACACCTGCTGCCAAGAATCGTTTGTGTCAGTCCTCTTCAGTACCCTCCATCCTACCCCCTCCACCATCATCCCTTCCCTACCACCACCACCTGGACGGCCCTGGCATGCCCAATTCAGCAGCCTCTCTGTTGGGCTCTGACCTGGAGCCTGGAATGCCTCTGGTGGGCTTGAAGCCATCTCTTCGTCAGCTTGCCCCTCTCACTCTACCTAAACCCATATTGCTGGAGCGCCAGCTTGTTCTGGATGAGAAGCTACTCAACAGATTGCTCTGGTACTTCACCACAGCTGAAAAATGTGTCTTGGCACAGGTATGCAAAACATGGCGCAAGGTGCTGTACCAACCCAAGTTTTGGGAGGGCGTGACACCCATCTTGCATGCCAAGGAGTTATATACCCTGCTGCCCAATGGGGAGAAGGAGTTTGTCAGTCTGCAGGCCTTTGCCCTACGTGGCTTTCAGTCATTCTGCTTAGTGGGTGTGTCAGACCTGGACATTTGTGAGTTCATCGACAACTACCCACTGTCCAAGAAAGGTGTTCGCTCAGTCAGCCTCAAGAGGTCCACCATTACAGATGCTGGTTTGGAGGTGAGTCGGGATTTGTTTTTAAAAGGCAAAATTTATTGCATGAAAAATTACATCACAGGTAAGTTTATCCCTCCTCAATGAGTTTTACTAGTCCTTATTAGCCAGTTAAATGAGACTGTCATTATTATTCTATCATTATTAATAACACTGGCTTTTTTTTAAGTACGGTTAGTGGCCTCATTTATGGGATGAAGGCTGAAGACAATTATTAGGGCACAATGGAGAGGACCTGTAAAACAACAGTTAAACCAGTTACAGTATATATGTGGATATGGAACATAGGTAGCACCTGTACCATTTGTGAGTGTTAACAGAGTGTGTTAGACAGCAGTATCAAAACATTCAAAGATACCACGATTTCCTCTTTTCTGCATACTTCTTTTCTCATAATCTCTGCCTTTATGCCATCATATTCCATTGCTAGGAACAAAAGAGTGAAGTGTTTCTCAGATGGCTGTTCATACCTGCAAGGCCAGGCTTCTATTCTGGGATGAGTGGACTGTTGCCATGGAGAAAGCTCGGATTGTTAGCTACGTTATCTATACATGGACTTTCCTGTTGTGGGGGGCTGATTTGTGCCTTACCATTTTGTTGCATATTAAATGGGAAAATTCCAAATACAAAATTTCAGTTTGACAGCATAACATTGTAAAAATCAATCAATGAAATTGTGAAATCCTCTAAACTTAGCTTTACATTATGAAATATTTTGCTGCTTTTCCTCAGTAACAGAGTTTATTGCTGCTCATTTTATTTCATTCCAGAAGTTTTAATTTCAAAGTGTTCTTTTTGCAATGACAGTGTCAAAGTCTTTGTCTTTCAGTAGAGACAAACAGGCCTGAGCTTGAGTAGTAATGTCACTGGCTGTTTCTTTGGTCTTACATGACTAAAAACAGAGATTATAAGAGGAGGAAAGGAAGAAATCTTCAAATGTTTTGATCCTGCTGTCAAAATAATAGCAAGCATCGTTTATATATATATAATTTTTATAAACAAACAAACATTTTTTTCTGGTGCTCCTTTTTCTAGGTTCTAAAATTTGTGAGAAGAGTAAAACAAATTTCTGCAAGTTCAATTTTTTTTTTCTGTGTGTGAAACCCAGTGATTTCTTTCTGTAATACTAATTTTGACCACAAGAGGCAGAATGCACCACTACTCATGTCCTAAATAAAATGAAGAGCAGCCATGTTTGTTCAGGGGAGTTTGAATTTCTCTCTGCACTCCAAACACAACATGCATCTATTATATGTTAACAGGTTATGTAACATTACTGTTATGTTTGTTTTGGTGAGGAATATGTCAAACATGGTGCTAAGCTGCCCTTAGTGTTAAGGGTGGAATTCTGGGTATTCTCAGCCTTCTCATCAATGGGTGTCTACAGTGAATAGTGAATCACGGCCACAGCCGAGAGGAAGAAAGTGCATATTTGTGGCAAGAAAAGACAGAAAACGTGTGTGTCTGAGATGGAGGTTGGAAAACATTCTTTAATAATTATGCAGTTAACGTTGTCCTTCAGCAGCGCCAGTTTCCATATTTGGAGGACATTTTTTTTGTTTGGTCTGATTCCCCCCCTCAGTATAAGTGACACATAACCATTCATTTAGACTGTTGGAAAGAGTGTTCGGCCACATACTGTCCTGTTCTGGCAGCTTACAGAGGGAATGTCCGTTTTTAGACTTTAGAGGAGATATTTAGAACCACTATCCTTACTAGATTTGATGTTCTATACCTATGCAATATCCCACAAGAGACAAACTCTAAACCCTTATGTCATGTTTCATACTTTGCTAGTTGTTATTATTCATTTCTTAAATAATTTATCCCTCTCTTTTCTGTCTTTATTTATGATCTAAATTATTGAAGTATGACTTTGAGACTGTGACTGTAAAGAATCTACTGATGAACTGATACTGATACTGATGGAATTTTATATTTCCTTTTTTTTGTTGTCGCTTGTTTGTTTATGTCCTTGAAGCACTTTTTTATTTGGTCAAAACAAGAATGAAGTAAAGTCTTGTAAATCTTCTGGCTGGGAATAAATGACAAAATCAAAAGACAAAAGCGAGTAACTACTTAGTTCTCATAAATATAGTATGTGAAGCTTGGTTAGATTGTCACAAAACAGAAAGTGAGTGTTTTGTTATTGTTGCTGTTTTTTCTGCAGCACATGCTCTTTCAGTATACACTACCTGGTGTTTAAACTGTAACAGTAGCTGCACTGCAACAAGTTGTTAGGACACAGGTATGCTGACTCATTAGATAGATAACTAGATAGGGGGTGGAAAAGGTTGTTGTGAGCGGCAGCAGCACATGCTGATTAAAGCATTGTACAACTGTGGTCAATAACTTTAACCCTGGCTGCATCCAAATGTTTTGGCTTCAACGCTCTTTCAGACTCGTGGACTTTGCAGGCATGTTCCCGGGAAGTCTGCGAAATCTGAAGGCTGTCCAAACCCACAGTTCATCCAGTCCACAGGGGGCCTTAGCCTTAAAGGGGAACTACCGTTTTTTACAACCTGGACCTTATTTCTAGCAAAATATATGATCATTTACTCACCCAGATAACTTTGGTGTCATTTGAAGTCGTTCGGACGAAATTAGATCCAGTGTAGCGCCGATATATCCATATAATGCGAGTGACGGGGCACTGAAGCGCAGCCTCTATGAGCATTATCTGCCACGAAACTAGTTCATTTCACCAATATTTTGTTATGATACGCTTGTGCTATTCCCCTCTGAGTCCGGGGTTGGCTGTTATCAACATCCGGGGTCTGTAGGTTGACCTACTAACCTCTGACCTGGATGATGTCATCTCTGAGCTGCGCACACACCCGAGACAGCCGGCTTGTTTACCTGTAGTTTGCTACTGCTGGTTTTTTGCAACATGGCTGAATATTTTTCTTATTCTGAGGTGGTGGACGATGACTTTGTTTATGATGGACGTCCTTACCGTTTTGAGCCAGAGTACACGGATGAGGAGCTCGTTGAAAGGAGGATGTGGAGGCAGAGAGAGGAACAGCTGGCCAAAAAACAACAAACGACTGCGGCTAGGCTAAACGGCTAGGTCAACCTACAGACCCCGGATGTTGATAACAGGCAACTCAGAGGGGAATAGCACTAGTGTACCGTAACAAAATATTGGTGAAATGAACTAGTTTCGCGGCAGATAATGCTCATAGAGGCTGCGCTTCAGTGCCCCGTCACTCACATTATATGGATATACGCGGCGCTCCACTGGATCTAATTTCGTCCGAACGACTCCAAATGACACCAAAGTTATCTGGGTGAGTAAATGATCGTATTTTATGCTAGAAATAAGGTCCAGGTTGTAAAAAACGGTAGTTCCCCTTTAAGGGGACTTTCTCCGCTTGCAGTGTGGACTTCAGTGATTTAATTACCCACAGTTAATTGCAACACAGACATTAGTTTTTACAATTTTCCAACTGACAAAACAAAATAACTTATTATGAATGTGTAAAACAATTATTTTATTTAAACATTACTTGAACTATGTATGCTAGAAATAACATTCAACCACATCATGATACAGAAATATGTAAATATGTAGAGAGAGGCTTATATCATCTTGCAGTCTCAGGGATATTGCACAGGTGCAAGCTTTTTTTCCCCTTTATTTGGGGAGTCCTTGAATCCTGGACTCTGCTGCTTTTCTGATCAGTCAGGTAGTGTCTATTTAAACTTTATCTCCGTGGAAACACATTTGACCAGCTACATCAGTGAATCAAAGTTCTGCTCCTTATGTTGCAGGTCATGTTGGAGCAAATGCAAGGCCTGATGCACCTTGAACTGTCAGGCTGCAATGACTTTACAGAGGCCGGCCTGTGGTCCAGTCTGAATGCCCGGCTAACTTCCCTCAGTGTCAGTGACTGCATCAATGTGGCAGATGACGCCATTGCTGCTATCTCACAGCTCCTTCCCAACTTATCAGAGTTGAGCCTCCAGGCCTACCACGTCACTGACACAGCAATGGCCTATTTCACAGCCAAACAGGTAGGATGTCAGAACAAAAGAAACAAGATTGGTACTTTACTATTCTGTACATTCCGACACCTTAGTTCTCATTGTGGATCATAAGTATTCTGTTTTCAAGTTGACACACATTACATATAATTTTCCACAACATTCTTATCCCTTATTTAATAACAGGCAGAATCATTGTAATCTAACCTGCAGACAATGTCCTTATTAATCAAAGCTGCACTAGTCAATGTTTTTATATTACAGTTTTTCTCAATTGTTTACACACATTTTCTGAAAGCATGCCTCATACTCTCAGAACTCTACACACAAATCAAAAAACACACACACAATGGGCAAAACCCCTCACTTCTCCTGCAAAATGAAACTTTACATTCAAAACAATGTTATTTCTTCTCAAAATGATATTTTGTCTTCAAATGACACACAAACCATCATATGAATAGACATTTATAAGAACCAGTTGAACTCTGATGTGCTCAATGTAAAACACTATGATGAATGGAAAACACTTCTTCTCCATTCATCATTCACCTTTTTTGTTCAGTGTTACACTTACTACAGACAGTGCATACATAAGTGTGTTGTAAAATATTTTAGAATATTGTTTTTATACTCAGAACACACAAATACACAGTAACAAATATATTTTATTTTTCCCATTTTATTTTACATCCCAACCAACACAAAGTTGCACATACAGTGGTCGACATACAAAACAACAGAAGAATTTGCAGTTACAGTGAAAAAACAAACAAAGCAATGCTGCATCCTCTCTTCTGTTTCGGTCGGGCCACAGCACCTCATCCACATTGCATCATCATGTTGCCCTTTTATGCTAAAGCTCTGATTGCTAATTGTAAAACTGTGTGGCAGGTGTTTGCCCATGTGATGAGTCAGTGTGCATAGTGGGGCAATTAACTTTAGAGTTTTGAATAACAGTGTGTTCCTTGTGAAAACAAGAGATTTTCTCCATGGAAATTGTGCCAAATGCAGAGAATTGTGCGTAGTGTTCTGAAAAAAGTGTGTTTTAGAACTGCAATTTGAGTGTAAAGCAGGAATTGTGCTTGTAGTTTAGCAGAATTGGTTCAGGGGGTTGGTGCACAAGTTTCATGTGGAGGTCATTGTGTCTCAAGTACCAGTAATTGTGTGTAAACAATTGAGAAAAACTGTAACAATGGACCAATAGCTACATAACAAAAATCATAATCCCAGATTTACAGAGAATTATCATCAACTAGTTCCTTTCAGCTGTACAGTGTTTTTTAGTTTAATTACAGTTAAAAATCTATGAGTTAAAAAAAGCTCCTTACATAATTATTTCCATAAATAATTAAAGAATATTAACCCTTTCATGCATTAATAATGAAATCACATCCATGTTTGTTTTTACTCTTAAACAAGTAAAAAATCACACCAATAACTTTTTATTTTAAAACATGTTATTTTGATTGCCAAAATAGTGTCCACTGTAGTAGATACCTTGCATCAACAGTATAACATGTGATTCAGGAATAATTGTTGAATCCTTTTTATTCTTAGAAAACCAGACAGGTAATAACACAATTGTTCAACTCAATAATACATGTTACAAATATTCTGAACCAGATTTTAGTATTATTTTTCTTATTATTTCTCTTTTTATTTTGCCCATTCGGCCTATTTTTAGATACATATGGACACTGTTTAAAATTGTTGTTTAATGAAATTGTAAATTCTAAATATCTATACCTAAATATACAGAATACACCCCTAGCATCAACTTTAGTGGAAAGTGGAATTTTCAGTCACAGAAAGAAAATAGAGAAATTTTTATAAAATCTGACTAAATGTATCTCTAACATGTTATCTAGTTGAAACACACACATGTGTGCGTGCGTGCATGCGCACACATGTGTGTGCACACACACACACACACGCACACACACATATATATTCCTATTTGGTTTCTCTTAGAAAAAGTTATTTCCTGTTCTGGTACTTGGTGCTTCTCATCTTACCTCCAGCATTTTCGTGTTATGATGCCACATTGCCACATCTCAAAATTATAAACACAAATGACACCATGAATGAAAGCGTTAATATAAATATTTGAAACATATTCCAATCTTAATGATAAGGTTAGGATGGTTCTGATGTTCAGTTGGTTTTATGGAAGATAAAAAATAATTCATCTTAAACAGGTCTGGCTTTTCTTTAAAAAACTGCAACTTGTAAGTATTTTAACTTGTGGGGGGCCAGGTTAAATGAAGATGCAGAGTATGGAAGGTTTCTGATTTCTTAATCAAATTTGTATCCAGGAAAAGTTTTTAACTAATTTATTTTGAGATTTAAGACACCATGGTGTACTTTGTTAATGTGAAGAACAACATCATCTGCATAGAGATTAAGACACACACCCCTCTACATAGACTATACCTAATTGCCCTTGATTCATACAGCATAGCTCTTGAGAGTGGTTAGATTGCAAATTGTAAAGCAGAATGTCAGGATTTCAAAATGACATCCCATCCGCAGGGCTACACCACCCACACTCTGCGGCTTCACTCCTGCTGGGAAATCACCAATCATGGTGTGGTCAACATGGTGCACAGCCTTCCCAACCTGACTGCCCTCAGCCTCTCTGGCTGCTCCAAGATCACTGATGATGGTGTGGAACTTGTTGCTGAGAACCTGCGTAAGCTTCGCAGCCTCGACTTGTCCTGGTGCCCCCGGATCACTGACATGGCCCTGGAGTACATCGCCTGTGACCTTCATAAACTGGAAGAACTGGTGCTGGACAGGTCAGTATGTTTATGATCATGTGCTTTCAACCTTGTGAATAGCAGATGGAAACTGGGTAGAGTAGCCATAACTTTACTCAAGTGAACACAAACAGACACAAAAGTAGTCTTCAAAATAATTACTAATACCACTTAAACACCAAAATTAACAGAGGTTTTTCAAACGTGGATGAACCCGTTAAAAGTAAGCATTAACTCCTTTCCCATTGCCAGGAGAAAAGTTTGTTTATCTGCAGAGTGATTTGATTCTGAAGTATATACCGACATTGGCCGCGTTTCCCAGATTCGATCGTTCTTAAGGACTTAAGAAGGCTCTTAAGAGGGGTTCGGCTAAGAAGGAGCGCTAAGATACGGGTGTTTCCCAGATGCGTTCTTAACTGCCTTCTTAGGAGAACCTTAAGATCAAGCCAAAGAAGCTTCTTAAGAAGCTCTTAGTGGGAGCTGTCCACCGCGCTGCTGCTGTGCTGAATCAATCGATGCCAGGCAAATCGATCACCCACCTCTTTATGTGTGTGTGTGTGTGTGTGTGTGTGTGTGTGTGTGTGTGTGTGCTGTCAGACCGGGCTGTCCAGGCAAAGAGATCCAACGGCTGATCACTCTGGTGTCTCCACACATCCAGAGAGCAACCCGCTGCAATTTTGGCCTCAGCCCGGAGGTGCAGCACAGAGTGATCAGCCGTTGGATCTCCGCACGGGGCAGCCGGTACTTTGCCTGGACAGCCCGGTCTGACAGCACGTCCAGTGGGGAGAAGTGCTGACGCACGTATGCATTTATGTAAACCGTCTGGCTTCGCGCACGGCGACGCTGTTGGTTCGCAGGGAGAATGTGCTGTATCGCAGCCATGGTTTCTCACACGCGCGGACTTTGGCAACGCATTTATATACTGTAGAGTAGCAGGTGAAGCCTCTCTGGATGAGGTTCAGCTGAGTTTAATACATCTGTTCCCTTGATATCTGTGAAATGCCACAGGGTTGTTGTATTTTTATGTGTAGTACTATAAACTCATATATGCAGATGTTGTGGAAAACTTAAACGTGTAATTCAATAAAAAGGTTTTTTTTTCATCTACCATTTTCTATTTTTTTTTCTTGCGCCAGTGGTCCGCAGCTATGAGCGCATTTCAACACTGAGCATTGTTTTATTATTTCGCAAAGTGGATGATATAAATTTCCCTGACGCGGCTTGATCACTGAGCATTCGGTCACTAAGAAGGCTGTTAAGAGTGGGTCAGCTCGATCTTACATTTCCTTCTTAGTGAAAGATCTTCTTAAGCTAAGAGCGACTCTGGGAAACACATCCTTCTTTCACAGCGTTCTTAAGAGCGCTCCTAAGAAGATCTTAGCACTTAAGAGCTTCTTAACGAATCTGGGAAACGCGGCCATTGACATTAAAGACAAAAGCCAGATGTTAGTGGGTGTTAGCGGGCGAAAAGTGTATAAGAGTAAGAAGGTATCTGGCTTTAGAATTAATTGTAGCCGAGTAGTCATATATTTTGGACTCTCCAACAAAATATGTAATGAAGCAAGCAGGATGAGCTCTAATAGAAGAATCTAAAATAATCTTTATTTATATCACATACCATACAATGTACAACTTGGTGAAACTGGCACTCTGCATTTAACTCCTGCTCCATCCCAAGGGAGCAATGGGCAGCATATACACCATGGGACCAACTCCAGATCATAGTTAGTAGTGATGACTCGGTTGCCCATAACCCGCGGGACCCACAAACTGACCCTTGGGTTGGGTCGGTTTGGGTTTACAAGAAAGTAATCACAGGTTTGGGCAGGTGGGAAATGAGTTATAACTGAAGTTAATATTTTGTGTCCGGCAATGTTATGGAAATGATTACTGCAGAGATAGACCTTTTTGTTAAATAATAAGATCTGTTTTGTTAACGCAAGACTTGACAGATCCATTTAGACCCTGTCACTTGATGTAGCCCATCTACTTCAAAGACTGAAGTGTGTAGGCACAGAGACGCTCTTCCACATACCTCTGCTGTATCATGTAGTCATTTGAATTATTGTCGCCCTCCTGTTCATTCTAGCAATTCTCCTCTGACAGTCTGAACATCATCATGTTGATGTTTTTCCGAGAACATCATGATAATGTTTTTCTAGGACCATCAAGACACAACTGAACAGTCACCTTGTTGTGATGTCAGAGCTTTCTGACTTGATTGGTACAGCCAGACCTTTTTTCACACCAATATATCATTCTGGTATATAGGACAAACTCTAGCTTATTTGTATTTATTTAAACTACAATCACAATCATCTTGAGTAGAGCTTAATCCAGGAAGCATTGAGAGTACCCCTGCAAAACAGTGTTGGGGTAAACTTGTTTAGCCCTTGGTGAGGCAAGCCCTGGCATGGGCTTAATCCCTGCAAAAGACAAGGTAAGAACTGCTAGCTTGTTCATACCATTTGCGACTCGGCTGATGTTAAAGTAACTTTAAATAAAACAGTAGGCTAACACAAATATTGTCAAGTCAAGTCAATTTTATTTATACAGCCCAAAATCACAAGCACACTGCCTCTGTGGGCTTTACAATCTCCACAGTGACAATCCTCTGTCCTTAGACCTGGAAGGGAGGGCCTGTAATAGGTGCCCAGTGGCAGGTTTATACCCACAGTCTACATCCACTGAGACAGACTAAGGTTTAGGCATGTCACGGCCCTAGAGGGGTGCCCGTGTTCCTGCTCCGTCATGGAGGTGCAGAGTTCCACCAGGGCACTAGGTGTCTCTCTATTGTTTTAGTTTCAGGCCGAGTCCAGAGAGGAAGCAGGGCTGGCTGCTGATTGGCTTGCACCAAGGGCCCAGTGTAGCCTAACCGTTTAAATCTGAGGAGCTGCCAGTCTTCTCCCTCTCTCTACCCTGATGCCTGCATCCCACTTTGTGCCTGCCTGATCGCAGGCCAGATGCTGGCTGGGGCTTCTTGATTATTGTATTATGCCTCATTTTCCTTAGTTTGTAGATCTACAATTTTGTAAATCGTCTATTCTGTAAATAAATTATTCATTGTTATTCCACAACCCCTCATGTGTCCTCCTATCTTGTCCAGTTTATGAGCCAGACTGTGACAGGCAACAAAAATGCTGGTTAAGTTTAGGAAATGATATACAGCAACCACCACAATAATAACAGATAATTGAAATATGAATATTAATGATACTAACACCTATAAAAGTACAGTTGTAACAGTTGCATTTATTGTTCTGGAGCAGCATTAATTATGATGTTCCAGTAACAACACCAAAACAGCGATATCAGGTCGCAACAGCTGAAACTCTTCACGATGTTGGCATGGTTTTATCCTTTGGATTGCTGCATTGGCTATTCTGATATTTGTATGAGCAGGTGTGTACATATACAGTAGATTATAAATTTGCCCACTGGGAGGATGTTGATATTGACATTAATGTTAGCAACTATGCAAATAGAAAGTACTGTACATACTGTGAATGGCAGTTTATTAAAAGAGTGAGTGTGAGAATGCTTTGCTCGCACCAGTGTTTCTCATTGCAATGAGGAAAAATCTAATGCATTCAAGTGTATTGTTGTGCATTGTGTCCACTTTTAGGTGTGTTCGGATCACGGACACTGGCTTGGGCTACTTGTCCACCATGTCATCATTAAGGAACCTCTACCTGCGCTGGTGCTGTCAGGTAACACACACGACACATACACACACACACACACACACACACACACACACACACAGTGAAAGCATTAGCCAGAGCTGTTGAGGCTGGTAATAGTATATTGATACTAGAGAGTATATTGATACAAATTTCACCAGCCCTGTCATGGGAACTTTATTTGGACTGCTAAAGATGGTCATTGCAAAAAAATGTAATGCTTTAATGATTTATTCAAACAGTGATGTTGTGGTCTTCCGTTAAAATACTGTGTGTGTGTGTGTGTGTGTGTTTGTGTGTGTGTGTGGTTGCAGGTGCAAGACTTTGGACTGCAGCATTTGTTTGGAATGAGGAGTCTTCGTCTACTGTCTCTTGCAGGTATGATTTATCTTTCCCCACAAGTCATTACTACTTATGAAAGGATACCTGACCTTCCTGTATTCCATTTACACTAAGACAAGGGTTGAATATAATAATATGTATATAATTAATCTTTTAAATATAAAAACATGTATTGTTCTTGCATGCATTGCGTAATGAGTAATACATTGTAAGTAAACAATAACATGCAGTTTATGTGTGGTAAAGAGCAACTAGACTCATAAAATAATGTAAGTGTGTGTGTAGGTTAATTAAATCTAGTGCTGCAGTAACTGATGTGCCTTGAAATTAATCCATAGAACTCAGTTAGTCAATAATGTTGATCCTACAATGAGACGTTGACAGCCCATGCCAATCAAGGAGCTCAACAACAAACATACTATTGCAGGAAATGTGGCCCCTGTGCAAACATTTAGAATTAATTTAATCAATAAGAGGTGAAGCACAAAATTCTGTTTATATATATATATATATATATATATATATATATACATACATATTTGTTTATCAGGTCTTGTAAAATTGTAGCGGGTCTATAAATTTGCTCTTTATACAATATTTCTGGAGCCCTATAGTGCCATCTAGTGCCTGCACTTCTGGCAAGTGGATCACTTTAGCATTTTGTATTAGAAAACTGACCAATAGATGGCAAATATGCAAATATGCAAATATTTTCTTGTAGATGGTGGATACACTTTAGAGCTGAAAATTGTAAGTAATTAGCAAATCGACAAAATAGAAGAAACGTTTTCTAATTGCATTTTCATACTGTGAGGATTTGCTGCTGTTGTTTGTCTAATCAGTATACTGAATATCTGGACTGCTGATGTGTCAAAAGAAGTGTATTTTTCACAATTCACTGACATTTTATAAAGCAAAGATCAATTAATTAATTGAGAAAATAAGTAATTTAATAGTTGTGAGTAGAAGCAGATCCACTGCAGATAAACTTGGCTGGATCAGCACCCTTCTTACTCAGCCCACAGATGAATGTTGTCCCTTCTGCTGTGTACCTGCAGGCTGTCCCCTGCTGACCACCACCGGTCTGTCAGGCCTCATCCAGCTGCAGGAGCTGGAGGAGCTGGAGCTGACCAACTGCCCTGGGGCCACTGCAGAGCTCTTCAAATACTACTCCCAGCACCTGCCCCGCTGCATGGTCATCGAATAAGACCACTGACCCATCCCAACTACCTACTGACCGACCGACCGATTGATCGCCATACTTCTACCTTCGTCCTCCTTCCTCTTCCTCATTCTTTTCTCAAATGCTAGCCAGGAGACTGAACTGCTCCTACTGTACCACACCATTCCTCATTACCTGTCCCCCTCACTCGCCCGTCTTCCTCCACACCCCATTGAGTAGACTGACCCATAGGCAGACAAAGAGGCGGGAAGACAGATGATGGTAGATGCCAGACCACAGGATGATGGGATGGCATTTGAGATGAAGCTGGAGTGAAGAGCTTGATGTGACGTCTTGTCTGACAGCAAGTTTCTTTTTCAGAATCAACACAAGGCTTTTGTTACAGAGGAGAGCTTCTCTAAAGACGTTGATGATTAGTTTTGAAGAGCTGAATGGAGACTGAAGATCCAGGCACAGCATAGAGGAGTTAGGAAAAGCGAAATAAAGACTTTTGTGTTTGAGCTGATATGGTGGAATTTACACATGTGCTCATGCACTGTAAACACACTCACACACATACTGTATATGGTAAGTGAACACATGTAAGTCCTGACGACCATGATTACTGACGTTTCTATTGCCACCACGATGTGTAATATAACTGCTGTTATTTTTTTTCTCAGAAAATTTCAAAGGTCAACTTTTCTCTTGTTTAGAGAGACACCATACGCCAGCTGGAGAAACAGGAATCAGAGAGAACTAAAGATACAGGTCAGGAAGCAAATGACAGGGATGGGACTTCACTCTCACTTCTTCTCCCTTCCTCTCTGTGTGAAGTGTGTGTCATGGACTCACAGGTTCCTGTCTTTTTGAGATACCACCACGTTTTTCCATCTCTGTGTCTTAAAAAATTCAAGAAAATAACAGTTTACAGTGTTGGAGTTGATTGGCTCATCGTTTCACATTTCCCCCTCTCTTCTTCATTTCTTGGTGATTTAATTTACAGATGTGGATGATAAGCTGTTGTAAACTGTGAATGTTGTGTTTGTAAAAGGGTGATGTATCGCTGAGGCAGTGCACCATGAACAAGTCAGTCGAATGGAAAGCAGAGTGTGCAGAAAGCATTTGACTTTTATGCTTAAGAGTTTCTGCTGGGGATACAATGCATTACTCTCAAATGAGGAATATGATAGCATCAAGATTAGAAAATGAGGCAACTATGGGGCTCAAACTGACAGTGATGACTTTATATTTCTGGACTCAAACTAATAAATAACTTTAATAACATCAGCAGAGGGAGAATGCAAGCCAGGTGGTGGCGAGGTAGCTTTGTCTAAATTAGGGGACATTTGGTTTTGGAATTTAAGTCTTCTTCTTCTTCTTTCCATCATATTAATAGAAACACATGTTGACTAGTGTGTAAATCTGAACTTGTGTGGTCCTAAAGCTGCAATTTAATTTTGTGACCCCCTTGGCTAAGGTAAGGTTACGTCAAATTTGAAAAGGGAGAATAGGGGATTTCAGTATTTAATGCTAGAGCAGTTCTGGTAAGGCCCATTACAGGCCAGGGCCCTTGTAATGTGGCAATTTTTAAAACATAATTTACCCACTGAGCAGGCAACGTCTGTGGACGTCCAAAACAGGTTGATATCATGTCCGTCGGGCCAGGCCATGATCTGGACATCCATTGGCAGCCAGGATTAGTTGAGAATAGACGTTCATACTGGCTATGATCTGGACGTCCACGGACAGCCAGAATTAGTTGACAAATGTCCAGAAAAGACGTATAAAAAGCTTTCATTCTGGCTCCCCAGAGAACGTCTTTTAGACGTCTTGGATGTCCATAAATGATGTCTAAAAGACGTGATCTAGACCACTTTTTGCTCACTGGGTAGTTTGTGGAAATTTTACAGATTTTTCTCCAAAACCAGAGTTTAAGAAAGTTATGAAGGCCTTTTTCTGTTTGAAATCATGTTTAGCCTTGCTTAGCTCAACTAATTGATGTGAATGAAATCACGTAACAGCGCCTTAGTCCTCAGCCCTGCAATTGCTGGCTAATCTAACTCTAAATTTCGATTTAAGATTTAGATAGATAGGACATATTGGATGAAACAACAATTGACTTGAATGTTTTTTTAGCTAATAGTAAACAGCATTTAGCAGTGGCCTTCAAGACCTGTCTAGTCCCCTTTTATTGGGGCGTCAAGGGGAAACCTGCCTATCCAGGGTTAAAGGCAAACACAGGTGTACAGAAACACTAGCTGTGTTTACATAATAATCATAATAATAGCTCAATCAGGATAAAATTGGCTCATGTACCCATCACTCAGGAGACTGATCCAATCCGGCCAAATCTGAATGAATTTTTAATCAGATGGAGAGGGGTGGTGTAACCTGTTCAATAGGAAAGTATTCTCTGATTGGAATAATTGCTTTGTTCTTTCTGTGCATGTTTGCCTCATGTGGGACTAACATTAGGTGACAGAAACATGGCAGTAGCAGAACAGAGTTGGTCTATGGCCAATACAAGTTTCTTGTTAGAGATCTTAAAAGATTTGAGGATTGGACACCTTGATGGTCGAAAAGCTCGAAACAATGAGGTGTTCAAACACATTTTTGAAAAGATGAGCAAAGCCGGAATCCACAGAACTAGAGCCGCAAATATTGTTCCCAGGACACAATGTGGGTCCATTTGAAAACTACATTAACAGGCGGAGCAAATGCATGAACGGATGAATGAATTTAATTTTCTTCGTGAAGTTGGAAAGAACATATTCTTCTGGCTGTTATATTTTGGGCAGATTAGGCATTTCACAGCAGGCAGAGACATTTTGCATATGTTAAAAAAGTTAGATTCTGATTAAATGCTTTGGGGCCATATGAATGGTGAAATTATTAAGAAACTCAAAAAAAGTTGTAAGAGACCTTTTTTTCTTACACCTCAGATTTCCACACACATCCATAAACTGAGCTAAGCTAGGCTGAGCTATGCATTAAACATGCATTTGTACTGCCAAACTGATACAAAAAGGCATCTGCGAGCGCATGCGACTATGAGTCAGAAGGAAAAATAGTAAAGTTTCCCATAAACCAAAGTAATTATTTAACATGGAAATAAATTAGTTGTGTTTCTTTCCCACAATTCTCTGATATTAAAAGGAAATTAATGGGCCAAACAGTGAGCTGCTTTTTGCCTGTTGTGTGTCCTTAGATGTGCTGACTGCCAACTGAAGGGTCTTGGATCAGTGTCAGTCAGTATTACATTGTGCCAAATGCATCTGCAGCAGCGCATAAAATGTGGCTGGTTGCCTGTAGCTGATCACTGACTTCACTAAACAGACTGAGTGTGTACTGTATGGATATGGCAGACCATGCATGTTGTTAGTTGGTCTGTGTTTTTGTTTCATGAATGGTCATTTTAGTTGTAGTTTAGGTTGTTCTGAATCTCTTCTTTGTACATAATATATTTATTTATTTATTTATTTATTTATTTATTTATGTATTTATCTATTTATTTAATTAAGTTAATTTGTGTCTTATTTACGTGATTTATTTATTGAAGAGACATTTTTCAAAGGATTCTGTTTTATGGAACTTGCTTCGAATTTGGGCCTGAATTAGCATATGCATTGATTACTGTTTTTTTTTTTTATTAATATGATTATTATTATTTCCAAGATGTCAGAAGCCTGAGTGAAATAATCTATTACACATTGAACACACACCACCATTAATGTCATTAAGACTGACTTAAAGTTTTTAAATCTTCAGAATGCGCAAGATTTTTCTCTGTGCAAATGTGTGTCAACTTGTACTGCTGTTGGGTCCATCATTAAGAATATGGGGATAAACATTGGTGATATGTTATATTTACTGTCATTGTCCTGAATGTGGAAATACAGAGTATGATGTATGCCAATCATCCACAACACTAAAACCACTGACATGTGAAGTGAAAAATGCTGATCATCTTTTTACACTGCAATGCTCTGCTATGAATGCTCCTGGCATTCATCTGGATGCCACTTTCATATGCAACACGCACCCAAATGTCCGATCCACAGGGGCCCAACACAGTACCTCTGAGGGTGTCCTGAGATGTCTGACAACAAGGCATTGGCAACAGGTCCTGGTGGGGCCTCAATGGATCATATACTCGACGAGATTGGGATCTGGTGAATTTGGAGGCCAAGTCGAGCTATTTTTCACATTTTCTTGAGCCATTCCTGAGCAGTTCTTACATTGTTGCAGATTGGACAGTCCTGCTGGTGGGGGCACTGTCTTTGATGAGTGTACATTGTCTGCAGTGGTCTTTGGTTGGATGTTGGCTATCAAAGTGTCATCTGCATTAATTCCAGGACCCAAGGTTTCTCACCAACTCATTACATTGTAACGAGATCATCTGTTATTCACTTCACCTGTTTGTGGTTCTAATGTGGTGGCTGAACGGTGTAAATAGAGGCATTTGAGATTAGAGATTGACCTCTGTCATGGCTAAGCAATGTTTACACTGTCGACTAAAAAGACAAAGGGCAAGATTTCAGATCTGATGATGTGGAGGATGAGAATTATGTGGAAGCTTATTACTGGCACATCTATTGAAAAATGAACAACAAATTAGAAAAAGTTTTGATCCATCAAGCTAGCTTCAGCTCTAGCTGTTTGCTCATATGCTTTGGTTGGCTTAAGACTTAACACAGCAATTGTGCTGATATGCTGATTTTATGATGATTTTATCAAATGGAAATAGATTTTTCTGCCACATCTTACTTATGAAGGATACCACCTGAAGGCAACACTTGCAGTACTTGATAGGTATTCACTACTGTGCCCTCTGGAGCTGAATTTCAACACGTTTTGTTTGACCAGGTCGTGGAATTATCATAAATTGGCAGCATCTGATCAAATTCTCCTAAAGTTTTGTTATGGAAATGTTGATTTCAACAGAAAACACAAAGTATAAGGAGCTACAAGGAACTTTAACTTTTTGTTGATGCTGTTCTGTGGACAATAACGGTATGATCACCACAACCTCCTGTCATACAGATTACAAATAGATATATAATGAAAGAAAGCATTTTTAACACTGTTTTCTTTTTTAAACAGCTATTTGCAGGATGCATAGTTATGAAGTAATGTATCTATTTGTGGCTAAGTACTGTAAGATTAATGAGTGTAATATGAAGATGGTGAAACAAAGTAAAAGGTTTAAGTAATGTCATCTTTTAGACACCTAGGTAACATGCTATCCTACAGTTTACAGATTCAGTTGTTGAAAAATCTTAATTTTGTTAAGATAAAAGTAAAGAATTAACGATCCCTAATAATGTGTCCATAAAAAATAGGACAATAAGACAGCTCAGCTCAGTAGCAAGGGCAAGTATCTGCTGCTATACCACCAGACTACCAAGCAGCTTCTATGAAGTGTGAGGCAGTGAGGCCCCTCAATTCCTCAGTCCTCAGCACTTCGCCATAACAAATTGTTTTGATTATCAGAATGCGACCCAGTGGCAGGCATTAAGAAAATGTATATAGAAATCCTCTCACTGATGGTCTTGTTTGCTTCTGTAGGTCACATAGAGGCATCCGCATTAAATTGAGTTGTTTCATAACCAATTAAAAGTTCCTTGTAGTATGCTTCACTGTTGTTTACTTTATGGTAAATACAGTGTCAGATAAGCATGAAACATTTTTCATGCAAAACTGAAGTCATTTTAAATACCAGTATTGCAGAGTTGTCAATTATGAACTGATCAAAGTAATTGCTCCCAGCTCAACTCTATCATCCAGAAAACATACATTTCAAAATGTGTTCTGCACAAACAGCTCTGTTCCTGTACTCTCAAACCCTGACTCGCAATTTGATTACTGATCAACACAAATGTGTCTTCTGCTCTTTTACTATTTTTGCTTTAATGGGCTTCTAAAGGATTAAAATGTAAGTTTACATATCATGAACTCTGACATGCACATGCATTTCTCAGCTACAAACAACTAACAACAAACCTTTCTAAGGCACATTTTCTAAGGTAAATAATTCCTGTCACTTCTTTTACTGTCAACAGTCTTGGTCTACATCTGTCACCATTTTGTTACAATCCTTGTACAGCACAACTTTAAGTAAGCAGTAAAATAAATACGAACAGTTTACTGATAATGTTGAAATGGGTAGAATTTGTGTGCTCTTTCAGTGTCACTTTTGTTAGACTACCTGCTCCTGTTCTGATTGTTATTTGACTGAACACCTTCTTTGCGCTGATGACCAATGCCTTTTGTGCTTTGGCACCTGCAGATGTTCACAATCATTAAAAAAAAAAAACATTGACCAACATAAAACCAATATCACATCAACATGTCATTTTACAACAACTGCCAGAGCCAGATGTGTGCAGCAAGCAGTTTGGATTTCTGTTAACAGTGGGAAGTGAAGTGATCACGTGGAAGGCTGTTCACATATTCATCTATCAGTATGTATTTTTAGTTATTATTAGTTGTCCTGCAGCTCATAAGCAAATAAAATGTAATGTTGGAAAAGACATGGTGGACTAAGTAATGAACACCACATTACTTACACATCTACTGAGTAATAATACCACAACAACTAGTGAATCAGCATTCACACTATTAATAAAGATGACAATATCTAGAGTGTGAATGCATCAGCATTGGATGACAGAAGACATTTTTTTTGGAAAGACACACAAAGACATACAAACCAAGGAAATATTTTTTTTAAATATATTTTAAAATAAACACGAGAATGATAAAAAATACAATTTACACAATAACAGACCAAGTTTCTATCCTCTATCCTTAAGTCATCTAATGTAATGAATGTGTATTATAATAACACAATGACTTTAAATTGAGGGTCCGTGTATCATGTTTTTTTTTTTATATTCAATTGAGAATCCAAAATCAGAAAATTAAATGTAATTTCATAATTTGTTAATGAATGTGATATAAACAAAAACTAACGCTTTGTTTTACGTACTTTTGATTTTATGCTCAGATCACAAATAGGGAATGAAGAAAACAGGCCATGGGCCGGATATGTTTTTGATATTTAATTCCTTCAAATTGTGTGACCTGGAAGTTATTTACTATGGCTTTATTGACTCACACAGTAGGTTTGACTCATACTGTTTTGTAAAAAAAAAAAAACAATTTTTGATCAAGACAATATTTTTTAGTTTATCTGAATGAAGTCAGTTGTGTTATATGGACTTGATGAATATACTTAAAGGCTTCATACTTTGCATTTCTCCTTTCAACAGATATCTTATCTGTAGTTTTAAAATAATACATTTAAGTTCAATCAACTGAAACATAAGGTTTTCATCAAACCTATTTTTTTACTACTTACCAGGTTCCACAGAATAATTTGGCGCACCCAACGTATTTTTATTTCCTTTATTCACCAACACAGCAGTTAACAATTTGGTGCACA
Organism: Pagrus pagrus; assembly: GCF_965226575.1. NCBI lineage: Eukaryota > Metazoa > Chordata > Actinopteri > Spariformes > Sparidae > Pagrus > Pagrus pagrus. Next base: position 1,517,297 of record NC_140197.1, on the reverse strand, counting down.
TGGTCCAAAAACAAACAATACAGCAACATTTTTGGCAGATTATTACATATAACTGCAACTGCAACTATTAGTCACTTAATCAAGTAGTTGATTGACATAAAATTACATTTTAAATAAAATAGAAAAGTTCTCTGGTTACAGTTTCTGAAATGTGAATATTATCTTAAAGCCAGATATTATAAAACCAAGCAGTTATATGCAAAAAGTGTGTTTACAGGTCGTGGGGAGTATGCATATGTGAAAAGGTAGTACAAAGCCTTTTGTGGCTCCAGAGGAAGCTGCATATAATCTGAAAAATTGCCTCCAGTGATATCACTCAGCAGCGATGTAAATCCACTGGTCTGCCTTGCTCCTATAACACTGTTGGACTCATTATGGACAGTTAAAACCAAATGATGAAAATTGATACACTTGAAGGCCTCTACAACAGTAAACTGAATATCTAGTATACAGTATTATGGTCTAACCATCTAATAAAACACTTGCAGTTGCCAACATTATATTTAAGCAATTTGAAGGGAAAAATGTGAGATGTACACAGAAATGGAAGATGCACATGCTTCTCTTCTGGGTGCAGTCAGTACTGGGCAAATCACAGTGGAACGAAAAAAAGTGTTCCCGCGGACAAGGCAATTGACACTATTTTATTAACAGTGTCAGTTTATGCAACATGGTATGACAAACGTCTTTGCAGTTGTTTTTGGTGCAGCTTGGTGTAAACAATTTTGGGGCAGCAATATTTCACACAACATTCAGCAATAGTTGGCCCAATGATACAGTTTGTTCTTGAGCATCTGTACTTTGGTTGAGAATCTGCAAGCATCCAGTTGACAAAGAGTTTCAGAAGTACCTCAAAGAAGGCTTTCTGTTCTTGAGGATAACTGAGGTTCAGTGCATATATGACACCCACTAAGAGTACACAGAGAGGCGATGTCTCCCAACTCATGCAGAAATTTAAAGGAATAGTTCACTCTAAAACGAGATTCAGTCATTATTGACTCACCCTCATGCTGATGAGAAGTCCGCTGTAGTTTCTTATTCCTCAAAGTGCAGCTGGAGACCCGTGGGGGTACCCTCCTGTAGCAAAAATTCAAACCCCTCGTTCAGGATTCCAACATCGACGGAAGGAGTGGTGGCATCACCTTCCACAACATTGATGCTGTAGATGCCAAGGATGACTTGTTCCAGCTCCCTCTCAACAACTGTAGTATTGGCATCCTTAAGATAGGAAGGAAAGAAAAAAAGAAAGGCCAAAACCAAAACATGAAATCAGAAACAGATTTTGCAATCTGGTGTTTTGGTGTGGTGCTTGTCTTCTTATGATGTACCAGAGTCACTAACTTCTTAGACCTAATTACACAAGAGAAAACTCATCAGTAACGAGTTGGTGCAGGTTATGTTGCAGTTCATTAGCTGTTTATGTAGCGTGTAATACAAAGCCTTGTTTTGATCCGCTGCTCCTGTTTGCCCTGTTAAAGATACTGCATTACAACACTTTTGGTATTCATTTCTTTAAAACATGCCCTCTAGTGGTTCAGTGGACGGAAACAGTTCATTTCTAAATAAGGACTTCATTGTGAAATATTATGTGGAATCTGTTGTGAAAAACTCATTGATTTGCAGCATTCACATACAGTATATAGACTACTACTTAAAATGCCACCTCTGTCATCTGTTCTCCAGTTTCCCTCAGCTGAATTGTTGTGAGAAAAAACATGTATCAATGTATCACAGTTGACCTGATGGACGTGGTTCTGCATCACTCTCCTTCATGGGCTCTCATTATGTTCCTCTTGGGAGTCTTGTCTTTACATCTATTGTGTAAAAAGCAAATAATAATGATATGTTTTATAAAAGAACAAAGAGAGGTATCAATAAAGGAAACTTAACTTGTCAGACCGTTTCCTTTGAATATAAACAGAATATACCACATGCAAGCGAAGCAGCGTTGTTGTGAAGGTTCAGACTGGAGCCACACAAACCACATGGGGGGTATTCCAGACAGGAGGTTCAACAAACTCTGAGTCTATCCCTGAACTCTGAGTTGACTTACTCTGAGATGGGAAACTCTGAGTATCCAGTTCCAGAACGGCTGATCTGAATTAGTTCAATCAACTCTGAGTATGTTCACCTCGAGTTACGCACGTGCACAACCACTATAAAAAGCCATCGTCAATGGAGCCCTGATACCACGATCGTCACCATGACATCAGGCAAAAAGAGATCAAGTTATTTTACGTAGAATATGAGCACATATTTCGGCAAAAATCAAATACAGCTGCAGCGGCGAAGGAGAGAGAAAGGGCATGGGAGGAAATTGCTGCCCGAGTCTACGCGTAAGTTTGAACTATTCCATTGGATAACATTTAACTGTAAGATCGTAGCATATAGGCCTAGTTATGAATGTAAATAGGAATAAAATCTGATTTCCATTTAGGTGCAATCCAACGGGGGAAAAAAGGACTTGGAAGCAGCTAAAACTGAAATATAAAAACATTATTCAAAAAGGTAAGGCATGTTTTGCTTGGCGATTGCACCTCACTTTGATTTTAATTATTATTATTATTTTTTAATTGACTAAGGCTGTTAAAGTAAAATTAATTCAATGGCCACTTCAAATAATGTAAACCCCTAACCAAATTCTGTTTTAACACGTCCTCCCACTTAATACACCACTTAGTAGATTAAAACGTGATACAATGTTTACACATTTTTATTTTATAAGTAGGCTACATTTAAAATGTGACGATGTGTACAGGAACACTCAATAAAAAACTAACTTAAAATAAATAAATTAGCTTTATTAGTTCTGCTCAGCCAACAGAAAGAAGGCAGAGGCCCGAAAAATGGGTGGAGGGCCACCTCCACCACCTCTGACGGAGGCTGAGGAGATGGCCCTCAGCCAAAACTATGGCCGACCGGTGGCTGAAGGCATCCCCGGGGGAAGCTCATCTGAGCCTGTCACCCACCAGGACACAAGTGCTTACATCAAATGCTAGTATACACTTGTGTCATTTATATTTTTATTTATATATACAGTCATGGAAAAAATTATTAGACCACCCTTGTTTTCTTCAATTTCTTTTTCATTTTAATTCCTGGTACCACTAAAGGTATATTACCTGAAGAATACAATGAACACGACAAAAAATGCAGCTGATTACATAATACTTTGTCCTATTTGACATGCTTAAGCTGAATTGTATTCCCAGGGTATATAAGAGGCCATTTCATGTCATAAGCAGCACTGCACATGCAAAGGCCTGGAGTGGTTTCCTGCTTACATTCAAGCCGTAGCACAACTCAGAAGTTGTCAGCTCTCACATAATGCCTAAAACAAAAGAATTATGTGAAGCCACAAAGGCAGCCATCTTGGCACTGCTGGAAAGTGGCATGAGTGAGAGACAGGTAGCCAAAAAACTGAAGATCTCCAAGACAGCCGTTCATTACACCAAGAAAAAACAAGCCAAACATGGTACTACCAAATTGCTAGCTGGTCGAGGCAGGAAACGTCTTTCTACCCCACGAGATGACCGTGCACTCATCCGTTCCTGTGTCAGGAATCGTCGTCAGACCTCCAGGGACCTTAAAAATGAGTGGGCACTGTCGAGAAATGTGACTTGTTCGGCAAGGACAGTTCGAAACCGACTTCTTGAAGCTGGTCTGAAGTCACACGGGGCACGGAAGAAGCCCTTCATCAACGAAAGGCAGCGGAAGACCCGGTTACTCTTTGCTAGGGATCACAAGGATTGGACTGTCAATGAATGGGCTAAGGTTCTCTTCAGTGATGAATCCAATTTTGAGTTGATGCCCACTCCAGCCAACTTACTGGTTAGGAGGAGGCCTGGAGAAGCCTACAAACCAGACTGTCTTGCCCCTACAGTAAAACATGGGGGTGGATCAGTGATGATCTGGGGTTGTTTCAGTATGGGTGGAACAGGGCAAATGCAATTGTGTGAAGGGCGAATGAACCAGGTCATGTACAGGGCTACTCTTGAAAACAGTCTTCTTCCATCAGCTGGAAAACTCTTTCCTGCCTCGAATGACTGGATTTTCCAACAAGACAATGCCCCTTGCCACACGGCAAGGTCAGTTAAAGCCTGGATGGAGAACCAGAACATTCGAACCATGCCTTGGCCTGCTCAATCACCAGATCTAAATCCAATGGAAAACCTGTGGAAAATCATCAAACTCAAAATGGAGAACCACAAGCCCAAAAACAAAGCAAATTTGTTTGAATTTGTGCAACAGGAATGGGCTGCTGTGACAGCAGAACAATGTCAGAAGCTGGTGGAGAGCATGCCAAGACGCATGGCTGCAGTCATCAAAAACAATGGTTATGCAATCAAGTACTAACTCCTGTGTGTATCATGTGACTAAAAGAGACAGAAAAGAAAACATGGAATGCCTAAAAGCACTGTTTTTGGCAGTACAGTGCCATAGCTATTGATGTAAGAACTTAAGTGATTTTGGTTATTATCAAGAAAACCATGGAAAATGGCTAGATATCAGCTCTTCAATTAAACTCTTATGAGCTATTTTTGTTGTTATCATTATATTTGTCCAAACAAATGTACCTTTAGTGGTACCAGGCATTAAAATGAACAAGAAATTGAAGAAAACAAGGGTGGTCTAATAATTTTTTCCATGACTGTATATATATATATATATATATATATATATATATATATATATATATATATATATAACCTCCCCCTACCCAACAGTTGTGGACGGTGTCATCTGCCTAGTTCAGCCTCCGACGGAAACAGTTGAACACCATGCAGCTCTAAGTATTCCATACTCAGATCTTGCTGAGATGGTAGTTCAAAGTAATCTGAAACAGTTTCTTTTCCTGCATCACAGGAGGAGGAGGATGATGGTGGTGACGATGATGACGAAACACTGTCTGCTGCCACAGGGAGAGATCCAGAGAGGCCTACTGAAGTGCGTCTTAATATTATGTATAGCTACTGGCAGTGGTCTACCCATCTACATTCCTTTACATTGTCGAGTGGAATATAGTTTGACATGTAGCCTACACTGCAGTGATGAGCATAGATAATGGACAAACAACTAGCACATTCTTGTCCTTCAGCAGAACATGGCTGGGCATCACAAGGAGGGTCCATCAACTTCCACAGCACAGCTTGATACAGTGAGATTTTCGGTCAATACCATGTTAAATCTGTATGTAGAACTCGAGCAATTAAATGTTGTCCATATGTTTCCCAGTTACCAGTTAAGGAGTTGTATAAAGTGCACCTCTTGAGGACTATTGAGAAAACCGAAAAGGAAATGGTCTATCTGGATCGAACGATAAGAAAAACAGACCTTGAAATTCTATTACTGGAACGCCAGTTGAGGTGGGTGCATTGGTGAAATAGGTGAATATGTTGGAACTATATTACAAATCCTAACTGTTGCTTTTGTACTTATAGGGAATAAAGAAGAACCAAGTCACATGTGAATTTGTCTTTATTTGACTGTTTTAATCAAAATTCCTGCAAATTAGGTCCCTTACAGCCCTTCCATCCCGGACATCTGCAGGGTGGATGGGGTGGTCATCCTCAGGGTCATGTATTTGTAGGGCAGGGTGTTGCTCTGCTCTAATAGTTGCAATATTATGGAGAACAACACAGGCCACAATGATGTCTCATGCCCTCTCTGGGGTGACCCTGAGCTTACGCAGGCACTGGAACCGGGATTTGAGTATGCCAGTGGTCATCTCAACCCGGGCTCTAGTCCTGCAGTGGGCCACATTAAAACGTTGTTGGGGCCCTGGCTCAGGGTCAGGGTAAGGGGTCAACAGAGAGGGCTGGCATAGATAGCCTCGATCCCCCAGTAGGTAGCCATCAAACTCTCCTGAAATTATAGAGGACACATTTGAGTGCATTAAAAGGGGAGACAAAGAACATTTGTACAAAGCTTTAGCTTCCTTACCACGTGCAAATCTGTTGCTCAGGCTACACTCCCGGTAGATCCGGGAATCATGCACAGAGCCGGGCCACTTGGCATCTACATTTGTTATGATGTAGGCTGCATCACATATGATCTTCACAGTGCAGAGGATGACATGAGTTAGTTGTATTATACTGTATACATTTTCATGTAGAAATTTTTTTAAGATGGTAGGTTATATACCTGGACATTGATGCTGTGAAAGGATTTTCTATTCACATAGTCCCCTTCATTTTCTCTAGGCGCAACAATAGGAATTTGCGTCCCATCTATGCATCCTATCACATTTGGAAGCCCTGCAAAATGACAGCTGATTACTGACCCCACTCTGAGGTCGCAGCAGGATGTATATCATAATTTTAAAAAATGATCAGTCACCTGCAATCCTGTGAAATTCCTCTTTGATGTTTCTGACAGGTTTGTGTCCGGGGAACACCACCATGACTGGTAACAGGCGTTTCAGTGCGAGGGTAACTTTCCTCTCCGCTCTACATACTGTTGCCTTTCCGATGTGCTCTGCATCCCCGATGTTGTACAGAAAACTACCGTTTGCAAAAAAACGTAGCGCTATGCACTATACAATTTGCAGTGATGTGAATGCACGTCCGCGGTGTGTGAGGTTGGTAATGTGTGGCCGGAGAATGTTCTCAAGATAGATTATACTGTGTGATGAAAAGCAGTAACGTTCAAACAGATATTCCTCTGGAAATGACAGGACATCCAATCTGGGTCGGAAGATTCTCTCGCGACGTAAAGTGTTACGAATAAGTTGTGCTTCGATGTCAATCGGATTCGGAATGAACAAACAATCCATGTCAAACAGCGTTCTTCATGTGGGAGGAGACGGGTAGAAACTCAGGGTTTCTTCAAGTTAACCTGCCAGCGAGCAGGTTATGTTCACAGAGACTGTTACCATGGTGACTGACCCAGAGTTTCAGTTACCTCTCTTTCTGGAACGGAAAACCCAGTTTCCCTCATCTCAGGGTTAACTAACTCTGAGTTTTCACATAACCTGCTTTCTGGAACACCCCCCAGGACAAAGAAGTGCTTTGCCTGTAATCTCTGTTTATTTGTTTTAATGTTTGAATTGTCACCGAGTGCCATGCTTCTAAAAGGAAGAAAAGGAAGAAAGGAAACAAAGTAATTCATGCCTGATAAATACAACTAAATACCATTAAATTAGAATACAATCAATCTTTTAAGTTCATCATCCATAAACACATCAAACCAAATGATTCTCATTGAACTAGGCATGTTAAAATACTAAGCCTTGAAACTTAAACATTGACCTTTAACCTTAATGCATTGAAATAAGTTTAGATTTACTTACAATGAGATGAAGTCAAACACGCATGGCAAACTCAGGTGAGCACCACCAGCACACACACACAGAGTCCGGAGACAAAGGAAAAGGGGGAAGGCCTCAACTGGGCCTCTATTAGTAAAGTGGGAGGAACAGTGGGAGGTGCTCACACCTCCATCCCACTTGGTTCTCCTGCAGGCAGGATTCAGCCTTGGAGTTTGTGACAAGTGTTGCTTACGTCACATCAATGAAGGAGGGTGTAAATAAAGACTATCACAGCCAGGACCAGAGACAAAAACATTTTTTTTTTTTAAATGATGGTTTCTTGGGGCTAAACTAAACCAACCTGGTGCATGCGGTGCTATGTCCAAGACCCACCTGCTTGAACTACACAGGCACACCAAATATTAGGTATATTTTATATATAACATGTCTTGTATCACAAACACAAAATATGGTCAGGCTCAATATGGAAATATTACAAAAAAAGAAGGGTTATAAGAAATTTCCTCCGACCTCTTTGAATCAGCGATACCAAATGAAGACCAGCAACAAATTGTCCACAAAAAAAGCCGTAGTTTGTGGGGAGGCAGGCCAAAGCATGCAGATGGATAGTCTTCTTATCTGAACTTTCGCTAGAGCTTCATTTGGTTGTGGATGGCTATCCAGGGCTAGATTCAATAAATAAATTACACTAGGCAGACTGGATTTGTCAGGCCTCCCTTACATGCACATTTTGATATTTGTGTTGGGACCCACAGATGAAGTCGTTCACTGTGATTTCAAAATGGGCTCTGAACTGAACTCAGTTTCCCAGAATCCCCCAGTCTTCACACCTAGGTGCAAATTCAGCTTTGAGCGACTATTGGTCAGGGTGACAGACCCCCCTCTGACCAGATAGTCAAAACTCCAGCTCCTTTCTTTGTTCCCTCTCTTCTCCACCTCAAGTCTCTCCTCTTGGATTCCTCTGGGCCTAACAGCTGCTGAGAGCTGCAAGCTACATTCCCAGCAGGCCCAAAGAACTTCTCCTGACTGCAGCGACACGAGGTCCTGCTAGTACTCCAGGGGGGTATTCCAGAAAGCGGGTTTTGTGAAAACTCTGAGTTTGTTAACCCTGAGATGAGAGAAACTCTCCAGAAAGAGAGGTAACTTAAACTCTGAGTCTGTTACTGTGGTAACTGACTCTGTGAACCTCACCTGCTCACTGGCAGGTTCACCTGAAGAAACCCTGAGTGTGACGGAGCTGTCTGACAGCGACTGTCCTTTCCTTCAGTCGATCATGTTGAAGCAGAAATAATTCACAGTTTTACACCAGGAGGAGAATTTAGATTCATTTAGATGAACTCTCCTCCCTGACGAGGACTGAACTGAACAGTAGACCGCTTCTCATCAGTCCATCATTTATATTCTCCGGCCGCACAGCGAATATCAGGCTACACGTCATCGCTGACGTGCTCTCAGATCTGAACAATCCTCTTCGTTTTTTTTGTTTTTTTAATCACTTCGCAGGTTAATCAATCACCTTCAGCAGCCAGAAAAAGAAATAACTCACATTTCATTTGGCTTCTTTATTTCCCACAGACAGCTACAACAGTAACCATCAGTTGAGCCTATTGTATTTTTTCCAACAACGTAATTTCAAAGTCCATGTTTCTATTTTGCCGCCGCATTGAGTATAAGATTAAATGACTTCTAGTTCAGTCTAAACAAAGTGTGTGTCTGCCTCTAATGTTGGGTCCTGGGGGTGAGTGACGTCTGTTCTCTGCCTCCGGTCACCCAGCGACCTGACTCAGGACCAGCTCCTCTGCCTCTGGTCACCCAGCGAGCTGACCCAGGACCAGCTCCTCTGCCTCTGGTCACCCAGCGAGCTGACTCAGGACCAGCTCCTCTGCCTCTGTCGGACGTGGTGGAGGTGGAGGTGAGCACCACTTCATGTTCATCTTCTCAGCAGGATGTTGGGACACAGATGTGTGTTAAACAGCATCTGTTGGTGGTAAAAGCTGCTACAAGTTAAAATATCCACTGAATAAACTTTGACTTTATTATGTGAAATAAAACCAAAGTGAGGAGCCATCGTGAGACTGTTTTTATATTTCATTTTCAGCCGATTTAATAATTTAATAGCCTAAAATAAAATAAAATAAAACATTGAACAACATTCAACCACTTCCTCAAAGGCTAATATAAAATAAAGTGATGTTAAATTCAAAATAAAAAGACGGTCAGTGATTTTTATACGGCCGCAGCCGTGTTACTTTTTTTTCTTCCCAGAAAATGTCTGCTTCCTGTTTTCTCCCCTGTTGCCATGGTGAATCACAGAATCGGAGCTCCATTGATGATGGCTTTTTACTAGTCGTCAGGTACGAGCTCAACTCAGAGTCGACTTACCTGACTCAGATCAGCTGTTCTGGAACTGAAAACTCAGAGTTTCACTTCACAGGGTGAGTCAACTCAGAGTTCAGGGTTAGCCTCAGAGTTTGTTGAACCTCCTTTCTGGAATAGCCCCCAGATCACTTAGCACCAGCAGCTGCGACACAAAGCTTGCCAGCTTACTCCACAATCTGAGGAACACCAAGCACCGAGTTGCTATCGCTGCAGAGGAAAGGAGCGACCAGGTTCCTCCATCTGCTGTCTTTCGTGAGATCTTGCACAGCAAGAACAGCATTGTTCAACATTGGAATCCCAACGTTCCCTGCAACCACCAGCACCTTTTCTTCAGAGACTGGTAACGTTGAACTGGGCCTAGATAGCATAGCATAGCACGGCTAAGCACAGAACTGTTTAACTTCTTTATTTTGCTTTGCTACACGGCTAATTTACATTAGTTGAATGATGCTTCACACAGACTCAAGGTCTTTGCATGCAACTAACCATCTTCTCTAACCTGGCATCACGTCACACACACACACACACACACACACACACACACACACACACGCGCACACACACACACACTCCTTCAGCCTGGAGCATATTGTTACGACCCAGGGGCGGGTCTAGGAATCTGTGGGTGTGTCTGAATGAATGTGTGAGTGAATGATGTGTTGCAGGTGTGGTGCCGGATCCAGCCCTGATTGGCCGGTCGTTCTCTATCCCTCCTCCACTGCCAACCCCGTCTGTTTCGTTCAGTTACGCGTGCAGCAGTAGGGGTGGGCTGCCAATTGCTTTGTCCTTCATTTCTCCAGTTTTTTTGAGTGAGTAGGGAGGTTAGACTTTGTATTTTGGTTTTCTCTTCTTTTGTAGGTCAGCCTCGGTTCTTCAGTTAGTTGGGTTATGTTTGTTATTTTGGCCTTGGCCCACCCCGACGCCAATGCTGTTTTATGCTTAAATTGTGTATCATGTTCTTTTTCTTGTTTTGTAAAATAAACCATTATTTGCTAAATACGCACAAACCCGCGTCCTTGGGTTCTCTGTGGCTTGGGAGTGAGGGAAGGTGGCCGCAAAATCATGTTATGCTCTAGGTTCTCCTAGCTGGGGCATAACAATATCACACCCACTGCGATATCAGCGAGCACATGATGTGAGCACCACCATTGTTTCTTTGTTCTGCCAGACACACACACACACACACACACACACACACACACCTGTATATAGTACATGTTAGTTAGTGTGTCTTTATCTTTGTGTAAATAAAAGACTTTGAACCTTCATGCTGTCTATTTAATATTGTACAAGAGTGACTGTTGCCAACCTCTACTCTGTCAAGGACTCTAAAATCCTTCAACCATTACTAGCTGTTATGGTAATATTGGTTGTAGTTATTAAGTTCATTATTAATCAGAGTTACAAACAGTTTAGTACCTTTTCTGAGACTGATTTGGTGAATTGGCATCATTTCCCTTCTTCAAGGGTGGTGCCCCGAGGTGATCTAATGTAAATTGGATCTTATTATTAATAATAATAATTTTTCCTGATAATCATTAATTATTATTGATAGCCAAATTTAACCCAAAACTCCGTATTACTGTTGCATGAAGCACTACATTATGGTGCCTCGTGTGAAATGAGAACAACATTTGGTAAACAAACAAACTGCCACATTATTATTACACTCATTAATTGGTATGGTACATGTTTTAGCTTATGTATTTATACTTTGAAATTCATACACAATAAATTAGTCATGTGTATATAGGAACATTTTGCCATATATTCTAAATTGAATATATAAGAAATGAATAAATATATAAACACTGGAATAAAGTTGTAGATTTATATTTTTATATTGTTTTAATATTTTAAAGTAGTGAGTTACCCCTCATCTGAGGGGTTGCAGTTGGTAAATGTGGAGGTGATTTTAATTACTTTATGTCCTGCTGGGTATCTTAATCAGACATCATTATTTAATACTTTATTTATATTGTGTATTAATAATTTGAATATGCAAAGTAGCAATTGATGTTGCAGAATAAATGTAGTAAAGTAAAAAGTTCAATATTTGCTTCCAAATTGTAGTGAAGTAGAAGTATAAAGAAGCAAAAAATGGTACCTCAAAATTGTAGTACCTGAGTAATGTACTCAGTCGTATTCCAATACCATAAAATTGTTGGGACCCACTGATGTCATGGTTCTGTGTCTGTTTGTTTCTGTTTCCTGTTTTACTTTGAAGTTTTACCCTTGTGTGTCGCATCCTGCTTCTCAGTTCCTCCTGTGTGTTTTTCCCTCCCAGTGCTTTTCCACTCGTTTCCTCACCTGTTCCTCTTCCCTCCTCACTCCACCTGTTCCTGATCTCCTCGTTAGTGTCTGTGTATATAGTCTTTGTTCTCCCTCATGTGTTTGTCAGTTTGTTTTGTCATTCCTCTGAGATGTTCCCTGTTGTCTCCTGTCACTCCGTGTTCTGGGTTCCTCCTTCGGTCCTCAGTGTCTCCTCCTATGTCTCCCCATTTGGTATGCTTGGATTTTGGTTCCTTGTTCTTTCATTTGATTTGTACTTTGCTTTTGGTTGAACTTTGTTTAAGCTTTGTTGCAACCTTGTTTTTGTCCTCCTGTCTCGTTTTGGGTTTGTCTATATTTCTTGTGTTTGGTACTTTAGCTTTATTTAAATAAAGCTCACTTTTCGTTCCCCTTATACTGCCTCCTGTGTGTCTGCACTTGGGTCCTCCATTTTGTATTACCTTTAGCCCTGATAACTGATGAAGTTGTTAATTGTGGATATCAAAATTGACTCTGAACTGAACTCGGTTTCCCAGAATTCCCCAGTCTTCACACCTAGGTGCAAATTCAGCTTTGAGCGACTAATGGTCAGGGTGACAGACCCCCCCCTCTGACCAGACAGTCAAAACTCCAGCTCCTTCCTTTGTTCCCTCTACTTCTTCAGCCACTCTTCTCCTCAAGCCTCTCTTCTCCACCTCTCTCCCCACGGGGCTGCCTGCCCTCAGGTTCTCTTCTCTTGGATTCTTTCTTTGAAGATTGGAAGCTGCTGAGAGCTGCAAGAGTGACTAGTTTCCTCTGGTCCTGTCTTTCATCAGGTCTTGCACAGCAAGAACAGCATTGTTCAACATTGGAATCCCAACGTTCTCCTGCAACCACCAGCCCCTTTTCTTCAAAGACTGGTATTGTTGAACTGGGCCTAGATGGCACATAGCACAGATAAGCACAGGACTTAACTCTGGTTGATGTAATGCATGTGTTCAATCTGTGTCACCCCCCCAAGGTTTTGGTTTTATTGTGATCTCAGGTCAGGTTATTGGTAGTTTGCTTTGCTACACGACTAATTTACATTAGTTGAATGATGCTTCACACAGACTGGGGGTCTTTGCATGCAACTAACCATCTTCTCTAACCTGGCTTAACGGCACACACTCCTTCAGCCTGGAGCATATCACACTCACATGTGATATCAGTGAGCACATGATGCTGTTATGGTAATTTTGGTTGTAGTTATTTATTAATCAATTACAAACAGTTTAGTGTTTTTTTTGTTGTTGTTTTTTTTAAGAGTCTGATTAGGTGAACTGGCTTTATTTTCCTTTCTTCAAGGCAGTGTTTTTGGCAGCCATTTTAGATTTGGTCTTTTGGACTAAAATGCTTATTAGTTTTAGTCAAATTTTAGTCATTTATATATGATAGTTTTAGTCTAGTTAAAAAAACAAAAGTATAGTCCTAACAAATTAATTTAGATCAATAAGTATTAGAGTGCTGTTGGACAGAAACCGTTATCACCGTTTTTTCAACTTTTTTTTTTTTCCAATTAATGCCCTACTTCATCATAAACGAGTGTCACACATAAGTTGTGAAAGTAGCAGATCTACAAGTGCAACACATTGTGAGCTTGTAGGTCAGCTATTTTCACCAATAATTACAATAATAAAGGAATGGTTTTAGACATACAAGGTTTATATCCTCTCGTCGTTTCCGACCACCAAGCCCCTTTGTTGACGCTGCCGCCATGGTCCAATTCTGTGACGAGTGACCGCAGGTGTGTTGAGCAGAATGCGTGCTGCCTGCCGGGTGGTGGGCGTGACCAAACAAGGACAGGATGCAGCAGCATTGCAGTCACTTTTTAGGTTTAGATTGACAGATTACACACACATCAAGCAGAAATGTCATGCATTTTGAACGTCTGACAGACCACCCACTAACATTTACGTCCGTTCTTGTCTCGTCAATGAAAACTCACATCTCATGTTTTAGTCATCAAAGAGCCATGTTTATCTCGTCACCGTCTTATCGTCATGAAAAAAAGGGTCATCGTTGACGAAAACAACACTGCTTCAAGGGACCCAAAACTCCCTAGTAATGTTGCATGAAGCACTACAAAATGTAAGATTTAAACTAGGTTTTCAGAGGCCTTAAAGTTTTCATTACTTTTTGCTGTTCTGTGTTGCAGGGGTCTCGAGCCCATTCCAGCTGACATTGGGCAAGCAGCAGGGGCCAAAAATTGAACGCAGGAGCTTCTTGCTGTGAGGCCCCACCATGCTGCCTGGCTTTAAAGTTAGCAAGCAGTAAAAACTAAGTCTAAAACAGGTCTCACACAGCCACTAACTTTTTCTAGGTTATGACCCTGCCTTTTATCAGTTAGCAAGCTCAAATGCCGCAGCCGTACTGAACCTGTACTCGTTTGACCAACATTGGGTTCAATTTAGCACTCAATCTGCCCTTTTAACCCCTGCAAGTTTTGGTTGAGCTGAACCTATTCAAAACAGGGCTAGGCTAGTCAGTGACACAAATATGGCAAAAGAATTGAAATTCCCAAGAAGGAAAAACTCAGTCAATGCCCTTGACCAAGGCACTGGCTCGGCTCTGGAGTGGTGCCCTGGTGCAACTGTTACCAATTGTTCCATTGGGATCGGTTAAATACAGTGTACCAGTTTCACTATGTTGTACATTACATGATATGTGATCTAAATAGAGATTCTTCTTAAATACAAAAACATCAACAATAGTGTGCATCATTAAAATCTGATTAAGACTTGGCTTGCACCACAAGGATACATTTTTATACCTGATTAAATCATGGTTTAATGATGAAAAACCACCTGAAAACTGCTGATAATATGAACTGAGTAGCATTGAAAATGTACAAACCTGATCTGTGTGGCAGAGCTTTAGGATTCAAAACTTTATCCAGAAGTTTGTGTTGTCTGACATTCGCTTCTGAGATAGTTCTTGCTCGAGATTGGCTATTCTTTCATACGGCCCAAAATCTCCTCAGTGGCTGCATCTAGTCACTGTTTCAGCAAAGCTCTCAGCATTTGTTGTTTTTACATGTTGCTATGATGACAAAAGCTTTTCCCCAAAAAATGTCTTAAAATTAAAATCTGAAACTGTTGGTATCTTCCAAACAATACAAACTTCTTCTGACATTCCATTTTTTGCTTACTTCTAGCAGACAATGTGGCATAATATTTATCTTTAATTATATTTACCTTTTGAAAAGGAATCTTATATTTTATTTGACTGTTATGGATTGTTAGGCTTATCGTTTGAATGAATGAATGAATGAATGAAATTTATTGGTCACTCAGAGTCACTCTGGTCACAACCAAAGGATGGGGGCGGAAGCCTCAGCTTATCTATAGCCCCCCCTTTTCTTACATGTCAATCAAAACAAGAAGCATATACATACTGTACCTACGTACAAACATATGCATCACAAAAACGCCTACACACACAGTACATGCTTAGATATATTATACATTCACATACATAGATTCAAACATACATACATACATCTATTTTTCATAAGTAGTTATAATTATAATACTCATTGCTCATTGCTCTCCATTGTTTGGTTACCCAGGAGCAAGTCTGTATTTATCTATCATCATATTTTTGTACTTTTTTTTTTTTTTTTTTTTTTAAATATTGGCACATTCTTACTGTATTTTAGTTCATCAGGTAATGCATTCCATAACTTCACGCCACAAACAGAAATGCACCTGCTTTTCTAATCTGTATTGTAGACGGGCTGTTTCCAATTTAGCTTGTTTCTGAGGGCGTAACTACGGTGGCCCTGAAGTGCAAATCACAACGGCAAATCAGAAAACACAACAACAAATCAGAAAACACAACGGCAAATCAGAAATCACAACAGCAAATCAGAAAACAACAACAAAACAGAAAACACAACAAATCAGAAAACACAAAAAAAAATCAAAAAACACAACAACAAAACAGAAAACACAACAAATCAGAAAACACAAAAACAAAACAGAAAACACAACGGCAAATCAGAAATCACAACGGCAAATCAGAAAACACAACAAAACAGAAAGCACAACAGCAAATCAGAAAACAACAACAAATCAGAAAACAACAACAAAACAGAAAACACAACAAATCAGAAAACACAAAAAAAAATCAAAAAACACAACAACAAAACAGAAAACACAACGGCAAATCAGAAATCACAACAGCAAATCAGAAAACAACAACAAAACAGAAAACACAACAAATCAGAAAACACAAAAAAAAATCAAAAAACACAACAACAAAACAGAAAACACAACAAATCAGAAAACACAAAAACAAAACAGAAAACACAACGGCAAATCAGAAATCACAACGGCAAATCAGAAAACACAACAAAACAGTAAGCACAACAGCAAATCAGAAAACAACAACAAATCAGAAAACACAACAACAAAACAGAAAGCACAACAACAAAACAGAAAACAACAAAACAGAAAACACAACAAATCAGAAAACACAACAACAAATCAAAAAACACAACAACAAATCAGAAAACACAACAACAAAACAGAAAACACAACGACATTAACCAAACCGGAAAAGGTAGGTACCCTCGGGCGACATGAATCGTCGCTGATTGGTCCGTCCTTTGAACCTGAAGGACAGGGTTTACATGTTTTCAAAACAAGAGCGCTGCCAGTGACGACATACACGCTGCTATTAAAGAATACTTTGATGACGAGACCAAATCACCGCAACGGTCAGCCCTCCTGACCGAGACTCAGTGAACTTTCCCCCCAGAAAACAGAGCTGAGAAGGAGAGAGACAGAGACGAGGAGGAGAGACAGAGACGAGGAGGAGAGACAGAGATGACGAGGAGAGACAGCTGAGGAGAGAGACAGAGACGAGGAGGAGAGACAGCTGAGGAGGAGAGAGACAGAGCTGAGGAGGAGAGAGACAGAGCTGAGGAGGAGAGAGACAGAGCTGAGGAGGAGAGAGACAGAGCTGAGGAGGAGAGAGACAGATGAGGAGGAGAGACAGCTGAGGAGGAGAGACAGAGCTGAGGAGGAGAGAGACAGAGGGGACGAGGAGAGACAGAGCTGAGGAGGAGACACAGCTGAGGAGAGAGACAGAGCTGAGGAGGAGAGACAGCTGAGGAGGAGAGAGACAGAGCTGAGGAGGAGAGAGACAGAGCTGAGGAGACAGACAGCTGAGGAGGAGAGAGACAGAGACGAGGAGGAGAGAGACAGATGAGGAGGAGAGACAGCCGAGGAGGAGAGACAGCCGAGGAGGAGAGACAGCTGAGGAGGAGAGACAGCCGAGGAGGAGAGACAGAGCTGAGGAGGAGAGACAGCTGAGGAGGAGAGACAGCTGAGGAGGAGAGAGACAGAGCTGAGGAGGAGAGAGACAGCTGAGGAGGAGAGACAGCTGAGGAGGAGAGACAGCTGAGGAGAGAGACAGAGCTGAGGAGGAGAGACAGCTGAGGAGGAGAGACAGCTGAGGAGAGAGACAGAGCTGAGGAGGAGAGACAGCTGAGGAGGAGAGACAGCTGAGGAGGAGAGACAGAGCTGAGGAGGAGAGACAGAGCTGAGGAGGAGAGAGACAGAGCTGACGAGAGAGACAGAGACGAGGAGGAGAGACAGAGATGACGAGGAGAGACAGCTGAGGAGGAGAGACAGAGACGAGGAGGAGAGACAGACATGACGAGGAGAGACAGCTGAGGAGAGAGACAGAGATGAGGAGGAGAGACAGCTGAGGAGGAGAGAGACAGAGCTGAGGAGGAGAGAGACAGAGACGAGGAGGAGAGACAGAGCTGAGGAGGAGAGACAGAGCTGAGGAGGAGAGACAGCTGAGGAGGAGAGACAGCTGAGGAGGAGAGACAGCTGAGGAGAGAGACAGCTGAGGAGGAGAGACAGATGAGGAGGAGAGACAGACGAGGAGGAGAGACAGAGCTGAGGAGGAGGAGAGACAGCTGAGGAGGAGAGAGACAGAGCTGAGGAGGAGACAGAGCTGAGGAGGAGAGACAGAGAGGAGGAGGAGAGACAGAGCTGAGGAGGAGAGAGACAGAGCTGAGGAGGAGAGACAGAGACGAGGAGGAGAGACAGAGCTGAGGAGGAGAGAGACAGAGCTGAGGAGGAGAGACAGAGCTGAGGAGGAGAGAGACAGAGCTGAGGAGGAGAGAGACAGAGGGGACGACGAGAGACAGAGCGGAGGAGGAGACACAGCTGAGGAGGAGAGACAGCTGAGGAGAGAGACAGAGCTGAGGAGGAGAGACAGCTGAGGAGGAGAGAGACAGAGGGGACAAGGAGAGACAGAGCTGAGGAGGAGAGAGACAGAGCTGAGGAGGAGACAGAGCTGAGGAGTAGAGAGACAGAGCTGAGGAGGAGAGACAGAGACGAGGAGGAGAGACAGAGCTGAGGAGGAGAGACAGAGATGAGGAGGAGAGACAGAGCTGAGGAGGAGAGAGACAGAGCTGAGGAGGAGAGACAGCTGAGGAGGAGAGACAGAGCTGAGGAGGAGAGAGACATTTGAGGAGGAGAGAGATAGAGACGAGGAGGAGAGAGACAGATGAGGAGGAGAGACAGCTGAGGAGGAGAGACAGAGCTGAGGAGGAGAGAGACAGAGCTGAGGAGGAGAGAGACAGAGGGGACGAGGAGAGACAGAGCTGAGGAGGAGAGACAGCTGAGGAGGAGAGAGACAGCTGAGGAGGAGAGAGACAGAGCTGAGGAGGAGAGAGACAGAGCTGAGGAGACAGACAGCTGAGGAGGAGAGAGACAGAGCTGAGGAGGAGAGAGACATCTGAGGAGGAGAGAGACAGAGACGAGGAGGAGAGAGACAGACGAGGAGGAGAGACAGAGACGAGGAGGAGAGACAGCTGAGGAGGAGAGACAGAGCTGAGGAGGAGAGAGACAGAGCTGAGGAGGAGAGAGACAGAGACGAGGAGGAGAGAGACAGCTGAGGAGGAGAGAGACAGAGACGAGGAGGAGAGACAGAGACGAGGAGGAGAGACAGAGACGAGGAGGAGACACAGAGATGAGGAGGAGAGACAGCTGAGGAGAGAGACAGAGACGAGGAGGAGAGACAGACATGACGAGGAGGAGAGAGACAGCTGAGGAGAGAGACAGAGCTGAGGAGGAGAGACAGCTGAGGAGGAGAGACAGCTGAGGAGGAGAGAGACAGAGCTGAGGAGAGACAGCTGAGGAGGAGAGACAGCTGAGGAGGAGAGAGACAGCTGAGGAGGAGACAGAGCTGAGGAGGAGACAGCTGAGGAGGAGAGACAGAGCTGAGGAGGAGAGACAGAGCTGAGGAGGAGAGACAGCTGAGGAGGAGAGACAGAGCTGAGGAGGAGAGACAGCTGAGGAGGAGAGACAGCTGAGGAGGAGAGAGACAGAGCTGAGGAGGAGAGAGACAGAGCTGAGGAGGAGAGACAGCTGAGGAGGAGAGAGACAGAGCTGAGGAGGAGAGACAGCTGAGGAGGAGAGAGACAGAGCTGAGGAGGAGAGACAGAGCTGAGGAGGAGAGACAGCTGAGGAGGAGAGAGACAGAGCTGAGGAGGAGAGACAGAGCTGAGGACGAGAGACAGCTGAGGAGGAGAGAGACAGCTGAGGAGGAGAGAGACAGAGCTGAGGAGGAGAGACAGAGCTGAGGACGAGAGACAGCTGAGGAGGAGAGACAGAGCTGAGGAGGAGAGAGACAGAGCTGAGGAGGAGACAGAGCTGAGGAGGAGAGACAGCTGAGGAGGAGAGAGACAGCTGAGGAGGAGACAGAGCTGAGGAGAGAGACAGCTGAGGAGGAGAGACACAGAGACGAGGAGGAGAGACACAGAGACGAGGAGGAGAGACAGAGCTGAGGAGGAGAGAGACAGAGACGAGGAGGAGAGACAGAGATGACGAGGAGAGACAGCTGAGGAGGAGAGACAGCTGAGGAGAGAGACAGAGCTGAGGAGGAGACACAGCTGAGGAGGAGAGACAGAGCTGAGGAGGAGAGAGACAGAGCTGAGGAGGAGACACAGCTGAGGAGAGAGACAGAGACGAGGAGGAGAGACAGAGACGAGGAGGAGAGACAGAGCTGAGGAGGAGAGACAGCTGAGGAGGAGAGACAGCTGAGGAGGAGAGACAGCTGAGGAGAGAGACAGCTGAGGAGAGAGACAGAGACGAGGAGGAGAGACAGAGACGAGGAGGAGAGACAGAGCTGAGGAGGAGAGACAGCTGAGGAGGAGAGACAGAGCTGAGGAGGAGAGACAGAGCTGAGGAGGAGAGACAGACGAGGAGGAGAGACAGAGCTGAGGAGGAGAGAGACAGCTGAGGAGGAGAGACAGCTGAGGAGGAGAGAGACAGAGCTGAGGAGGAGACAGAGCTGAGGAGGAGAGACAGAGACGAGGAGGAGAGAGACAGAGGGGACGACGAGAGACAGAGCTGAGGAGGAGACACAGCTGAGGAGGAGAGACAGCTGAGGAGAGAGACAGAGCTGAGGAGGAGAGACAGCTGAGGAGGAGAGAGACAGAGGGGACGAGGAGAGACAGAGCTGAGGAGGAGAGAGACAGCTGAGGAGAGACAGAGCTGAGGAGGAGACAGAGCTGAGGAGGAGAGACAGAGACGAGGAGGAGAGACAGAGACGAGGAGGAGAGACAGAGCTGAGGAGGAGAGAGACAGAGATGAGGAGGAGAGACAGCTGAGGAGGAGAGACAGAGCTGAGGAGGAGAGAGACAGAGCTGAGGAGACAGACAGCTGAGGAGGAGAGACAGCTGAGGAGGAGAGACAGCTGAGGAGGAGAGACAGAGACGAGGAGGAGAGACAGAGATGACGAGGAGGAGAGACAGAGATGACGAGGAGGAGAGACAGAGACGAGGAGGAGAGACAGAGATGACGAGGAGAGAGACAGAGCTGAGGAGGAGAGGGACAGCTGAGGAGGAGAGACAGCTGAGGAGAGAGACAGAGACGAGGAGGAGAGACAGATGAGGAGGAGAGACAGCTGAGGAGGAGAGACAGAGCTGAGGAGGAGACACAGCTGAGGAGGAGAGACAGCTGAGGAGAGAGACAGCTGAGGAGAGAGACAGCTGAGGAGGAGAGACAGAGCTGAGGAGGAGAGACAGCTGAGGAGGAGAGACAGCTGAGGAGAGAGACAGCTGAGGAGAGAGACAGAGACGAGGAGGAGAGACAGAGACGAGGAGGAGAGACAGAGCTGAGGAGGAGAGACAGCTGAGGAGGAGAGACAGAGCTGAGGAGGAGAGACAGAGCTGAGGAGGAGAGACAGACGAGGAGGAGAGACAGAGCTGAGGAGGAGAGAGACAGCTGAGGAGGAGAGACAGCTGAGGAGGAGAGAGACAGAGCTGAGGAGGAGACAGAGCTGAGGAGGAGAGACAGAGACGAGGAGGAGAGAGACAGAGGGGACGACGAGAGACAGAGCTGAGGAGGAGACACAGCTGAGGAGGAGAGACAGCTGAGGAGAGAGACAGAGCTGAGGAGGAGAGACAGCTGAGGAGGAGAGAGACAGAGGGGACGAGGAGAGACAGAGCTGAGGAGGAGAGAGACAGCTGAGGAGGAGACAGAGCTGAGGAGTAGAGAGACAGAGCTGAGGAGGAGACAGAGCTGAGGAGGAGAGACAGAGACGAGGAGGAGAGACAGAGACGAGGAGGAGAGACAGAGCTGAGGAGGAGAGAGACAGAGATGAGGAGGAGAGACAGCTGAGGAGGAGAGACAGAGCTGAGGAGGAGAGAGACAGAGCTGAGGAGACAGACAGCTGAGGAGGAGAGACACCTGAGGAGGAGAGACAGCTGAGGAGGAGAGACAGAGACGAGGAGGAGAGACAGAGATGACGAGGAGGAGAGACAGAGACGAGGAGGAGAGACAGAGATGACGAGGAGAGAGACAGAGCTGAGGAGGAGAGGGACAGCTGAGGAGGAGAGACAGCTGAGGAGAGAGACAGAGACGAGGAGGAGAGACAGATGAGGAGGAGAGACAGCTGAGGAGGAGAGACAGAGCTGAGGAGGAGACACAGCTGAGGAGGAGAGACAGCTGAGGAGAGAGACAGCTGAGGAGAGAGACAGAGACGAGGAGGAGAGACAGAGACGAGGAGGAGAGACAGAGCTGAGGAGGAGAGACAGCTGAGGAGGAGAGACAGAGCTGAGGAGGAGAGACAGCTGAGGAGGAGAGACAGAGCTGAGGAGGAGAGACAGAGCTGAGGAGGAGAGACAGACGAGGAGGAGAGACAGAGCTGAGGAGGAGAGAGACAGCTGAGGAGGAGAGAGACAGAGCTGAGGAGGAGAGACAGCTGAGGAGGAGAGACAGCTGAGGAGAGAGACAGAGACGAGGAGGAGAGACAGATGAGGAGGAGAGAGACAGAGCTGAGGAGGAGAGACAGCGCTGAGGAGGAGAGACAGATGAGGAGGAGAGACAGCTGAGGAGAGAGACAGAGACGAGGAGGAGAGACAGATGAGGAGGAGAGACAGAGCTGAGGAGGAGACACAGCTGAGGAGGAGAGACAGAGCTGAGGAGGAGAGAGACAGAGCTGAGGAGGAGAGACAGAGCTGAGGAGGAGACACAGCTGAGGACGAGAGAGACAGAGCTGAGGAGGAGACACAGCTGAGGAGGAGAGACAGAGGTGAGGAGGAGAGAGACAGAGCTGAGGAGGAGAGACGGAGCTGAGGAGGAGAGAGACAGAGCTGAGGAGGAGAGACGGAGCTGAGGAGGAGACACAGCTGAGGAGGAGAGAGACAGCTGAGGAGGAGAGAGACGGAGCTGAGGAGGAGAGACAGAGCTGAGGAGGAGAGACAGCTGAGGAGGAGAGAGACAGAGCTGAGGAGGAGAGACAGCTGAGGAGGAGAGAGACAGCTGAGGAGGAGAGAGACAGAGCTGAGGAGGAGAGAGACAGAGCTGAGGAGGAGAGACAGCTGAGGAGGAGAGAGACAGAGCTGAGGAGGAGAGACAGCTGAGGAGACGAGAGACGGAGCTGAGGAGGAGAGACAGAGCTGAGGAGGAGACACAGCTGAGGACGAGAGAGACAGAGCTGAGGAGGAGACACAGCTGAGGAGGAGAGACAGAGGTGAGGAGGAGAGAGAGAGCTGAGGAGGAGAGACGGAGCTGAGGAGGAGAGAGACAGAGCTGAGGAGGAGAGAGACAGAGCTGAGGAGGAGAGACAGAGCTGAGGAGGAGAGAGACAGAGCTGAGGAGGAGAGAGACAGAGCTGAGGAGGAGAGACAGCTGAGGAGGAGAGAGACAGAGCTGAGGAGGAGAGACAGCTGAGGAGGAGAGACAGAGCTGAGGAGGAGAGACAGCTGAGGAGGAGAGAGACGGAGCTGAGGAGGAGAGAGACGGAGCTGAGGAGGAGAGACAGAGCTGAGGAGGAGAGACAGCTGAGGAGGAGAGACAGACGAGGAGGAGAGAGACAGACCTGAGGAGGAGAGAGACAGACGAGGAGGAGAGAGACAGAGCTGAGGAGGAGAGAGACAGACCTGAGGAGGAGAGAGACAGACGAGGAGGAGAGAGACAGAGCTGAGAAGGAGAGAGACAGAGCTGAGGAGGAGAGACAGAGCTGAGGAGGAGAGACAGCTGAGGAGGAGACGCAGCTGAGGAGGAGAGACAGAGCTGAGGAGGAGAGACAGAGCTGAGGAGGAGAGACAGCTGAGGAGGAGAGACAGCTGAGGAGGAGAGAGACAGAGCTGAGGAGGAGAGACAGCTGAGGAGGAGACACAGCTGAGGAGGAGAGACAGAGCTGAGGAGGAGAGAGACACAGCTGAGGAGGAGAGACAGCTGAGGAGGAGAGAGACAGAGCTGAGGAGGAGAGACAGCTGAGGAGGAGACGCAGCTGAGGAGGAGAGACAGAGCTGAGGAGGAGAGACAGAGCTGAGGAGGAGAGACAGCTGAGGAGGAGACGCAGCTGAGGAGGAGAGACAGAGCTGAGGAGGAGAGACAGCTGAGGAGGAGACACAGCTGAGGAGGAGAGACAGCTGAGGAGGAGAGAGACGGAGCTGAGGAGGAGAGAGACGGAGCTGAGGAGGAGAGACGGAGCTGAGGAGGAGAGACAGCTGAGGAGGAGAGAGACAGAGCTGACGAGGAGAGAGACAGAGCTGAGGAGGAGAGAGAGCTGAGGAGGAGAGACAGAGCTGAGGAGGAGAGACAGAGCTGAGGAGGAGAGACAGCTGAGGAGGAGACACAGCTGAGGAGGAGAGAGACAAAGCTGAGGAGGAGAGACAGAGCTGAGGAGGAGACACAGCTGAGGAGGAGACAGAGCTGAGGAGGAGAGACAGAGCTGAGGAGGAGAGAGACACAGCTGAGGAGGTTTTTGGTTTTCAAAGTCCCTTTATTTTCAGTTCTCAGGAGAAACATCACTGTCGCCTCATCATTTTGAGGCTACAACAGAAGTGTTTTATAAATGCATAATTAATTCCCCGTCCCCCCCCACAGAGCAGAGAACTCCGCCCACAGCCCAGGTCTGACTGAAAGCCAGAGTATTGTCCACCATTTTAAAATATGCATGCTCGACCTGCAGTCGGGCCTTCACCAACCCCTCCAAGACTGGCAGCAGCTCCACACTGCCGACGCCCTGAGCGAGGTTCCTGCGAGTCAACCAGATGGCTAACTTAGCAGATGCACTAAGAAAGTTTGCCAGGGTGTGCACAGCCTTTCTTTTTGCACAATACTTAGGGCCAAAGATAAACAAAACAAAACTGAAAAACTCCCCGAGTCCCTCAAACCACCTTTTTAAAACCTGGAACATTCCAGTGAGTCGAGGACACTCAACAAACAGATGTGCAAGTGTTTCTGTTTGCGTGCAGAACCCACACCCCTCCCTCAGCTCAGGATCAAGGTGCGCTCTGTATCTGTTTGTAGCTATCGCACCGTGCACAATCCTCCACTGGAGGTCTGCTGTCCGTTTTTCAACGGGCAGCTTGTACAGGGACCGCCAGCTGCCTTTCGGGGAAACATCTGGGCCAAAAAACCGGGTCCACCTCGACTCCTCCATCCCTGCCAGAGACTGCACGTGTAGGGTCTTGACGCTGATTTGATACAGTGCCTTCCTTCCCACAGCCTGAAACTTGTCCAGGTGAGGGGTTTCGAATGACAGCAGCTGACCTCCTCCCTCCTGCCACTCCCCCACAGCTGGGATGATGTGCAGAGAGGGGAAGCTGTATTCGCACTCCTCACCCCACTGATCCCACAGCGTGCGATCTTCAGCAGTCTCTCTCAGGTGTAGAGGCAGGGCAGCACAGACCTCCTCCACTACTTTTCTGATCAGCCTGATAGAGGTGATGTTGCTGTTGTTCCTCAGAGTATCCAGAGATGTCGCCGTCATCCTCATTAGATGGCCCAGTTTGGTGCAGCCAGCTCCTCTCAGATGGGCTCGCAGGCTGGCAGACTGCAGAGTCCTGGTGCTGATAAAGCTGTTGAAGAACAGAGGTTCCTCAAACAGCCACAGTCCCGGAGTCTCTTCAGTGGCACGCCTGATCTTAAACATCTGCCAAGCCTGCAGAACCGAGGTATAGAAAGGAGCCAAACCACTTAGGTCCATTTCTGCTGGTTTTAAGAGGAACAGGTGTTTATCATAGCCCAGTCGTCCAGCTCTTCTCAGCAGCCAGCAAGCCGTGTCGCACCAGCTTGGGACACAGTCATAAAGCAGTTTTTGTGCTGCTCTGAGTCTGAACGAGGCGATCTTGGACTGGACGCTGATCAGTCCCTGCCCGCCTTCAGCCACAGGTAGGTAGAGGGCCGAAGCACGGATCCAGTGTTTCCCCGACCAAAAAAAGTCCAGGATGGCTCTCTGGATGTCCTCTATCAGGCTTCTTGGTGGTGTCAGCGCTACGAGTTTGTGCCAGAGGGTCGAGGCAACCAAGTTATTGGCAACCAGAACTCTTCCCCTATATGACAACTGGGGTAGCAACCATTTCCATTTAGACAACCGAGCACACACTTTCTCCTTCACTCCCTCCCAATTCTTTTTCTGGAAGCCTTCTGTGCCCAGAAATACTCCCAACACCTTCAATCCCTCTTTCCCCCATTCAAGTCCTCCAGGCAGACCTGGCAGTGCTTGATGATCACCGTGACCGACCCACAAAGCTTTGCTTTTTTCCCAATTCACCCGTGCAGACGATGCCTTTTCATATAGGGACAGGGTGTCCTTCAAAACCTGAACATCACCCTGGTTGGAGACAAATATGTTGAGATCATCTGCATAGGCAGAAAGGGCGGGAAAACCACGCTCAGGCTTGAAAGTACCGGTCAGTGAGAGACCACTGAGTCGATCTCTCAGCCTGCACAGTAGAGGTTCGATAGCTAGGCTGTACAGCTGGCCCGAGATGGGACAACCCTGCCTTATCCCACGAGTCACAGGGATTGGCCGACTCAGCCCCGCCCCCACCTTCACCATACACTGTGCATCCCTGTACAACAAGCTCACCCAAGCCAGAAAACCATCACCAATACCAAACGCCTTAAGTGCAGAAAACAAATATGAGTGATCCACCCTGTCAAATACTTTTTCCTGGTCCAAGGAGATGATACCAACACTGATATTATCACCTTTGCACACATCTATTATGTCACGAATGAGAAAGATGTTGTCCATGATTGACCTGTCCGGAATACAGTAGGTCTGATCATGGTGTACAATTATGTCCAGGATGTCTTTAAGCCGGTTTGATAAGGCTCTGGAAAGAACCTTGTAGTCCGTACAAAGGAGAGCAACTGGCCTCCAGTTCTTCAGTAAGGCCAGGTCTCCTTTCTTTGGCAGCAGAGAAAGCACTGCACGCTGACAAGAGACAGGAAGAGATCCTGTTCTGAAACTCTCCAACAGAACACAGTGCAGATCAGGTCCAAGAATATTCCAAAAGTGTTTAAAAAAGTCAGTGGAGAGCCCATCGATCCCTGGTGCCCGTCCCAATGCCATCTGGTTGACCGCAACCGTCAGTTCCTCCAAAGTCAGCTCAAAGTCCAGAGCAGCTTTCTCTCCCTCGCTGAGCTGTGGAAGCCCCTCCAGGAGCTCCTCACAGCCCTCCATGCTGCATTGCTCTGCCCCGAAGAGATTGGAGTAGAAATCCATTGCATGGCTCCTCATCTCATCTGGGCTGGTGGTCACTCTTCCTCCTGGCAGCTCAAGGCAGGTCATCTGTTTTCTCTGTGCCACCGACCTCTCCAGGTTGAAAAAGAAAGAGGTTGGGGCATCCATGTCCTTCAGCTGAAGGAAACGAGACCTTACAAGAGCCCCCCTCACTCTCTCCTGTAGGAAGGAGCTCAAAGCCAGCCTCTTTTCCTTCAGCAGATGGCCTTTGGTTGGATCAGAGTCTCCCTGTAACTCCTCTTCCATGCTCTTTATGCTCGCCTCAAGTTCCCGAACTGTTGCCTTGATCTTAGCAGTTGAATGGGAGGTGTACTGCTGGCAAAAGACACGTATCTGTGCCTTGCCCACCTCCCACCACAGCTTCAGAGAACTGAAGTTTGCTTTCTGAAGTCTCCACCTTTGCCACAAACACTGAAAATGCTGGCAAAAAGTGACGTCCTGCAGGAGCTTGTTGTTAAAAAACCAGTAGGACTTAACCCTTTCACCTGGCGAGATGTTCAAAAGTAGGTTGACAAAATGGTGGTCGGTGAACCCAACTGGGTATATGTGGCAGTGAATTAGTCTGGAGCTTAGGTTTTGGGAAATGTAGATCCTGTCTAGTCGTGCAGCACTGACCCTGTTGTTACTGACCCTCACCCATGTGTACTGTCTGGACTGTGGATGTTTTACCCTCCATGTGTCTAATAGATCCAGATGTGTGATGATGTCATTGAGGTTTTGGGCTGACTGAGGATGAGGTTCCTCACTTGTTCTGTCTACAGTGAAATCTAATGTGCAGTTAAAATCTCCACCGATGATGAGCTGGTCCTGCTGGTAGTTTCTCAGCTCATCTTTCATCAGGTTGAAGAAACTTACCCTCTCTGCTCCATGGTTCGGAGCATAAACATTGACAAAGCAGAAAACGTTGTTGTGTATTTCTGCCTGTACAATGAGCAACCGGCCCTTCACAACTTCAGTGGAGGATAAAACTGTTGCATTTGCAGATGTACTAAACAAAACAGCTACTCCTGCACTGAAGTTGGTGCCATGACTGAGGACACATGGACCCTGCCACCATAAGCTCCAGTCTATTTCATTTGCTTGATTTGAATGTGTCTCCTGCAGGAACAACACATCTATCTTTTTTAATGTGGAAACTTCAGAAATCAGAGCCCTTTTTCGTCCATCTCTCCCCCCATTGATGTTAAGAGACCCTATTTTTAGGCTCTGCATGAAGAGGTTTAAGAAAAGACAGGAGAAAGCTAGCAGAGAACAGTGGAAAGAGAAACCCATCATGTGATGATTCATGATCTTGTATCACTTTCTGGTCCTTCTTCTGACCGTTTTGCCTTTTGTTGCTTTCCTCAAAGTTGTTAAGTGTTTTTTTAGACGAAAGCGTTTTTTCTCGTCCAAAAGGTCAAAACCGACCAATCTTTTCAGGACATCAACTGATCTAATGAATTTGTCAGTGTCACTGAAATAATCACTCACTCTTACAGATTTTTTGAAGGTTTCATCCAGAAACTGATTTATTTCCTCAAGAGAGTAGAGGTCTGTGGTTTTAGTGGATGTTTCACTTACAGAGATGGTGTCAGAGATGGTATCCGACTCAGAGTCAAACTCCATATCATCTCCCTCCCCTGACACCTGGCTGCTGAACAAACCCAGTCCCTCTCCTGTGATCTCACTGTTGTGTGTGTCTATAAAGCTTGTGGATGCTTCTTCCTCAACATGTTCTGCCTGGGCTTCAGCCGCCGCGCACTGAGAGCCGCTCAGGTTTTCTGCAGCCACAGAAGCCTGCCGGCTCTCAGGCCGACTCGCTTCCTCCCTGTCAGTTTCATTAGACGGTTCACCAGCAGGGCCGGCCTCGCCCACCACACCGCTGCCGGCACCGGCTTCGGGCCCGCCGGGCAGGACCACCGCGTCCCCGGCCGCAACACCGCCACCGGCCACGGACCCGCCGCCGCCGCCGGCAGCAGCAGCAGCGGAGCCCGCGCGAGACGCAGCGGCAGCCGCCGCCTCTGCCTGACCCGCGCCACCCACCGCATCGGTGCCGTGAGCCGCCGCCTGCTGTTTATGTGGACAGGTGTAGCGTTTATGTCCCACATCTCCACATTCAAAACACTTAATCTGTCCTGAGCTGGCATACACCATGTATGAGCCGTCACCATGTTTGACTCTGAATGAAACCTCAAGTGTCTGTGTGGGCGAGTCCAGGAACATGAACACCTGCCGCCTCAGGGACTGGACGTGTTTCAGTTTGGGGTCTTTACACCCCAAACTCAACGTTTTAAAACCGCTAGCAAACTTCCCGAACCTCCGCAGCTCATTCTCCAGCAGCTCGTTGGGAATGAACGGCGGGACCCCGGATACGGTGATCCGCGTGGAGGGAGCGGACAGCGGCGACACCTGCACAAACAGATCCCTGACAAACACTCCGCTCTGCACCAGCTGATGAACCAGAGGCTCGTCTTTAACGAACACAACCACTGCTTTGTTCATCCGCGATGCAAAGCAGAGTTTGTCGTGTCCCACCTGCTCGCCAGCAGCCAACAGCACCTCCTCCACACTAACGCTGCTATCCGGCGGGACTATCCGCACTCCCTGCCGGATAGACGGAGGTGGCGTCTCGGCGGACGCCATCCCTCCAAAACCCACCAGACAAACCACCGATCAGTCGATCAACACTCAGTAGAAGTATCACAAAGCTTACCTGATCATGCACATAGGACAGGTGAGGACAGGTGAGGACAGGATAAACAGGGACAGCAAACAATTCAAAGCTCCGCGCCACTCACACATCCACCACCACCACCAACCACTCACGCTCACCGGAAACGGAAACCGGAAGGAGAGGAGAGGAGAGGAGGAGAGACATCTGAGGAGGAGAGACAGAGCTGAGGAGGAGAGACAGAGATGAGGAGGAGAGACAGCTGAGGAGGAGAGAGACAGCTGAGGAGGAGAGACGGCTGAGGAGGAGACAGAGATGAGGAGGAGAGACAGCTGAGGAGGAGAGAGACAGAGCTGAGGAGGAGACAGAGATGAGGAGGAGAGAGACAGAGCTGAGGAGGAGAGACAGCTGAGGAGGAGAGACACAGCTGAGGAGGAGAGACAGCTGAGGAGGAGAGAGACAGCTGAGGAGGAGAGACAGCTGAGGAGGAGAGACAGCTGAGGAGGAGAGAGACAGAGCTGAGGAGGAGAGACAGAGCTGAGGAGGAGACAGAGCTGAGGAGAGAGACAGAGCTGAGGAGGAGAGAGACAGAGCTGAGGAGGAGAGACAGCTGAGGAGGAGAGAGACGGAGCTGAGGAGGCGAGAGACATCTGAGGAGGAGACACAGCTGAGGAGGAGAGACAGAGCTGAGGAGGAGAGAGACAGAGCTGAGGAGGAGAGAGACAGCTGAGGAGGAGAGACAGAGCTGAGGAGGAGAGACAGCTGAGGAGGAGACAGAGCTGAGGAGGAGACAGAGCTGAGGAGGAGAGACAGACGAGGAGGAGAGACAGAGCTGAGGAGGAGAGACAAAGCTGAGGAGGAGACAGACAGAGCTGAGGAGGAGAGACAGACGAGGAGGAGAGACAGAGCTGAGGAGGAGCGACAAAGCTGAGGAGGAGAGAGACAGAGCTGAGGAGGAGAGAGACAGAGCTGAGGAGGAGAGACAGACGAGGAGGAGAGACAGAGCTGAGGAGGAGCGACAAAGCTGAGGAGGAGAGAGACAGAGCTGAGGAGGAGAGACAGCTGAGGAGGAGAGAGACAGCTGAGGAGGAGAGACATCTGAGGAGGAGAGACAGAGACGAGGAGGAGAGACAGATGAGGAGGAGAGACAGACGAGGAGGAGAGACAGCCGAGGAGGAGAGAGACAGCTGAGGAGGAGAGACAGCTGAGGAGGAGAGACAGAGCTGAGGAGGAGAGACAGCTGAGGAGGAGAGACAGAGCTGAGGAGGAGAGACAGCTGAGGAGGAGAGACAGAGCTGAGGAGGAGACACAGCTGAGGAGGAGACAGAGCTGAGGAGGAGACAGAGCTGAGGAGGAGAGACAGACGAGGAGGAGAGAGACAGAGCTGAGGAGGAGAGACAGCTGAGGAGGAGAGAGACAGAGATGAGGAGGAGACAGAGATGAGGAGGAGACAGAGCTGAGGAGGAGAGACAGACGAGGAGGAGAGACAGCTGAGGAGGAGAGAGACAGAGCTGAGGAGGAGAGACAGCTGAGGAGGAGAGACAGAGCTGAGGAGGAGAGACAGACGAGGAGGAGAGACAAAGCTGAGGAGGAGAGACAGTTGAGGAGGAGAGAGACAGAGCTGAGGAGGAGAGACAGAGCTGAGGAGGAGAGAGACAGAGCTGAGGAGGAGACAGAGCTGAGGAGGAGACAGAGCTGAGGAGGAGAGAGACAGAGCTGAGGAGGAGAGACAGAGCTGAGGAGGAGACAGAGCTGAGGAGGAGAGACAGAGCTGAGGAGAGAGACAGAGCTGAGGAGGAGAGACAGCTGAGGAGGAGAGAGACAGAGCTGAGGAGGAGAGACAGACGAGGAGGAGAGACAGAGCTGAGGAGGAGAGAGACAGAGCTGAGGAGGAGACAGAGCTGAGGAGGAGAGACAGAGCTGAGGAGGAGAGACAGCTGAGGAGGAGACAGAGCTGAGGAGGAGAGACAGAGCTGAGGAGGAGAGACAGCTGAGGAGGAGACAGAGCTGAGGAGGAGAGAGACAGAGCTGAGGAGGAGAGACAGAGCTGAGGAGGAGACAGAGCTGAGGAGGAGACACAGCTGAGGAGGAGAGACAGAGCTGAGGAGGAGAGACAGAGGTGAGGAGGAGAGACAGAGCTGAGGAGGAGACACAGCTGAGGAGGAGAGAGACAGAGCTGAGGAGGAGAGACAGCTGAGGAGGAGAGACAGCTGAGGAGGAGAGACAGAGCTGAGGAGGAGAGACAGCTGAGGAGGAGACACAGCTGAGGAGGAGAGACAGCTGAGGAGGAGAGACAGCTGAGGAGGAGAGACAGAGCTGAGGAGAGAGACAGCTGAGGAGGAGAGACAGAGGTGAGGAGGAGAGAGACAGAGGTGAGGAGGAGAGAGACAGAGCTGAGGAGGAGAGACAGCTGAGGAGGAGAGACAGCTGAGGAGGAGAGACAGCTGAGGAGGAGAGACAGAGCTGAGGAGGAGAGACAGCTGAGGAGGAGACACAGCTGAGGAGGAGAGACAGCTGAGGAGGAGAGACAGCTGAGGAGAGAGACAGAGCTGAGGAGGAGAGACAGCTGAGGAGGAGACAGAGCTGAGGAGGAGAGACAGCTGAGGAGTAGAGACAGAGCTGAGGAGGAGAGAGGCAGAGCTGAGGAGGAGAGACAGCTGAGGAGAGAGACAGCTGAGGAGAGAGACAGCTGAGGAGGAGAGAGACAGAGCTGAGGAGGAGAGAGACAGCTGAGGAGGAGAGACAGAGCTGAGGAGGAGAGACAGCTGAGGAGGAGAGAGACAGAGCTGAGGAGGAGAGAGACAGCTGAGGAGGAGAGACAGAGCTGAGGAGGAGAGACAGAGCTGAGGAGGAGAGAGACAGAGCTGAGGAGGAGAGACAGAGATGAGGAGGAGAGACAGCTGAGGAGGAGAGACAGAGCTGAGGAGAGAGACAGAGCTGAGGAGGAGAGAGACAGAGCTGAGGAGGAGAGACAGCTGAGGAGGAGAGAGACAGAGCTGAGGAGGAGAGACAGCTGAGGAGGAGAGAGACAGACCTGAGGAGGAGACACAGCTGAGGAGGAGAGAGACAGAGATGAGGAGGAGACACAGCTGAGGAGGAGAGACAACTGAGGAGGAGAGACAGAGGTGAGGAGGAGAGAGACAGACCTGAGGAGGAGAGAGACAGCTGAGGAGGAGAGACAGCTGAGGAGGAGAGAGACAGAGCTGAGGAGGAGAGACAGCTGAGGAGGAGAGACAGAGGTGAGGATTAGAGAGACAGACCTGAGGAGGAGAGAGACAGCTGAGGAGGAGAGACAGCTGAGGAGGAGAGACAGAGCTGAGGAGGAGAGAGACAGAGCTGAGGAGGGGAGAGACAGCTGAGGAGGAGAGACAGAGCTGAGGAGGAGAGACAGCTGAGGAGGAGAGACAGAGCTGAGGAGGAGAGAGACAGCTGAGGAGGAGAGACAGAGCTGAGGAGGAGAGACAGCTGAGGAGGAGAGAGACAGAGCTGAGGAGGAGAGACAGAGCTGAGGAGGAGAGAGACAGAGCTGAGGAGGAGTCACAGCTGAGGAGGAGAGACAGCTGAGGAGGAGAGACAGAGCTGAGGAGGAGACACTGCTGAGGAGGAGAGACAGCTGAGGAGGAGAGACAGCTGAGGAGGAGAGAGACAGAGCTGAGGAGGAGAGACACAGAGCTGAGGAGGAGACAGAGGTGAGGAGGAGAGAGACAGAGCTGAGGAGGAGAGACAGAGCTGAGGAGAGAGACAGCTGAGGAGGAGAGACAGCTGAGGAGGAGAGAGACAGCTGAGGAGGAGAGAGACAGCTGAGGAGGAGAGAGACAGAGCTGAGGAGGAGAGAGACAGAGCTGAGGAGGAGACAGAGCTGAGGAGGAGAGACAGCTGAGGAGAGAGACAGCTGAGGAGGAGAGAGACAGAGCTGAGGAGGAGAGACAGAGCTGAGGAGGAGAGAGACAGCTGAGGAGGAGAGAGACAGAGCTGAGGAGGAGAGACAGAGGTGAGGAGGAGAGAGACAGAGCTGAGGAGGAGAGACAGCTGAGGAGGAGAGAGACAGAGCTGAGGAGGAGAGAGACAGCTGAGGAGGAGAGACAGCTGAGGAGGAGAGAGACAGAGCTGAGGAGGAGAGAGACAGAGCTGAGGAGGAGAGACAGCTGAGGAGGAGAGAGACAGAGCTGAGGAGGAGAGAGACAGAGCTGAGGAGGAGAGACAGAGCTGAGGAGAGAGACAGCTGAGGAGGAGAGACAGCTGAGGAGGAGAGACAGAGCTGAGGAGGAGAGACAGAGCTGAGGAGGAGAGAGACAGAGCTGAGGAGGAGAGACAGCTGAGGAGAGACAGAGCTGAGGAGGAGAGACAGCTGAGGAGGAGAGACAGAGCTGAGGAGGAGAGACAGAGCTGAGGAGGAGACAGAGCTGAGGAGGAGAGACAGCTGAGGACGAGAGACAGCTGAGGATGAGAGACAGCTGAGGAGGAGAGACAGCTGAGGAGGAGAGAGACAGAGCTGAGGAGGAGAGACAGCTGAGGAGGAGACAGAGCTGAGGAGAGACACACAGCTGAGGAGGAGAGACAGAGCTGAGGAGGAGAGACAGAGATGAGGAGGAGAGACAGCTGAGGAGGAGAGACAGAGCTGAGGAGAGAGACAGCTGAGGAGGAGAGAGACAGAGCTGAGGAGGAGAGACAGCTGAGGAGGAGAGAGACAGAGCTGAGGAGAGACACACAGCTGAGGAGGAGAGAGACAGCTGAGGAGGAGAGACGACTGAGGAGGAGACAGAGATGAGGAGGAGAGACAGCTGAGGAGGAGAGAGACAGAGCTGAGGAGGAGACAGAGATGAGGAGGAGAGAGACAGAGCTGAGGAGGAGAGACAGCTGAGGAGGAGAGACACAGCTGAGGAGGAGAGACAGCTGAGGAGGAGAGAGACAGCTGAGGAGGAGAGACAGCTGAGGAGGAGAGACAGCTGAGGAGGAGAGAGACAGCTGAGGAGGAGAGACAGAGCTGAGGAGGAGAGAGACAGAGCTGAGGAGGAGACAGAGCTGAGGAGGAGAGACACAGCTGAGGAGGAGAGACAGCTGAGGAGGAGAGAGACAGCTGAGGAGGAGAGACAGAGCTGAGGAGGAGAGACAGAGCTGAGGAGGAGAGAGACAGAGCTGAGGAGGAGAGACAGAGTTGAGGAGGAGACAGAGCTGAGGAGGAGAGACAGCTGAGGAGGAGAGACAGAGACGAGGAGGAGAGACAGCTGAGGAGGAGAGACAGAGCTGAGGAGGAGAGAGACAGCTGAGGAGGAGAGACAGAGCTGAGGAGGAGAGAGACAGCTGAGGAGGAGACAGAGCTGAGGAGGAGAGACAGCTGAGGAGGAGAGACAGAGCTGAGGAGGAGAGACAGAGCTGAGGAGGAGACAGAGCTGAGGAGGAGACACAGCTGAGGAGGAGAGACAGCTGAGGAGGAGAGACAGAGCTGAGGAGGAGAGACAGCTGAGGAGGAGAGAGACAGAGCTGAGGAGGAGAGACAGCTGAGGAGGAGAGACAGCTGAGGAGGAGAGACAGAGCTGAGGAGGAGAGACAGCTGAGGAGGAGACACAGCTGAGGAGGAGAGACAGCTGAGGAGGAGAGACAGCTGAGGAGGAGAGACAGAGCTGAGGAGGAGAGACAGCTGAGGAGGAGACACAGCTGAGGAGGAGAGACAGCTGAGGAGGAGAGACAGCTGAGGAGAGAGACAGAGCTGAGGAGGAGAGACAGCTGAGGAGGAGACAGAGCTGAGGAGGAGAGACAGCTGAGGAGTAGAGACAGAGCTGAGGAGGAGAGACAGAGCTGAGGAGAGAGACAGAGCTGAGGAGAGAGACAGAGCTGAGGAGAGAGACAGCTGAGGAGAGAGACAGCTGAGGAGAGAGACAGCTGAGGAGAGAGACAGCTGAGGAGGAGAGAGACAGAGCTGAGGAGGAGAGAGACAGCTGAGGAGGAGAGACAGAGCTGAGGAGGAGAGACAGCTGAGGAGGAGAGAGACAGAGCTGAGGAGGAGAGAGACAGCTGAGGAGGAGAGACAGAGCTGAGGAGGAGAGACAGAGCTGAGGAGGAGAGAGACAGAGCTGAGGAGGAGAGACAGAGATGAGGAGGAGAGACAGCTGAGGAGGAGAGACAGAGCTGAGGAGAGAGACAGAGCTGAGGAGGAGAGAGACAGAGCTGAGGAGGAGAGACAGCTGAGGAGGAGAGAGACAGAGCTGAGGAGGAGAGACAGCTGAGGAGGAGAGAGACAGACCTGAGGAGGAGACACAGCTGAGGAGGAGAGAGACAGAGATGAGGAGGAGACACAGCTGAGGAGGAGAGACAACTGAGGAGGAGAGACAGAGGTGAGGAGGAGAGAGACAGACCTGAGGAGGAGAGAGACAGCTGAGGAGGAGAGACAGCTGAGGAGGAGAGAGACAGAGCTGAGGAGGAGAGACAGCTGAGGAGGAGAGACAGAGGTGAGGATTAGAGAGACAGACCTGAGGAGGAGAGAGACAGCTGAGGAGGAGAGACAGCTGAGGAGGAGAGACAGAGCTGAGGAGGAGAGAGACAGAGCTGAGGAGGGGAGAGACAGCTGAGGAGGAGAGACAGAGCTGAGGAGGAGAGAGACAGCTGAGGAGGAGAGACAGAGCTGAGGAGGAGAGACAGCTGAGGAGGAGAGAGACAGAGCTGAGGAGGAGAGACAGAGCTGAGGAGGAGAGAGACAGAGCTGAGGAGGAGTCACAGCTGAGGAGGAGAGACAGCTGAGGAGGAGAGACAGAGCTGAGGAGGAGACACTGCTGAGGAGGAGAGACAGCTGAGGAGGAGAGAGACAGAGCTGAGGAGGAGAGACACAGAGCTGAGGAGGAGACAGAGGTGAGGAGGAGAGAGACAGAGCTGAGGAGGAGAGACAGAGCTGAGGAGAGAGACAGCTGAGGAGGAGAGACAGCTGAGGAGGAGAGAGACAGCTGAGGAGGAGAGAGACAGCTGAGGAGGAGAGAGACAGAGCTGAGGAGGAGAGAGACAGAGCTGAGGAGGAGACAGAGCTGAGGAGGAGAGACAGCTGAGGAGAGAGACAGCTGAGGAGGAGAGACAGAGCTGAGGAGGAGAGAGACAGCTGAGGAGGAGAGAGACAGAGCTGAGGAGGAGAGACAGAGGTGAGGAGGAGAGAGACAGAGCTGAGGAGGAGAGACAGCTGAGGAGGAGAGAGACAGAGCTGAGGAGGAGAGAGACAGCTGAGGAGGAGAGACAGCTGAGGAGGAGAGAGACAGAGCTGAGGAGGAGAGAGACAGAGCTGAGGAGGAGAGACAGCTGAGGAGGAGAGAGACAGAGCTGAGGAGGAGAGAGACAGAGCTGAGGAGGAGAGACAGAGCTGAGGAGAGAGACAGCTGAGGAGGAGAGACAGCTGAGGAGGAGAGACAGAGCTGAGGAGGAGAGAGACAGAGCTGAGGAGGAGAGACAGCTGAGGAGAGACAGAGCTGAGGAGGAGAGACAGCTGAGGAGGAGAGACAGAGCTGAGGAGGAGAGACAGAGCTGAGGAGGAGACAGAGCTGAGGAGGAGAGACAGCTGAGGACGAGAGACAGCTGAGGATGAGAGACAGCTGAGGAGGAGAGACAGAGCTGAGGAGAGAGACAGCTGAGGAGGAGAGAGACAGAGCTGAGGAGGAGAGACAGCTGAGGAGGAGACAGAGCTGAGGAGAGACACACAGCTGAGGAGGAGAGACAGAGCTGAGGAGGAGAGACAGAGATGAGGAGGAGAGACAGCTGAGGAGGAGAGACAGAGCTGAGGAGAGAGACAGCTGAGGAGGAGAGAGACAGAGCTGAGGAGGAGAGACAGCTGAGGAGGAGACAGAGCTGAGGAGAGACACACAGCTGAGGAGGAGAGAGACAGCTGAGGAGGAGAGACGACTGAGGAGGAGACAGAGATGAGGAGGAGAGACAGCTGAGGAGGAGAGAGACAGAGCTGAGGAGGAGACAGAGATGAGGAGGAGAGAGACAGAGCTGAGGAGGAGAGACACAGCTGAGGAGGAGAGACAGCTGAGGAGGAGAGAGACAGCTGAGGAGGAGAGACAGCTGAGGAGGAGAGACAGCTGAGGAGGAGAGAGACAGCTGAGGAGGAGAGACAGAGCTGAGGAGGAGAGAGACAGAGCTGAGGAGGAGACAGAGCTGAGGAGGAGAGACACAGCTGAGGAGGAGAGACAGCTGAGGAGGAGAGAGACAGCTGAGGAGGAGAGACAGAGCTGAGGAGGAGAGACAGAGCTGAGGAGGAGAGAGACAGAGCTGAGGAGGAGAGACAGAGTTGAGGAGGAGACAGAGCTGAGGAGGAGAGACAGCTGAGGAGGAGAGACAGAGACGAGGAGGAGAGACAGCTGAGGAGGAGAGACAGAGCTGAGGAGGAGAGAGACAGCTGAGGAGGAGAGACAGAGCTGAGGAGGAGAGAGACAGCTGAGGAGGAGACAGAGCTGAGGAGGAGAGACAGCTGAGGAGGAGAGACAGAGCTGAGGAGGAGAGACAGACGAGGACGAGAGACAGCTGAGGAGGAGAGACAGAGCTGAGGAGGAGAGACAGAGCTGAGGAGAGAGACAGCTGAGGAGGAGAGACAGAGCTGAGGAGGAGAGACAGCTGAGGAGGAGAGACAGCTGAGGAGGAGAGAGACAGACCTGAGGAGGAGAGACAGCTGAGGAGGAGACAGAGCTGAGGAGGAGAGACAGAGCTGAGGAGGAGAGAGACAGACCTGAGGAGGAGAGACAGCTGAGGAGGAGACAGAGCTGAGGAGGAGAGACAGAGCTGAGGAGGAGAGACAGACGAGGAGGAGAGACAGAGCTGAGGAGGAGAGAGACAGAGCTGAGGAGGAGAGAGACAGAGCTGAGGAGGAGAGACAGAGCTGAGGAGGAGAGACAGCTGAGGAGGAGAGACAGAGCTGAGGAGGAGAGAGACAGAGCTGAGGAGGAGAGAGACAGAGCTGAGGAGGAGAGAGACAGAGCTGAGCAGGAGAGACAGCTGAGGAGGAGAGACAGAGCTGAGGAGGAGAGACAGCTGAGGAGGAGAGACAGAGCTGAGCAGGAGAGACAGAGCTGAGGAGGAGAGACAGACGAGGAGGAGAGACAGAGCTGAGGAGGAGAGAGACAGAGCTGAGGAGGAGAGACACAGAGCTGAGGAGGAGAGAGACAGAGCTGAGGAGGAGAGACAGAGCTGAGGAGGAGAGACAGCTGAGGAGGAGAGACAGAGCTGAGGAGGAGAGAGACAGAGCTGAGCAGGAGAGACAGCTGAGGAGGAGAGAGACATCTGAGGAGGAGAGAGACATCTGAGGAGGAGACACAGCTGAGGAGGAGAGACAGAGCTGAGGAGGAGACAGAGCTGAGGAGGAGAGAGACAGAGCTGAGGAGGAGACACAGCTGAGGAGGAGAGACAGAGCTGAGGAGGAGAGAGACAGAGCTGAGGAGGAGAGACAGAGCTGAGGAGGAGACACAGCTGAGGAGGAGAGACAGCTGAGGAGGAGAGACAGAGCTGAGGAGGAGAGAGACAGAGCTGAGGAGGAGAGACAGCTGAGGAGGAGAGACAGCTGAGGAGGAGAGACAGAGCTGAGGAGGGGAGAGACAGAGCTGAGGAGGAGAGAGACAGAGCTGAGGAGGAGAGACAGAGCTGAGGAGGAGAGAGACAGCTGAGGAGGAGAGACAGAGATGAGGAGGAGAGACAGAGATGAGGAGGAGAGACAGCTGAGGAGGAGAGACAGAGCTGAGGAGAGAGACAGAGATGAGGAGGAGACACAGCTGAGGAGGAGAGACAGCTGAGGAGGAGAGAGACAGAGCTGAGGAGGAGAGACAGCTGAGGAGGAGAGACAGAGCTGAGGAGGAGAGAGACAGAGCTGAGGAGGAGAGACAGCTGAGGAGGAGAGAGACAGCTGAGGAGGAGAGACAGAGCTGAGGAGGAGACACAGCTGAGGAGGAGAGACAGAGCTGAGGAGGAGAGACAGAGGTGAGGAGGAGAGAGACAGAGGTGAGGAGGAGAGAGACAGAGCTGAGGAGGAGACACAGCTGAGGAGGAGAGAGACAGAGCTGAGGAGGAGAGACAGCTGAGGAGGAGAGACAGCTGAGGAGGAGAGACAGAGCTGAGGAGGAGAGACAGCTGAGGAGGAGAGACAGCTGAGGAGGAGACACAGCTGAGGAGGAGAGACAGCTGAGGAGGAGAGACAGCTGAGGAGGAGAGACAGAGCTGAGGAGAGAGACAGCTGAGGAGGAGAGACAGAGGTGAGGAGGAGAGAGACAGAGGTGAGGAGGAGAGAGACAGAGGTGAGGAGGAGAGAGACAGAGCTGAGGAGGAGAGACAGCTGAGGAGGAGAGACAGCTGAGGAGGAGAGACAGCTGAGGAGGAGACACAGCTGAGGAGGAGAGACAGCTGAGGAGGAGAGACAGCTGAGGAGAGAGACAGAGCTGAGGAGGAGAGACAGCTGAGGAGGAGACAGAGCTGAGGAGTAGAGACAGAGCTGAGGAGGAGAGAGGCAGAGCTGAGGAGGAGAGACAGCTGAGGAGAGAGACAGCTGAGGAGAGAGACAGCTGAGGAGGAGAGAGACAGAGCTCAGGAGGAGAGAGACAGCTGAGGAGGAGAGACAGAGCTGAGGAGGAGAGACAGCTGAGGAGGAGAGAGACAGAGCTGAGGAGGAGAGAGACAGCTGAGGAGGAGAGACAGAGCTGAGGAGGAGAGACAGAGCTGAGGAGGAGAGACATCTGAGGAGGAGAGAGACAGAGCTGAGGAGGAGAGAGACAGAGCTGAGGAGGCGAGAGACATCTGAGGAGGAGACACAGCTGAGGAGGAGAGAGACAGCTGAGGAGGAGAGACAGAGCTGAGGAGGAGAGACACAGCTGAGGAGGAGACACAGAGCTGAGGAGGAGACAGAGCTGAGGAGGAGAGAGACAGAGCTGAGGAGGAGAGACAGAGCTGAGGAGGAGAGACAGCTGAGGAGGAGAGAGACAGATCTGAGGAGGAGAGAGACAGAACTGAGGAGGAGAGAGACAGAGCTGAGGAGGAGAGAGACAGAGCTGAGGAGGAGAGACAGAGACGAGGAGGAGAGACAGATGAGGAGGAGAGACAGACGAGGAGGAGAGACAGATGAGGAGAGACAGATGAGGAGGAGACAGAATTGAGGAGGAGAGACAGAGCTGAGGAGGAGAGACAGCTGAGGAGGAGAGAGACAGCTGAGGAGGAGAGACAGAGCTGAGGAGGAGAGACAGAGCTGAGGAGGACAGACGAGGAGGAGAGACAGATGAGGAGAGACAGAGCTGAGGAGGAGAGACAGAGACGAGGAGGAGAGACAGATGAGGAGGAGAGACAGACGAGGAGGAGAGACAGATGAGGAGAGACAGCTGAGGAGGAGACAGAACTGAGGAGGAGAGACAGCTGAGGAGGAGAGACAGCTGAGGAGGAGAGAGACAGCTGAGGAGGAGAGACAGAGCTGAGGAGGAGAGACAGCTGAGGAGGAGAGAGACAGCTGAGGAGGAGAGACAGAGCTGAGGAGGAGAGACAGCTGAGGAGGAGAGACAGCTGAGGAGGAGAGAGAGCTGAGGAGGAGAGACAGACGAGGAGGAGAGACAGAGCTGAGGAGGAGAGACAGCTGAGGAGGAGACAGAGCTGAGGAGGAGAGACAGACGAGGAGGAGAGACAGAGCTGAGGAGGAGAGACAGCTGAGGAGGAGACAGAGCTGAGGAGGAGAGACAGACGAGGAGGAGAGACAGAGCTGAGGAGGAGAGACAGCTGAGGAGGAGAGACAGAGCTGAGGAGGAGAGACAGAGATGAGGAGGAGACAGAGCTGAGGAGGAGAGACAGCTGAGAAGGAGAGACAGCTGAGGAGGAGAGACAGAGCTGAGGAGGAGAGACAGAGCTGAGAAGGAGACAGAGCTGAGGAGGAGAGAGACAGAGCTGAGGAGGAGACAGAGCTGAGGAGGAGAGAGACAGCTGAGAAGGAGACAGAGCTGAGGAGGAGAGAGACAGAGCTGAGGAGGAGAGACAGAGCTGAGGAGGAGAGACAGCTGAGGAGGAGAGACAGCGGAGGAGGAGAGAGACAGAGCTGAGGAGGAGAGAGACAAAGCTGAGGAGGAGACAGAGCTGAGGAGGAGAGAGACAGAGCTGAGGAGAGAGACAGAGCTGAGGAGGAGAGAGACAGAGCTGAGGAGGAGAGACAGAGCTGAGGAGGCGAGAGACATCTGAGGAGGAGACACAGCTGAGGAGGAGAGAGACAGAGCTGAGGAGGAGAGAGACAGAGCTGAGGAGGAGAGACAGCTGAGGAGGAGACAGAGCTGAGGAGGAGAGAGACAGAGCTGAGGAGGAGAGACAGAGCTGAGGAGGAGAGACAGACGAGGAGGAGAGACAGCGGAGGAGGAGAGACAGAGCTGAGGAGGAGAGACAGAGCTGAGGAGGAGAGACAGCGGAGGAGGAGAGACAGAGCTGAGGAGGAGAGAGACAGAGCTGAGGAGGAGAGAGACAGAGACGAGGAGGAGAGACAGCTGAGGAGAGAGACAGAGCTGAGGAGGAGAGACAGAGCTGAGGAGGAGAGACAGCTGAGGAGGAGACAGAGCTGAGGAGGAGAGACAGAGCTGAGGAGGAGAGACAGACAAGGAGGAGAGACAGAGCTGAGGAGGAGAGACAGCTGAGGAGGAGAGACAGACGAGGAGGAGAGACAGAGCTGAGGAGGAGAGACAGCTGAGGAGGAGAGACAGAGCTGAGGAGGAGAGACAGACGAGGAGGAGAGACAGAGCTGAGGAGGAGAGACAGCTGAGGAGGAGAGACAGACGAGGAGGAGAGACAGAGCTGAGGAGGAGAGACAGCTGAGGAGGAGAGACAGAGATGAGGAGGAGACAGAGCTGAGAAGGAGAGAGACAGAGCTGAGGAGGAGACAGAGCTGAGGAGGAGAGACAGAGCTGAGGAGGAGACAGAGCTGAGGAGGAGACAGAGCTGACGAGGAGAGACAAAGCTGAGGAGGAGAGACAAAGCTGAGGAGGAGAGACAAAGCTGA
Organism: Pagrus pagrus; assembly: GCF_965226575.1. Taxonomy (NCBI): domain Eukaryota; kingdom Metazoa; phylum Chordata; class Actinopteri; order Spariformes; family Sparidae; genus Pagrus; species Pagrus pagrus. Next base: position 1,474,721 of record NC_140197.1, on the reverse strand, counting down.
GGAGGAGAGACAGCTGAGGAGGAGAGACAGATGAGGAGGAGAGAGACAGAGCTGAGGAGGAGAGAGACAGAGCTGAGGAGGGGACACAGCTGAGGAGGAGAGACAGAGCTGAGGAGGAGACAGAGCTGAGGAGGAGACAGAGCTGAGGAGGAGAGACAAAGCTGAGGAGGAGAGACAGAGCTGAGGAGGAGACAGAGCTGAGGAGGAGACAGAGCTGAGGAGGAGAGACAAAGCTGAGGAGGAGAGACAGCTGAGGAGGAGAGACAGAGATGAGGAGGAGACAGAGCTGAGAAGGAGAGACAAAGCTGAGGAGGAGAGACAAAGCTGAGGAGGAGAGAGACAGAGCTGAGGAGGAGAGAGACAGAGCTGAGGAGGAGAGACAAAGCTGAGGAGGAGAGACAGCTGAGGAGGAGAGAGACAGAGCTGAGGAGGAGAGAGACAGAGCTGAGGAGGGGACACAGCTGAGGAGGAGAGACAGAGCTGAGGAGGCGAGAGACATCTGAGGAGGAGACACAGCTGAGGAGGAGAGACAGAGCTGAGGAGGAGAGAGACAGCTGAGGAGGAGAGACAGAGCTGAGGAGGAGAGAGACATCTGAGGAGGAGAGACATCTGAGGAGGAGAGAGACAGAGCTGAGGAGGAGAGACAGCTGAGGAGGAGAGACAGCTGAGGAGGAGAGACAGAGCTGAGGAGGAGAGACAAAGCTGAGGAGGAGAGACAGACGAGGAGGAGAGACAGCTGAGGAGGAGAGAGACAGCTGAGGAGGAGAGACAGCGGAGGAGGAGAGACAAAGCTGAGGAGGAGAGACAGACGAGGAGGAGAGACAGCTGAGGAGGAGAGAGACAGCTGAGGAGGAGAGACAGCTGAGAAGGAGAGAGACAGAGCTGAGGAGGAGAGACAGCTGAGGAGGAGAGACAGCGGAGGAGAGACAGCTGAGGAGGAGAGACACAGAACTGAGGAGGAGAGACAGAGCTGAGGAGGAGAGACAGAGACGAGGAGGAGAGACAGCGGAGGAGGAGAGACAGAGCTGAGGAGGAGAGAGACAGAGCTGAGGAGGAGAGACAGCTGAGGAGAGAGACAGAGACGAGGAGGAGACAGAGCTGAGGAGGAGACAGAGCTGAGGAGGAGAGAGACAGCTGAGAAGGAGACAGAGCTGAGGAGGAGAGAGACAGAGCTGAGGAGGAGAGACAGAGCTGAGGAGGAGAGACAGCTGAGGAGGAGAGACAGCGGAGGAGGAGAGAGACAGAGCTGAGGAGGAGAGACAGCTGAGGAGGAGAGACAGCGGAGGAGGAGAGAGACAAAGCTGAGGAGGAGAGACAGCTGAGGAGGAGAGAGACAGAGCTGAGGAGGAGAGACAGAGCTGAGGAGGAGAGACAGCTGAGGAGGAGAGACAGAGCTGAGGAGGCGAGAGACATCTGAGGAGGAGACACAGCTGAGGAGGAGAGAGACAGAGCTGAGGAGGAGAGAGACAGAGCTGAGGAGGAGAGACAGCTGAGGAGGAGACAGAGCTGAGGAGGAGAGAGACAGAGCTGAGGAGGAGAGACAGAGCTGAGGAGGAGAGACAGACGAGGAGGAGAGACAGCGGAGGAGGAGAGACAGAGCTGAGGAGGAGAGACAGCTGAGGAGAGAGACAGAGACGAGGAGGAGAGACACAGAACTGAGGAGGAGAGACAGAGCTGAGGAGGAGAGACAGACGAGGAGGAGAGACAGCGGAGGAGGAGAGACAGAGCTGAGGAGGAGAGAGACAGAGCTGAGGAGGAGAGAGACAGAGACGAGGAGGAGAGACAGCTGAGGAGAGAGACAGAGCTGAGGAGGAGAGACAGAGCTGAGGAGGAGAGACAGCTGAGGAGGAGACAGAGCTGAGGAGGAGAGACAGAGCTGAGGAGGAGAGACAGACAAGGAGGAGAGACAGAGCTGAGGAGGAGAGACAGCTGAGGAGGAGAGACAGACGAGGAGGAGAGACAGAGCTGAGGAGGAGAGACAGCTGAGGAGGAGAGACAGAGCTGAGGAGGAGAGACAGACGAGGAGGAGAGACAGAGCTGAGGAGGAGAGACAGCTGAGGAGGAGAGACAGACGAGGAGGAGAGACAGAGCTGAGGAGGAGAGACAGCTGAGGAGGAGAGACAGAGATGAGGAGGAGACAGAGCTGAGAAGGAGAGAGACAGAGCTGAGGAGGAGACAGAGCTGAGGAGGAGAGACAAAGCTGAGGAGGAGAGACAGCTGAGGAGGAGAGACAGATGAGGAGGAGAGACAGAGCTGAGGAGGAGAGAGACAGAGATGAGGAGGAGACAGAGCTGAGAAGGAGAGACAAAGCTGAGGAGGAGAGACAAAGCTGAGGAGGAGAGAGACAGAGCTGAGGAGGAGAGAGACAGAGCTGAGGAGGAGAGACAAAGCTGAGGAGGAGAGACAGCTGAGGAGGAGAGAGACAGAGCTGAGGAGGAGAGAGACAGAGCTGAGGAGGGGACACAGCTGAGGAGGAGAGACAGAGCTGAGGAGGCGAGAGACATCTGAGGAGGAGACACAGCTGAGGAGGAGAGACAGAGCTGAGGAGGAGAGAGACAGCTGAGGAGGAGAGACAGAGCTGAGGAGGAGAGAGACATCTGAGGAGGAGAGACATCTGAGGAGGAGAGAGACAGAGCTGAGGAGGAGAGACAGCTGAGGAGGAGAGACAGCTGAGGAGGAGAGACAAAGCTGAGGAGGAGAGACAGACGAGGAGGAGAGACAGCTGAGGAGGAGAGAGACAGCTGAGGAGGAGAGACAGCTGAGGAGGAGAGACAGCGGAGGAGAGACAGCTGAGAAGGAGAGAGACAGAGCTGAGGAGGAGAGACACAGAACTGAGGAGGAGAGACAGAGCTGAGGAGGAGAGACAGAGACGAGGAGGAGAGACAGCGGAGGAGGAGAGACAGCTGAGGAGGAGAGACAAAGCTGAGGAGGAGAGACAGACGAGGAGGAGAGACAGCTGAGGAGGAGAGAGACAGCTGAGGAGGAGAGACAGCTGAGAAGGAGAGAGGCAGAGCTGAGGAGGAGAGAGACAGAGCTGAGGAGGAGAGACAGCTGAGGAGAGAGACAGAGACGAGGAGGAGAGACAGAGAGCTGAGGAGGAGAGACAGCTGAGGAGGAGAGACAGAGCTGAGGAGGAGAGACAGACAAGGAGGAGAGACAGAGCTGAGGAGGAGAGACAGCTGAGGAGGAGACAGAGCTGAGGAGGAGAGACAGAGCTGAGGAGGAGAGACAGACATGGAGGAGAGACAGAGCTGAGGAGGAGAGACAGACGAGGAGGAGAGACAGAGCTGAGGAGGAGAGACAGCTGAGGAGGAGAGACAGACGAGGAGGAGAGACAGAGCTGAGGAGGAGAGACAGAGCTGAGAAGGAGAGAGACAGAGCTGAGGAGGAGAGAGACAGAGCTGAGGAGGGGACACAGCTGAGGAGGAGAGACAGAGCTGAGGAGGAGAGACAGAGCTGAGGAGGGGACACAGCTGAGGAGGAGAGACAGAGCTGATGAGGCGAGAGACATCTGAGGAGGAGACACAGCTGAGGAGGAGAGACAGCTGAGGAGGAGAGAAACAGCTGAGGAGGAGAGACAGAGCTGAGGAGGAGAGACAGACGAGGAGGAGAGACAGCTGAGGAGGAGAGAGACAGAGCTGAGGAGGAGAGACAAAGCTGAGGAGGAGAGACAAAGCTGAGGAGGAGAGACAGAGCTGAGGAGGAGAGACAGCTGAGGAGGAGAGACAGAGCTGAGGAGGAGAGACAGAGCTGAGGAGGAGAGACAGAGCTGAGGAGGAGAGAGACAGAGCTGAGGAGGAGAGACAGCTGAGGAGGAGAGACAGCTGAGGAGGACAGAGACAGAGCTGAGGAGGAGAGACAGAGCTGAGGAGGAGAGACATCTGAGGAGGAGAGAGACAGAGCTGAGGAGGAGAGAGACAGAGCTGAGGAGGCGAGAGACATCTGAGGAGGAGACACAGCTGAGGAGGAGAGAGACAGCTGAGGAGGAGAGACAGAGCTGAGGAGGAGAGACACAGCTGAGGAGGAGACACAGCTGAGGAGGAGACACAGAGCTGAGGAGGAGACAGAGCTGAGGAGGAGAGAGACAGAGCTGAGGAGGAGAGACAGAGCTGAGGAGGAGAGACAGCTGAGGAGGAGAGAGACAGATCTGAGGAGGAGAGAGACAGAACTGAGGAGGAGAGAGACAGAGCTGAGGAGGAGAGACAGAGACGAGGAGGAGAGACAGATGAGGAGGAGAGACAGACGAGGAGGAGAGACAGATGAGGAGAGACAGATGAGGAGGAGACAGAATTGAGGAGGAGAGACAGAGCTGAGGAGGAGAGACAGCTGAGGAGGAGAGAGACAGCTGAGGAGGAGAGACAGAGCTGAGGAGGAGAGACAGAGCTGAGGAGGACAGACGAGGAGGAGAGACAGATGAGGAGAGACAGAGCTGAGGAGGAGAGACAGAGACGAGGAGGAGAGACAGATGAGGAGGAGAGACAGACGAGGAGGAGAGACAGATGAGGAGAGACAGCTGAGGAGGAGACAGAACTGAGGAGGAGAGACAGCTGAGGAGGAGACAGAACTGAGGAGGAGAGACAGCTGAGGAGGAGAGACAGAGCTGAGGAGGAGAGACAGCTGAGGAGGAGAGAGACAGCTGAGGAGGAGAGACAGAGCTGAGGAGGAGAGACAGCTGAGGAGGAGAGACAGCTGAGGAGGAGAGAGAGCTGAGGAGGAGAGACAGACGAGGAGGAGAGACAGAGCTGAGGAGGAGAGACAGCTGAGGAGGAGACAGAGCTGAGGAGGAGAGACAGACGAGGAGGAGAGACAGAGCTGAGGAGGAGAGACAGCTGAGGAGGAGACAGAGCTGAGGAGGAGAGACAGACGAGGAGGAGAGACAGAGCTGAGGAGGAGAGACAGCTGAGGAGGAGAGACAGAGCTGAGGAGGAGAGACAGAGATGAGGAGGAGACAGAGCTGAGGAGGAGAGACAGCTGAGAAGGAGAGAGACAGAGCTGAGGAGGAGAGAGACAGCTGAGAAGGAGACAGAGCTGAGGAGGAGAGAGACAGAGCTGAGGAGGAGACAGAGCTGAGGAGGAGAGAGACAGCTGAGAAGGAGACAGAGCTGAGGAGGAGAGAGACAGAGCTGAGGAGGAGAGACAGAGCTGAGGAGGAGAGACAGCTGAGGAGGAGAGACATCTGAGGAGGAGAGAGACATCTGAGGAGGAGACACAGCTGAGGAGGAGAGAGACAGCTGAGGAGGAGAGACAGAGCTGAGGAGGAGAGAGACAGCTGAGGAGGAGAGACAGAGCTGAGGAGGAGAGACAGAGCTGAGGAGGAGAGACAGAGATGAGGAGGAGAGACAGCTGAGGAGGAGAGAGAGCTGAGGAGGAGACAGAGCTGAGGAGGAGAGACAGCTGAGGAGGAGAGAGACAGCTGAGGAGGAGAGACAGAGCTGAGGAGGAGAGAGACAGCTGAGGAGGAGAGACAGCTGAGGAGGAGACAGAGCTGAGGAGGAGAGACAGCTGAGGAGGAGAGAGACAGAGCTGAGGAGGAGAGACAGACGAGGAGGAGAGACAGAGCTGAGGAGGAGAGACAGCTGAGGAGGAGAGACAGACGAGGAGGAGAGACAGACGAGGAGGAGAGACAAAGCTGAGGAGGAGAGAGACAGAGCTGAGGAGGAGAGAGACAGAGCTGAGGAGGAGAGACAGAGCTGAGGAGGAGAGACAGCTGAGGAGGAGAGAGACAGCTGAGGAGGAGAGACAGCTGAGGAGGAGAGAGACAGCTGAGGAGGAGACAGAGCTGAGGAGGAGAGACAGAGCTGAGGAGGAGAGACAGCTGAGGAGGAGAGAGACAGCTGAGGAGGAGAGAGACAGAGCTGAGGAGGAGAGAGACAGAGCTGAGGAGGAGAGACAGCTGAGGAGGAGAGAGACAGCTGAGGAGGAGAGACAGCTGAGGAGGAGAGAGACAGCTGAGGAGGAGACAGAGCTGAGGAGGAGAGACAGCTGAGGAGGAGAGAGACAGCTGAGGAGGAGAGAGACAGCTGAGGAGGAGAGACAGCTGAGGAGGAGAGAGACAGCTGAGGAGGAGAGACAGCTGAGGAGGAGAGAGACAGAGCTGAGGAGGAGAGAGACAGCTGAGGAGGAGAGACAGAGCTGAGGAGGAGAGAGACAGACGAGGAGGAGAGACAGAGCTGAGGAGGAGAGAGACAGCTGAGGAGGAGAGACAGAGACGAGGAGGAGAGACAGATGAGGAGAGACAGCTGAGGAGGAGACAGAACTGAGGACGAGAGACAGCTGAGGAGGAGAGAGACAGCTGAGGAGGAGAGACAGAGCTGAGGAGGAGAGACAGCTGAGGAGGAGAGAGACATCTGAGGAGGAGAGACAGAGCTGAGGAGAGACAGAGATGAGGAGGAGAGACAGCTGAGGAGGAGAGACAGAGCTGAGGAGGAGAGACAGAGATGAGGAGGAGAGACAGCTGAGGAGGAGAGACAGAGATGAGGAGGAGAGACAGCTGAGGAAGAGAGACAGAGCTGAGGAGGAGAGACAGCTGAGGAGGAGAGACAGAGCTGAGGAGGAGAGACAGAGCTGAGGAGGAGACAGAGCTGAGGAGAGAGACAGAGACGAGGAGGAGAGACAGATATGAGGAGGAGACAGAGCTGAGGAGGAGAGACAGCTGAGGAGGAGAGAAACAGCTGAGGAGGAGAGAGACAGAGACGAGGAGGAGAGACAGATATGAGGAGGAGACAGAGCTGAGGAGAGAGACAGAGCTGAGGAGGAGAGACAGCTGAGGAGGAGAGAGACATCTGAGGAGGAGACACAGCTGAGGAGGAGAGACAGAGCTGAGGAGGAGAGACACAGAACTGAGGAGGAGAGACAGCGGAGGAGGAGAGACAGAGCTGAGGAGGAGAGAGACAGAGCTGAGGAGGAGAGACAGAGATGAGGAGGAGAGACAGAGACGAGGAGGAGAGACAGAGCTGAGGAGGAGAGACAGCTGAGGAGGAGAGACAGACGAGAAGGAGAGAGACAGAGCTGAGGAGGAGAGACAGAGCTGAGGAGGAGAGAGACAGCTGAGGAGGAGAGACAGCTGAGGAGCAGAGACAGAGATGAGGAGGAGAGAGACAGCTGAGGAGGAGAGACAGCTGAGAAGGAGAGAGACAGCTGAGGAGGAGAGACAGCTGAGGAGGAGAGAGACAGATGAGGAGGAGAGAGACAGCTGAGGAGGAGAGACAGACGAGGAGGAGAGACCGAGCTGAGGAGGAGAGACAGAGCTGAGGAGGAGAGAGACAGAGCTGAGGAGGAGAGACAGCTGAGGAGGAGAGAGACAGCTGAGGAGGAGAGAGACAGCTGAGGAGGAGAGAGACAGCTGAGGAGGAGAGAGACAGAGCTGAGGAGGAGAGACAGCTGAGGAGGAGAGAGACAGCTGAGGAGGAGAGAGACAGCTGAGGAGGAGAGAGACAGAGCTGAGGAGGAGAGACAAAGCTGAGGAGGAGAGACAGAGTTGAGGAGGAGAGAGACAGAGCTGAGGAGGAGAGACAGAGACGAGGAGGAGAGACAGCTGAGGAGGAGAGACAGACGAGGAGGAGAGAGACAGAACTGAGGAGGAGAGACAGAGCTGAGGAGGAGAGACAGCTGAGGAGGAGACAGACAGAACTGAGGAGGAGAGACAGAGCTGAGGAGGAGAGACAGCTGAGGAGGAGACAGACAGAACTGAGGAGGAGAGACAGAGCTGAGGAGGAGAGAGACAGCTGAGGAGGAGAGACAGCTGAGGAGGAGAGACAGCTGAGGAGGAGAGAGACAGCTGAGGAGGAGAGACAGCTGAGGAGGAGAGAGACAGCTGAGGAGGAGAGACAGCTGAGGAGGAGAGACAGCTGAGGAGGAGAGAGACAGCTGAGGAGGAGAGAGACAGCTGAGGAGGAGAGACAGAGCTGAGGAGGAGAGACAGAGCTGAGGAGGAGACAGAGCTAGTAGAGGTCTGTGGTTTTAGTGGATGTTTCGCTTACAGAGATGGTGTCAGAGATGGTATCCGACTCAGAGTCAAACTCCATATCATCTCCCTCCCCTGACACCTGGCTGCTGAACAAACCCAGTCCCTCTCCTGTGATCTCACTGTTGTGTGTGTCTATAAAGCTTGTGGATGCTTCTTCCTCAACATGTTCTGCCTGGGCTTCAGCCGCCGCGCACTGAGAGCCGCTCAGGCTTTCCGCAGCCACAGAAGCCTGCCGGCTCTCAGGCCGGCTCGCTTCCTCCCTGTCAGTTTCATTAGACGGTTCACCAGCAGGGCCGGCCTCGCCCACCACACCGCTGCCGGCACCGGCTTCGGGCCCGCCGGGCAGGACCACAGCGTCCCCGGCCGCAACACCGCCACCGGCCACGGACCCGCCGCCGCCGCTGCCGGCAGCAGCAGCAGCGGAGCCCGCGCGAGACGCAGCGGCAGCCGCCGCCTCTGCCTGACCCGCGCCACCCACCGCATCGGTGCCGTGAGCCGCCGCCTGCTGTTTATGTGGACAGGTGTAGCGTTTATGTCCCACATCTCCACATTCAAAACACTTAATCTGTCCTGAGCTGGCATACACCATGTATGAGCCGTCACCATGTTTGACTCTGAATGAAACCTCAAGTGTCTGTGTGGGCGAGTCCAGGAACATGAACACCTGCCGCCTCAGGGACTGGACGTGTTTCAGTTTGGGGTCTTTACACCCCAAACTCAACGTTTTAAAAACGCTAGCAAACTTCCCGAACCTCCGCAGCTCATTCTCCAGCAGCTCGTTGGGAATGAACGGCGGGACCCCGGATACGGTGATCCGCGTGGAGGGAGCGGACAGCGGGGACACCTGCACAAACAGATCCCTGACAAACACTCCACTCTGCACCAGCTGATGAACCAGAGGCTCGTCTTTAACGAACACAACCACTGCTTTGTTCATCCGCGATGCAAAGCAGAGTTTGTCGCGTCCCACCTGCTCGCCAGCAGCCAACAGCACCTCCTCCACACTAACGCTGCTATCCGGCGGGACTATCCGCACTCCCTGCCGGATAGACGGAGGTGGCGTCTCGGCGGACGCCATCCCTCCAAAACCCACCAGACAAACCACCGATCAGTCGATCAACGCTCAGTAGAAATATCACAAAGCTTACCTGATCATGCACATAGGACAGGTGAGGACAGGTGAGGACAGGATAAACAGGGACAGCAAACCATTCAAAGCGCCACGCCACTCACACATCCACATCCACCACCACCAACCACTCACGCTCACCGGAAACGGAAACCGGAAGGAGAGGAGAGGAGAGGAGGAGAGACATCTGAGGAGGAGAGACAGAGCTGAGGAGGAGAGACAGCTGAGGAGGAGAGACAGCTGAGGTGGAGAGACAGCTGAGGAGGAGAGACAGCTGAGGAGGAGGAGAGAATTTTTTGAATTTTCAAACCTCTTTATTTGCCAGACTCAGATTTCTAATACAATGACATTGCATTTTCAAAACGAAAATAAAAATATTAACAAATAAAAATTAATGAATAAATAAACAACAACAAACAAACAAAACGGAATTTAACTCAAAACGAGTCCAAATACCAGCTCGTTCTCTACAACAGAACATAAAACACTGTTAAGGCTCCATATGTTTGAAAACTCTGCCACATTATTTGTGGTTCTGTAGAAACTGAAGTCGACACGTAACCGGGCCTTCACCATCCTAACAAACAACACAGGAGCATCAACATCCAGAGAGTTCTCAACCTTGTTCCGTCCGCTGAGGTAGATCGCCATTTTAGCTTGACCCAAAATAAAGTTCAACAACTGACATTTCAGTTTCCTCTTCTGAGTGTAAGTTGACCCTAAGATATGAACATTGTCATAGAAAAAGTGTCTCCAAACATCCTGAACATCCGCTGCAGCAGCTGAAACAAGGAGCCCAGTCTGCCACAGTCCATGAAGCAGTGAAACACCGTCTCTCTGCGAGCAGAAAGGACACTTCTCACTGACATTTGGGTTCATCACAGACACGAAAGCATTGACAGCTACAATCCCGTGCAGGATTCTCCACTGCAGATCTCCAACCCTTTTGGTTAACGGTGGTTTATAAAGTGCCCTCCACGCAGGTGTGACCTCACCATTAAGCCCTAGATGAGCTCTCCAAGGGGTGTCAACCCGACCGCTAAGCTTGTCCTTGTTCAGAACCTGAACCAACAGTTTGTACATTGTCTTTCCTCCCATACCACTCAACCTGTTAGGAGGAGTTTCGCTGGACTCCAACAGTCGACCAGTACAGTCTTTAAAATCAGGAACAAGTGTCAGTGCAGGGAAGGGATCGTCATCGTTAGGCTGACAGTGTCCGTTACAGTGTACTGTTAACAATGAGAGTTCAGCCCGCGTCAGCTCACACCCCCAGGTGTCGAGTAGGTGACTTAGGAACCTGACAGACCTGACTCCCAGACGAGAGGCCAGAGCTGCGGCATTGATCAGACGAGGTCCGCATAGTTGCACCACGTGTCCCAGCGTGACGACCCTCGCCGAGCGGAACAGCTGCAGCACAGAAGGTCCCGCCGTGCGCTCTGCGTTGAAGCGGGTCCCGTGCACCACTGGCTCTTTCAAAAGCCAAAACAGGGAAACACAATTGTCCGGTCTCTGTTTGTGGAACAACCCCCACACAGTAAACAGTCCATTGTAAAACTGTGGAAGGTTGCACAGTTTGTGAGTACTGAGGTCCATCAGAAACGGAGGCTCAGCGAGACCCAAACCTCCAGCCTGACTCAATATGGCTCGGGCTATGGGCCTCCAGACGAGGTCTGCTGGACCGGCGAGGAGCCTCTGGATGAACTGGAGTCGGAAAGCAGCGCCCCTGCTGGCCAGGTGAATGAGCCCCTGTCCTCCGTCCTCCTTGGGCAGAAACAGCACGCTCTGTGGGACCCAGTGCAGACGGTCCCAGAAGAAATCCACTAACAGCGCTTGTATCCTGGCCAGGAGACGTGCCGGGGGGTCCACACATGCCAGTCGGTGCCATAGCATGGAGGATACCAAGTTGTTTATCACTAAAATACGCCCTTTAAAGGACATATGTGGTAAAATCCATTTCCACCTTCTGAGTCGTCCCTCGACTGTCTCTAAAACATTGTCCCAGTTTTTACACTTAAAAGAATCGTCACCGAGATAGACGCCAAGATATTTAAAACCTCCCTTTTCCATCTTAACCCCCCAGGCAGAACGAGCTCCCTGCTTAGCCCATCACTGACTGCTAAAGCTTCACTTTTCCCCCAGTTAACCTTAGCAGAGGATAATGCACCAAACACATTAGTAGTTTCGACAAGGACATCAATATCACCTTGTTTTTTGACAAGGACAACAACATCATCAGCATATGCAGACAATTTAAAAGCTTGTTGACATCCAGGGAGGTTTATACCTGAAAGACGCAATCTCAGCTTGTGAAGGAGAGGCTCTATGGTCATGGAGTGGAGCATGCCAGATAGGGAACAGCCCTGTCTGACTCCCCTCTGCACTTTAAAAGGAGCACTTAAACCACCGTTAATCTTGAGTACACTCTCAATGTCACTGTACAAGACCTGGATCTTGGCTATGAGACCAGAGTTGAACCCAAAGGCGTCCAGTGTCTGCCACAAGTACTGATGCTCAACTCGGTCAAAAGCCTTTTCCTGATCTATAGAAATCAGACCAAGCTCACAGCCCAATGAACTGGAGAGGTCCAAAATGTCCCGAATTAGAGTAACATTGTCAGATATCAGCCTGCCGGGTACACAATAGGTCTGGTCCACGTGAATGATATACTCCATCACTTTCCTCAGCCTCTTGGCCAACAGCTTGGACAAGATCTTGTAGTCCGTGCAGAGCAGAGCTACAGGCCGCCAGTTCTTGATCTCCTGTAGATCCCCTTTCTGCTTGCCATTTCATTAACATTTTATTTTCTATGTTTCTCCACATGTATTGTTATTGATTTGTGTTTTGGTAAAACAGCTCCCTCCCTGTGCATTAGTAACAGTTCAAGCGGAGAGTGGTACCTCAGCAATGGGAGACGGGAGAGGCTTTAGAAAGAAACCGCAGTGGCGTTTCCTCTCTCTCCATTCCACATAATAAACCCTTTGCTGTGTGGGGAATGTTGAATAATGCTTTTGCACATGCTCTTCGGTGGAATATGTTTGCCAAATTACAGGAGATGCTTGGACAGATTTTGAGACGATGGTGAATCTAACTATCGGTTATTAGAGTTGCACTGTTAACAATGTTTTTGTGTTGTATTTTATTGCTCAGTGTACAAATGTTGATAGTCGCTTCTTGTTTCAATAAATGATTTTGTACCACATTTGTATTGTAAGACTTAGTTTTCCGACACCACGTGAATGCAGCATAGCTCGGGTTTATTCAAAGTTTATTAATATTGAATGTGTTGGCATGTCCAAATTGCACCATCTTCGACACAATGCATGTCACTTTCCCCAGCAATATACCCACCAAGTGGGAAGTAGATTGGATGAATGGTTCTCGAGATATGTTACTTACAGACAGACTCAGCCCTTTTTTAAAATCTGTCCTGAGTGATGAGATCACAAGTGGACAGCTCGAAATACAAGTGTGAATGCACTCAGGGTGCATTCAGGATGCATTGAGATAGGATCACTCAGACCACATTTTAAGGTGGTATCCGGATTAATTGAGCAGTGCGAACACACATGCGACCTGAGCCACAGTGAAGGACCGCTTACTCAGCTGTGAGCAGAACTACATCCTCACTCTCTGTCTGTCACCCAACTTCTGAATCATATAGGTAGCTCTTTGTATTTTTGATGTTTTTGCATATTTAATGACTTATTTTGAAAGTATTTCTCATGTCACAGAAACCACAGGGTAAATTGTGTGTTTTGGATGTTGTTATACTTTTGGCAGTGTGTCAGTGTTGATTCCCTTGCAATCATTCAGCTTCAAAATAAAAGCCCCAATTTATTTTACTTACTTACTTACTTAAAGCTTTTATTATGAAGCAGCAACATCAGGAAATGGAGCTGCTTCAGCAGTAAGTTAATGACTCTTATACAGCTGAAAACTGTTTACTCACCAGACTGTAATTCATTGTTCACCAATTTCACGCCCTTTATCTTTATCAGTAACCTAACATTCAACATCATAACATCAACTTCACTCCCTTCAGCTGGTGTTCATCCTTATCTATTCACACATTATATAAAATAACAAAATCTCTAAATACTCTCTTGCTTTATATTAAACCTTCAAAACACTGTTGTACTGAACCCTGCTTCGTCTCAATATGTTCTACAAGATCTCATAACTCTTTGAATGATCTGATTTGAACCACAGAATAGTGATCAGATTTTTCCACAAACTATTATAAATTTGTATTCAGGGTTAAAATATGTAACAAATTGTTTTACATAGCTTTAAAAGCATTGTACTCAGTATTCAGAACATACAACAATATAGCTGCAAACAGCTTTTTCTATGTAAAGATACAGTGGAGTAATGGCATCCTGAGCAGAGAATGAAGTCACTCTCCCTCTGTGTGTGTTTCTGTTTGTTGGTCGTTTGTACCCCTTCATCTAAAGTGGCGGTAAATAATATTTAATGGTTTACTTTTATTATTATAATTTCTGACAAGCAATTTCAGATGTACAGCCACTTCAAAGTCAAAAAAGTACATTTCATACACTTAATATCCTCCTTTTGGTCATTTATCTCAGCCATAACTACTGATTACTTGCTTAATGAAATATCTCCTGTGGACCCTGTTTGAGAAAAAAGGCTTAATATATACTATGGCTGTGTCCAAATTCAGGGGCTGATGAAGAGATGCATTAAAGTCTGTTTTGGTTCAAATCTATCAAACGTGTACATTTATTTGTGTGTGTACAAAAATTAACAACAAAATGTGTCAAATCTAAATTGAGTTATCAACATTACAAAATAAACATTAACCCATTGGTGAAAAACAACTATATTTACCATAGCATCACCAGCGTCATGTATTTTAACTGAAAGTTAAAATTTGGAGGTTTTATAGTTCCTTGAAGTTTAACATATCTGGCGTTGGATGTTCAAATGACTTTAAACCGAGTATAACCCCATTACTTAAATTTGAATGTCATGTCTGCGCCACTTGATGTCGCCATTTTCTCTTGCTTCCTCTTCTGTTTTCAGGACTGAGCAGCGGTGCGCAAAGGATCTTGGGATATGTGAGGCCGCGAAGGATAGTAGCGGCGCGTCCTCCAAAAAGAGGGAAGGGCAGGCTGCATTTGAAGGACCCTTCCAATTTCGACAGCCTTTGCGTGGCGTTGTGACATAATTGGCCTTCAAATGCGCCCTTCGAGGGCTGCAGCCCCTGAATTTGGACACAGCCTATGAGCCTAACCCTGAACTCTGAGTTGATTTATCCTGAGATGGGAACTGAGTTTTTGGTTCCAGAACAGCTGATCAGAGTTAGTTCAATCAACTCTGAGTATGTTGAACCTGAACATGACAAGCCATGATCAATGGAGCTCTGATGCAATGATTCACCATGGCAACAGGTAAATAAAACAGAGCCTTCATTTTAATATTCTATGCAGTCATTAATATGCATGTGTAGACTGCATATTAATATATTCTTTCAAAAAAAGAGCCTGAGTAATTATGGGGAAAAGTTTAAGTACAGTAAGTTACTAATCCTGCTTTATGAAACAGGGCCCTGGTCTTTTATCCCTAGACACCCAGAATGAGAAAAGCACGTGCACACTCAGATCGGTGTTGTTTTTATTGCAAAAAAAATATGAACAGGAAGTGAATATAGTGGGAATAGCTTTGAGAGAACCATCACTCTTAAATAAGTCCTCCTAAACACAAGGGATGGGAATCGAGAACCAGTTCAAGTTGAGAACCATTAACAAATTGGAATCAGAACGTGAATCATATGGCTATGAGCTTATCAAGTCCTTTTATCAATGTCAGCATGTTTTTCTGACAGCTGCGCATTGCAAAACATGCTTGCCACAAGAGTGATTCATGGTGATGAGGAATAAACGGTCCAAAGCGTGGCGTTATAATAACATTAGCGCAATGCAGGCAGGCTGAACATAAGTTTTCTTGTAAAAATCCCGAAAAACATAAATAAAAAACAACACATCTACACTGTGTTCAGACTCAGAAAATAAAAGAGTTGATGCCCAAAAACATGCGCAGGCCAACTTTTTCCATACAGGAAATTGATCATGAATCAATAAGGGAATCGATAAAGAATTGGACCAATAAGCATAATGGATAAGCATAATAATTGTTATCAACAAACTTAACAATTCCCATCCCTACTTAAAACCCTGCAAGTCAACCAGACAAGCAGCAACCTTCAAGTCCATATGTGTGCTTCTTCTTGACCAATACATTTCTTTAGATGGGAAATAGTAAAAACATTAAAAACATTTATAAAAACAAACATAAAACTTCGCTGCACCCGTTCTATTGGTCCGATCACAGAGCATTCAGGCACCAAACCACCTATAACAGACAAACAGAACATGGATATGAATACACATGCAGATATAGACAACCGGACATAAACTACATGAAACTAAAAATTAAAGTTATAATGAAATGTCCTTTTCAAGTCAACAAGCTCCCTAACATGACATCGACAATGTCTCTTTGAAGTCACCCATAGGTTTCTGAAGAGCCATTGTGAAGCTCAGTGTGCTCCAGCCGTCGCCATCTTGGCAGTGCCTGACTCCACCTAACTCCCGGCTAATACAAAAATGGGCTAAGAGGTGGAGTGTGGACACAGCTGAGGCAGGCTAAATTACGTCTACAGTCTATGCTAGCCACCTGGGAATAAACACACCTGTCACTCAAGGCTGCATGCCCTTATTTATGCATAACTACAGTATAAACCTTAATATAATTTGGGTGAGTTTATTCACCTACTGAAATGTTGTCACGAATGTATTAATTCTGACTTGAACTTAAACCTGACACTTACCACTAAATAATGTCCATCACCCACATGTTTGCATCAAGGACATGAGTGGTGAACTCCGCCAATTCAGGGTATGAGGCATAGTTGTTTGGGACTTCCAACACGCAACCGCATGTGTGGGTCTTCTTGTAAAGGTGCTCTCTGGCTCAATGAATCGAATGTGGATATCCTTGCCAACGAGAAGGTCCGCACCTGTTGAAGGCATGAAACAAAGGCTATTCAATTGTAAAGATGTAGTCAATTATTTGACTACTATTTAACTGTTAGGGTCTTATTCAACTAAGACCTTTTAGTTATTTGGTTATTAGTCACCCCTGCCCATTTGCTTAGTTAGTGTTTAAAGGGATATTTCAGATCTTTTTACATTAGATACTTGCTAGTAGTGTGTAAATACATTAGCATCAGCATTAGCTTACTTACCGAGTCCAATTTTCAGAGTTCTGACCGGGTTACAAGCAAACCGAGAAGCTTCAACCAGCCGGCAAACGTCATCTTAAATCAACAAAGTCCTAATCCATACCAATACATTCAGACAAAAGCTTTAACAATCTAGGGGGGAAACCACGGTCCTCCTACACTTCAGATGCATTAGACCGACACAATATCTTGGATCCTAAAGACAATCCTCAGTGTGCAGTAACTGCATCACACTGGACCTTGTTCCAAGACACCATGATAGTCTGAGAGAGTAATTCAGCATGGGAAACGTGGAAATCTTGTAGATGGTTAAAAATGGTTGAACACTTTTCTTTCATGACCACGTTCACTGCCTGTCTGAAGCTTACCAGTTCACGCAGAACCCTGCTAGAACTCAGACTACAGTACCTGGTAAACAAGGTATTGCTTACACATCAACTACCCTACTGGCAAGTTTTTCACAACACTTAAGTTAAAGAAAAGACCTGAGCTATTAATTTAAAAAGGGACAATAATATGGATAACAAGTTTGGATTTGAATTTGGATTAAATACAGTGTCAATTAATCAACTACATTAGATGACTAATGAAGAAGAAGAATTATTTACCTCCAATATTTTTTGGTATGGCAGCCATATGATCAAACAGCTAATCAAAATTCTGTCAAATAATTACCAGTACAAAATCTGATAAATTTCCTCAGCTGAACTTCACCACAGTTCATGATGAACTTCTTCAGGAAATCAAGAGTCTGACTGTCCCTCTTGTTGAGGGTTTCATGTTGTAGCATGGCAACAACCTTTCTGGATGTAGGAGTGAGGCTAGCCAGCACTTCATCCAATCCTCCTGGGGACAGTCTAAGCCCTTTCAACACACTGCTCCAACACTCTGCTATATATGCTGGATCCTGCACTATTTCTTTATGTGCCACTTCAAGTAAGGTTTTCCTGACATTTGCCTCGGTGACAAGAAGTTTAACATCATGGGCCGCTACGAAATCCAACCATTACTCTGTTCCAGAGATAGTTTTGAAGTCTTTCATCGCTTGCTCAGCAACTTCTTTTTCTTCAGTGGGAACTGTTTCTAAGAATGTTGCAAACAGTTCATCATCCATGATTTCAAGTCCAAGACAGTGGGAGAGGAAGGGCTTGGCCAGTACTATGGGAAAGTACTTAAGCATGTTGTAGCCTAGAACCATAGCTTTAGCCATGTTTTCCCATTCATCTTTCATATCATGTCTCATGTCTAGTCTCCCTGTACTCACTTAGCGCATCACGTAAAACTCCACCATTGTCTTCTCATAGGTCGTACCATTGGGTAGGACCATCTCAATCTCTAAGATAGAGTCTTCTACAGACACACATCCATTCTTAAAGGCAGCATTTAGTCCTTGAAAAACATTTCCCCTGTGAAGCCTAAGCCGGGTGATCTTTGGTGGTTGAAACGGTTCCTGGACTGTAAATAGGCTTTTGACCTGCACTGGGTCCATTGGAAGGGTATCATCCAGGTCAGCAGTGTCATCATCGAGGAAAGCATATCCAATCTCAACTTCATCATCAAATGAAATTGATGCCTGTGGTTCATAAGTCAAATCATCGTCTTCAAACATGTCAATTTCTGTTGAGAGGTTTGCATTCTGAGTTATACTTGACAAAGGCATTGTACTGGCAATTTCACTTGTGGTAGCAGCTACACTGGGAGTTCCAGTTGTGGAAGCAACTACACGAGAAGCAGCAGTTGTACGGGGTGATTCACTGAGGGTTGATGCACCAGGTGAGGTAGTATGGAGAGTATTTTGTTCCTTTATTATTCAATCAAATAGAATAGATTTGAAACCAAAAAAGAGATTTGAGAGCAAAAGAGAGTAAGTGGCAATCAATTTTTTTTTTTTTAAGATCGAAACAGAACAGGTTGCAATTGAAAAAAAATATATGAGAGAGCATATTTCTTCAACTTCATTCAAAGCTAATGTTTGTAAGTAAAAACATACGACCATTTTGCTTATAAATCAGTCCTCTTTGGTTGCAAGTTCTAAAGTTTTGCTTGCGAATTCAACTGCACTTGATGGGCGGGGCCTACGCTGGTGGATGAGAGAAGAGTTTCTATTGGCTGGTTTGAACTGGCTCCAGCGCCAGCTACGCCTTCCGCATTACACCCACTTCTCCCTTGTGCTGTGCTGCTTGGAGGTAAGTTGATAGCCTGTTGCTCTTGAAACGTTTCCCATAAGTAATGAATTGAGCTATATATCGTTGGCTACAGCCTGCCGTACATTCACAACAACAACAACAACAACAAGTAATGAATTATAATGCTCTGCTGCTGCAAGCACACTGATTAGCAGCATCATGGTTGTCTCTGCTAGTCACGGCCTGAGCAGAGTAGCCTAATGAGTGAGTGAATTACAGGGAGGCGTATACAACGTAGGGCTGTGATTTAAACATTTAGTGTTGCATGGTACTCGCGGTGCCAACACGTCACGGTTCCTACACAACAGTACTACCGTGGATTACTAATCACCGCTGAACGCGGTGCCAATTTCCACTGTGTAGCGGGCTGCTGCTACTGCTCCCGGCTCCGTTCTCACTACAGCTGTTCTAATGTCAACAAACTCACGTGGCGAATAATTTAACAAATTCACGCACATATTTCTAACCAGCCAGCATTACTGGTCTATACAGGAGCAGCTGCGTCAGACGGTCCGACTTAAATGACACTGAATGATGCTTTTGACCTCCGAGATGTAGAATGTGTAGGCTACAGGAGAGAAACGCACATTTCAGCACCACTGATCTGTATAATCAGACCAAAAGACATGTCAATCACTGTGATTTTAAGCCTCCTTTCATAATTAATAGAGGCCGTTATAATGTAGGCCTAATATGTTTAATTTATGTTGTGATACAAAAAATACAGATATTGTGACCCCTCAATGATCATGCTTTACTTTATTTTCATGACAGAACGGATAACCAAACTGCAAGATCACAAGTCCAGGTAGGCTATGCATGCACATATATGTATTGTCATTGTGGTGGGAATAGCAGTATTGTACAGCTTGTGCAGGACCGAAATCAACTGTTAAGACCTTATGTGCTTTGCTCTGTATGATCTGAGTTCTTGTATGATTACATTGTTATATGCCTTGACTCTAGACATTATGATTTCAAATGTTTGTTTGAATAAAATAAAGTGTAATACTCAGAAGTGCTTGTATGTGTAGGTGATGCCACCATCTCTTTTTTGTTATGTTTCTTTATGCAGGAATCTATGCGACAGCAGCTTCTGTACAGAGTCAGGGACAGACTGACTTCTGTAATCAGCAGAGATCCTATCGATTTTGAGTATCTGCATTTGGTGTGCACCCAGGAGTTGCAATTCATTCGAGCTGGGGCAGCTTATCTTGACGTCCCTGAGTCTGTGTTGGACCATGTA
This sequence comes from Pagrus pagrus, assembly GCF_965226575.1. Classification (NCBI taxonomy): domain Eukaryota; kingdom Metazoa; phylum Chordata; class Actinopteri; order Spariformes; family Sparidae; genus Pagrus; species Pagrus pagrus. The sequence goes on along the minus strand of NC_140197.1, from coordinate 1,454,927 downwards.
CAACAGCTGTCTGAAGTTGTCAGAAATCATCTATCACACAGCACGACCCCTCCACTGTTTGATGATTTGGCAGTTGTTGAATGGAGTGGGAGTGTGGGGCGACCCCGCCTCAACATAGACAGACAAACGCTGCTGAATCTTCTTGGTACAGAGTTACCACTGACATCTCTTGCGAATCTCCATGGGATTTCAAGATCTACCCTTTACAGACGAATGCAAGAGCATAACCTCTCTGTCAGAGAAGGGTATTCAGACATCCCTGATCATATTCTAGATTTAAAGGTTAGGTCAGTGAAAGCAAGATTGCCCCATGCTGGCTACAGGCTAGTGAAAGGATCCCTTAGATCAATGGGTTACCGGATTCCATGGAGAAGAGTAAAAAGTTCTTTGCAGCGTGTGGATGGTGCAGGAGTAGTAGCTCGAATGGTCCAGCTGTCCTTCATTGCAAGACGGACGTACTCCGTTCCTGCTCCTCTGTCACTTGTCCACATCGACACAAATCACAAGTTAATCCGGTGTGTTTCTGCCTACTGCACTTCTTCTAATCAATTGTGAATTGATGTCACTCACTTGTAATATCAGTGCTGACTAACAATCAACTTTTTGGTAGGTACAACATTGTGATTTATGGAGCAATTGATGGCTTCTCGAGGAAGGTAATCTATTTTCACAACCTTGTTCACCATTTTTTGTTTTGAACCACTACACACACTTTGTTACAGATATTTTATCTGGACACAGCAGGAAACAACAAAGCAGAGACAGCTTTGAAATTCTTCATGGATGGAGTTCAGAAACGTGGATGGCCATCAAGGTAAGAGCAGTTGTTCAGAAGAAATGTGGCAAGATTTCGTTGTCAACACACAATGTTAGCAGTAGTAAACTGAAAAATAATAATCCATGTTCCAAGCAGCTGGAGTGACTGACTTGTAGGTACTTGTAGTTCTCGAGTACATTTCCATTTTATGTTAATTTGTAGTCCACCACATTACATATATGTAATACATAATATATAATACTTTCTATCCCACTACATTTGATGGTTAAATATGAAACCTTTCTGTGTCACGTATTCAGGGTTACATTTCTGATGTCTGAGTTGTTAACAGCTCTGCAAATGATTTTTCATTCTAAACTTCTTTCATGGTTTCATGTCAATAAATGTTTAAATAATCAAATATTTCATCTAAAGTCAAAGGTTAGAAAAAAAAGTAATTCTTCTTCCATTAATCATCTCACCACCCCTCAAATTTCTCTGCTAGCCTTTTGGAGTGGCACTTAGGTTGTAAACAACTGGACTAAAATTAGTGCATATAAAGTGTAAAGAAGTTCCACCTCCAGTAGCTAACACTAATGCTTCACTATTAAAAATGTCATATATAATAATGTATCAGTCAGAGGGATCAAAACACTACTTCTACCACAATACAGTGAGCTGATAATAATGATGGACTTTAACTGTAGCATTTTTCCACAGAGGACTTCTACTTGAAATTCAGTATTTTTACACTGTTGTATTGGGAGTTTGGCTTAAGTTGAGGTTATGAATATTTCTTTCATAAATGAAACTGTCCTGATTTCCAACACATTAAAATGTATTATTTTGTATCTTGTCTGTCTTTCAGAATAAGAGGTGATCAAGGGGTAGAAAACCTAGACATTGCTAGATGCATGTTTAGTGTGCGAGGAACGGGTCGTGGCAGCTTTATCGCTGGGAAAAGTGTCCACAACCAGAGGTAACTGAAAACCAGAGCTCACCTGTTTTAGAATTAGAATACATAGAAGTCAGCCTGTTGGGGTAAAAAACAAACAAACAAAAAAACACCTGATGAAAACCTGTGATATTCCAAAAAATCCAATGCCAGTTTTACTTTGTTCTAAAACATAAGATGAAAATGATGTTCATTGTAATAAAATTTATCAGGTTATTAAATCTATTAAATATTTCATAGATGTTTTCAGGTTTTAATTCAGTGCAAAGCCTCACATAGTCTTGTCTCATATATCCCCTTGTTGCTTGTTTCTAGGGTGGAACGCCTGTGGAGAGACGTTTGGAGTGTAACATCTCAGTATTATAATCTGCTCCACAGTTTGGAGGAAGAGGGATTCATCGACCTGTCAAATGCAGTGCACCTCTTCTGTGTGGGGTATGTCTTCATACCGCGACTGAGAGCTGACTTGCAGCATTTCACAGAAAGCTGGTCATCCATTGCGCACAGAAGGAAATCTTTCACCAAATCAGCTATGGAACATTGGGATGCTGCAGGCACCAGTGCCAGAACCAGACCTGTCAGAGGTATTTATACAGTACTATACAGTAATGGGAAGATAACCTTCGAAACTTGTCAGAATGGGGAATAAAAAGAAAATGTAAAAACATCATTGTCATTAACAGGGCATAAAGACTTGTGATCTCTGATCTATATGTGTACAAGAAGATCATTCTCTTTGCCAGTAATAAATGTCTAATTTATGGATGCCTTGTATGTGTCATTCCAGATCCAGCAAGCAGAGGAAGAAACCACACAAGAAAACACTGAGCAAGGAATTGTTGTTCCAGACATACAGTGCCCACTGTCACAAGAAAGACTTGCTACACTGCAGCAGCAAGTAAACCCCACCACAGAGTCCTCATCCTTTGGTCGGGAAATCTACCTGCGTGCCCTTGAAATAGCACTTTGGCAGTGACAGTCTATTCGTCCACTCTCACTTTATGTCTCTGAACTCCCTGGCACAAGATGTGATGACTAAGCTGTGACCGTCTGTGTAAAACTGGCTTTTCAATTCAAGCTTCGGGGACCAAACTACACCAGCTGCTTTCACACAACTGACTGCACTCCGTGTTCTTGCTCTGTCCTACATTTTTTCTTTTTGTACATATACGATGCATCTAGTCTGGCATGGTGTCCCACAATGTGCATGGGATCTCCTCAACCTATCATAAGTAGTTGTTCTAGCTTAGTATCCAAAGCTAGATTTTTTTACTCTTTATTTAAAACTTGTGTTTTTATCTCAAAAATTCTATGGCCAAATGAAGAGATACAGCATTTCATACATTTCCATGGTTTAAATAATAATCAGTGCTGTCCCAATGTGTTGTTTCCACCACAGATCCAGCAACCAGAACACGAACACCCACCAACATTGTGTGAGTATGATGTGGATTGTAACAGAAGTCAGTCAGGATAACTCAAATTTCATTGTGGCCGTTTGTGCGTTTCTACACTGTTTTAGCTGATCCACTGAATAGTTACAAATATATCCTGATTTTATTATTTGTAGCTTGTTATATTGAACATTAAATAGTAGCACTGCCAAAGCTCTGCCAAAAGGCAAAACAATAAACACATTTCCATTCCTGTTAAATTGACACAATAAAAGCCTCCTGTTTATTTGTCAGCTGAAATATTTTAATATGAAAGAGAAGCAGGCAAGTAACTTTGATTTCTCATCCACATAAAAACAAATACAGATTTGAGTGGATACATTATCCACATTAACAAATACATATTTCAGTGGAGGTAGACTTGAATAGTGAAATGGAACAACTTTTAGTATCCAAAACATTGGTCACAGTACAGCACGGACGTAATTTGGGGGGGGACACAGGGGACATGTCCCCTGCACTTTTTCAAAAGGCCGTTGTGGTCCCCTGCAGTTTTTACCGTCCAAAAACAATGTTACGCTATAGTAAACAGACTCGACAAGCACTAGGACCAAGCGGAAAACGGCCGCTCAAGCTGAAGCCTGTTTCCTTAGTTTAGACCGCCCACAAGCTCCTCGATTGGCTCTGCCTTTCTTGTGTGATTGGCCGTCCCCGCTGTCACTCCACCTTGCTGGCACACCGGTCTGCTATTTGCCCAGGAGTCCTTATTACAGTTTTTCTCGATTGTTTACACACATTTTCTGAAAGCATGCCTCATACTCTCAGAACTCTACACACAAATCAAAAAACACACACACAATGGGCAAAACCCCTCACTTCTCCTGCAAAATGAAACTTTACATTCCAAACAATGTTATTTCTTCTCAAAATGATATTTTGTCTTCAAATGACACACAAACCATCATATGAATAGACATTTATAAGAACCAGTTGAACTCTGATGTGCTCAATGTAAAACACTATGATGAATGGAAAACACTTCTTCTCCATTCATCATTCACCTTTTTTGTTCAGTGTTACACTTACTACAGACAGTGCATACATAAGTGTGTTGTAAAATATTTTAGAATATTGTTTTTACACTCAGAACACACAAATACACAGTAACAAATATATTTTATTTTTCCCATTTTATTTTACATCCCAACCAACACAAAGTTGCACATACAGTGGTCGACATACAAAACAACAGAAGCATTTGCAGTTACAGTGAAAAAACAAACAAAACAATGCTGCATCCTCTCTTCTGTTTCGGTCGGGCCACAGCACCTCATCCACATTGCATCATCATGTTGCCCTTTTATGCTAAAGCTCTGATTGCTAATTGTAAAACTGTGTGACAGGTGTTTGCCCATGTGATGAGTCAGTGTTCATAGTGGGGCAATTAACTTTAGAGTTTTGAATAACAGTGTGTTCCTTGTGAAAACAAGAGATTTTCTCCATGGAAATTGTGCCAAATGCAGAGAATTGAGCGTAGTGTTCTGAAAAAAGTGTGTTTTAGAACTGCAATTTGAGTGTAAAGCAGGAATTGTGCTTGTAGTTAAGCAGAATTGGTTCAGGGGGTTGGTGCACAAGTTTCATGTGGAGGTCATCGTGTCTCAAGTACCAGTAATTGTGTGTAAACAATTGAGAAAAACTGTAACACAGCAAACATAAAAGAAGTTGCATTTTAAGTACAGTAATTATGTACCTGCTGCTTTAAAAAGGAGCCACCGGTCCTGGAGCTGTGTCATCCTGGGGAATGTCTTCACCAGTAAACTGGACAACTACATTAAAATGAAATATTTTTTGAGGGACAAATTTCAGTATATGAAAGGCATTGCACAGAACCCTTGATGACACAGGCAATTAGGCAATGTACTTGCTTCAACATGCATAATACCTCAACATGTGATATGTCAGAATCTACTGACACAGTCCTCTTCCCCAGGCCAGCTTGCATAAATGTTAATAGGCCAGTGACAATGCCCCCCAAAATTTGAGATACCCCCACTGGAGGTAGAACAAAACCTAACAATGTTTTTCCTCTTCTCTGAGGTCTCCCATATATGAAATGGGTTCTTAGGTTAAAATATTTTACTGCCAACATTGTTAAATTGACACATATTGTTATACACCCCAAACCTAAAAAAAGAACAAAAATATAGCCTGGCCGTATGGGAGTTAAGACATATAAACTTATGTAGATTAATAACACAAGCTCTGACAGCTTTGAAACTTGACATAATTGTGGTCAGGAAGTTGATTTACCTATTAGAAAAAACTGGATGTGAATATCTTGATGTGTGTAACACATAGAGACTTATGAACACTTGCCTAAAATAAGCGGACATACAAAAAATGAATATCTATGCAGAATGGTCTCATTTACTTTGTAGTTGCTTGGCCAGGGATTGTCATAGAAACACATATGATGGCCTGTTGGAAAGATGGGGTTGTGCTGAATCCAGTGATACCGAATATGTGAATATAGCATGCATAGTGAGCATGTCACATCACTAAATGTATGACGTGTCCCAAATGAAAGAAAGTGAAACATTGACACATGGTTGTGCTGAATCCAGCAATGCCAGATATGTAAATAGTATGCATAATCATTCATCACTAAATGTGCTGTACTCCTAATGCAACGTTCAGTAAATGTGTTATTTATCTTAGAATTATTGTTTGAGGTGATTGTTGTATAGTACGTTTCTCATGACTGCCATGGGCGCTGTAGAATTTTTTTGTGTGAAATATTTTTCTTTTTCTTATGTCGGTCATTGACAAACACACTGTAAGGCCTTGAGATGTACATTCAATTAAATTGAATGTCATGTAATTAGAGACACGGAGCAATATTTGAAATTCAGTTTCTTTATTTTATTGTAATTTTATTGACATGATATGAGTTATCCTCAAAATTATGTCGGCCTGCACAGAGCTCGACTGCGAGAGGCGTGTTGTTGTGAAGATAGAAGCTATGTGACAACATTTTGCTCTTTCTGGATTCAAACAGATCTGAACAGGAATATACCTGATTCAGCATGATGTGCCGATGTCCAGCGTCTGATTGTGCACCAGAACACCACGCAGTGTAGTCGGGGTTTGTAGAACGTCCCGGCTGCATTTGTAAACTGAACAACCCACCATTTCCATTTTTTCAGTATACATCAAATATAATGATGATATGCCTATCATTTGTTGTTAGTAGTCAGTATGTCTGATTATTTTCGGTCTACACATGGGAGGAAGAAGGATAGTTTGCACGGCAAATTTATTATAAATTACAATTTATAATATAAAGTTTTTTTTCTAATACTTTCATAAGTGACAATTTTGTCTCTTTTGATGGCTTCGTCAACTTCACTAAATACCCTTTACAGAGACCTTTTTTCAAACCAAGATTCAAGTTCTTGAAGAGTAAGAGGGTATTGATGTGATTTCCATTCTTCTCAGCAGCCTGGTCAGTGGCCTACACTTGTAAGTTTGACAGTGTATTAACCCCTGTGTCTAGTGCAGTAGTATGAAGAGCAAGAATGGTCCAAGTTGGAGGGGTGGGTGGATGGGTCATACACTTGACTTTCCTCCCGATGACCTTGGTTTTCGCATCCCGTTTGGGACCAATAGTTAGGAGTGATCTGTTCTTAAGTTACGTTACATCACTGACGATACAAGTTACTTGAACCCACAACATCTTTTCCTTAACCTAACCAAGTATTTGTTGTGCCTAATCTTAACCAAACAATTTGACAAATTTAATAACAGTCCAAAAGTCAAAATATGTCAGAATATGTAAACTGTTTGTCAGCAAGCTTTATTCTAAAAGTCTAACCAGACATGGCTTATTATACATTATTGCTTACTTGACCACAGAAGCCCTTACATGAAAGTATAACAGACCTGGACATGGTGGTGCTACTCAGCCTTGCTTGCAGTTCCCCTGCGGCCCAGTTACCACAGTGCCTCTCTATTTTTTTTATGACTCTTTCTCTTATGAATTTTGATCCATAGAGGTTTTATATTTGTAAAGATTTTTAGGTGGTGGTGGGGAGGGGGACAACAGGAGAAACTCTACTGCCAAGTGAGCAATTCCCACTGGACTGAATGGGTGCCATCTCAGGGTTCACAATCTAGTTCTATTTAAAATCTGTGAGCCCTTCATGCGCAAAACTGACGCTGGAGGGGTAGGTAGTCTCATAGTACGACAGAGAAGGAGCAGTCTGTTGTATCACAGTTGAGTAGAGTGAGATGGACATGTGTGAACCTGAAAATATAAGATGCAACACCTGTAACCATAGTAAGTCTAGACAACAAAGATTGTGACACCTTTTCAACAATATCTTGAAACTGTATATTGACTTGTGTCTTTTTGACACCTGCCTTGTGGTACATCATGTTGTAGGGATGACCTGGTTTGGATTTTTTTGTAGCATCAGCAAAGTTAATGTCCATAAAAAACAAAAATATATACAAACATTTTTCCCACACATCCAAAAGTTTGTGTACTGCTGCACTTTTAGTAGTAGTATAGCCAAAGATAAGAGTATCTTTAAGTTTCCTTGAGTGTTTTTTCTTCAGCTCATTTTAATCTTAGCAGGTATTAAGAATGTCTTATTGTCATTACATGTCACACTCAAATCTGCAATGCATTGCCAAAACCCAGATGACAGGGGCAGAACTCGAGCAACACTTGAGGAACAACTTTATTGTGAAAACCTAGATGAAACTCTGTTGGTGTAGGGCCCCAGCATAGTTACCCAATTCATAATTGGTACAGCAGCACTGGTGGTAAGTAAGTAAGTAAGTAAGTAAGTAAGTACATTTTATTTCTATAGCACTTTTGACAGAAAGGGTTCACAAAGTGCTTCACAGTAAAATCAGCAGAATACATAGTATAAGACAAAGACACAGTTGAAAACAGGTACATAAAAGGATAAAAAAGATAAAAAACAGAAGACATAAAAGCCCCTAAAAACCCACGCCTAACTGAAAGCCTGTAGAAACAGCAGAGTCTTTAGATCCTTTTTAAAAGACTCAATAGAATTTAAGTGCGCATGGACAGTGGCAGAGCCTTCCATAGTCTGGGGGCTACAGCTTGGAAGGCTCGGTCACCTCTGGATTTAAAGTGAGTGTGGAGGCAGACAAGCAGGTATTGATTTGAGGATCTAAGGGAACGTGTTGGCTTATAAAATTTGAGCAACTCAGAAATATAGGAAGGGGCTTGACCATTTAAAGCTCTAAATGTAAGAACTAAAATTTTAAACTGAATCCTGAGACGGACTGGGAGCCAATGGAGTTCTGCTAAAACTGGTGTGATGTGTGCACTTTTACTGGTGTGGGTTAAAAGTCTAGCAGCAGAGTTCTGAACAGCCTGGAGGCGATGAAGTTGTTTTTGGCTCAGGCATGTAAAAAGGCTGTTACAATAGTCTAAGCGGGAAGAGATAAAAGCGTGAATGATCATCTCAAGTTCTGGCTTTGACACCAAGGTTCTCAACTTAGAGATGTTCCTAAGCTGAAAGAAGCAGTTCCCAATCAATGTGTTAGCGTGCTGCTCAAGACACATAGCTGAGTCAAGGACTACACCCAGGTTCTGAAGACTCGGCTGACTGGACGAGCCTAAGGAACCCAAGTGCTTGATGAGGGGGACACGATTTTCTGGGGAAATAATCAAGGTCTCTGTCTTGTCTGTATTAAGTTGAAGGAAGTTTGTACTTAACCACTGTTTGATGCTAGTCAGACAGCTGATCAAGGAAGACAGTTTAAATGACTCAGAGTCATTAAAGGAACAATACAACTGGATGTCATCTGCACATAAATGGTAGGAAACATCTTGGAACTGACTAATTATCTGGCCCAGAGGAAGGATGTATAATAGGAACAGAATTGGCCCCAGCACCGAACCTTGCGGTACCCCACAGGTCAGAGGTGCTGTTTCAGAGAAAATCTGGTTTGCACACACATTAAAATCTTTCAGAGAGATAGGATTCAAACCATTTTAAGACAAGACCAGATAACCCTAGGTCTTTGAGTCTGTTTGTCATGATTCCAAAATCAACCATGTCAAAAGCTGACAAGAGGTCCAATAAAACCAGGACTGTGCCTTTGCCAGAATCAGCTGTCATCATAATGTCACTAGAAACACGTAACAAGGCAGTTTCGGTGGAGTGATTTCTATGGAAACCTGACTGAAATTTATCCAGGACATTATTTGACTCCAGGAACACTGTAAGTTCCTCTGCCACTATTTTCTCCAAGATCGTGGACATAAAAGGAAGCTTAGAGATTGGCCTATAGTTTTTGGGTTGTGATGGGTCCAGGGATGGCTTTTTAAGTATGGGTTCGACAACCGCATGTTTGAAAAACCTTGGAACTACACCGGTTGAAAGTGAAAGATTTATCAGCTTCACAACACAAGGGCCAATTGAGTTGAGGACAGTTTTAAACAGCTTGGTAGGGAGGACATCAGAGGGAGATGTGGAGGGTTTCATTTTTTGCAGCAGAGCTGTAAAGTTCTGGAGCGTCACCTGGTTAAAAGAGGACAAAGTACAGGGTGAAGGCATTTCACCAGCAGGATCAGGAAATATGCCAGCAGGGTCAATTGAAGGCAGTGGTGAAATATTCTCCCTAATGTCTCTAATTTTAGTCAAAAAGTAGGTAAGGAATTCATTGCTGTCTGCTTTAGAGTGCACAGGAATTTGTGAGACAGCAGGTGAGACAAGGGAGCTGATTGTGTCAAATAAGACCTTAGGATTTTTCTTATTAGAAGAGATGATTTGAGTAAAGTACTGGGTCCTGGCGTTCCTCAACATATCATTTAAAGAGGCTCTAAGCTCCCTTAGGTGGAGTGTGTGAACCTCCAGTTGTGTCGACTTCCACAGACGTTCCACTTTTCGACAGTTTCTCCTAAGAGCGCGAGCAGAGTCATTTATCCAGGGATGAGGTGCGTTTGCTGGTGCACTGCTGGTTTTCACCACAGAAACTTTATCTAAAATAGTCATACAGTGCCTGTTGAAGGTCTGAATAAAGATATCAGGGTGATCAATTCTCAACAGTAATTGAGCCTCAAACATAGAGGAGAAACCATCAGCGACATCCTGATTTATAATCCGCCTTTGGGTTTTTATTTTCAAAGGGGAAGGATTTACAGGAAGGTTTACATTAAAAAGCACACAGCTATGATCACTGACCTGGAAGTCCTCCACATGCACGTTCCTGACGTCTAGGCCTAGTGAAAAAACAAGGTCCAGAGTGTGACCCTTGATGTGCGTGGGTCCAGAGACATGTTGGATGAAATTAAAACAGTCAGTGATAGATAAGAAGTCAGCAGCTGTGTTGCATGTGACATCATCAATATGGATGTTAAAATCACCAATGATTAAAATTCTCTCTAGTTTAATTATGGAGGATAGGAAGTTTGTAAAATCAGCAAAGAAGGCGCCTATAGGGCCAGGGGGGCGGTAAATTAAAACACAGTAAAATGGGTTTAAAAACCCAGCTTTTATTATCTGACACTCAAAGGAGGAAAAAGGCTGAGAGTTGACCAGTCTGCACGGGTGGCTGTCGCGGTGCACAACAGCGAGACCTCCACCACGGCGCTCCAAGCGGGGGGTCCCGATAACAGAGCAGCTAGGGGGACAGAGCTCTTTTAAGTGAAAAAACTCCTTATCCCTCTGCCATGTCTCAACTAGGAACAAGAAATCCATATTCTCACTCATAAAAAGTTCATTCAGAGTGAGGGATTTGTTGCAGATGGAACGAGCATTCAGAAGTGCCATCCGGATCGGTGGCGACAGATCAGCTGATTTCACAGCTGTTTGGGTTTGGACTGACAGCAAACACCTGCTATTTAGTCTATTTGTCGCCATTTGGAGTGTTGTGTGATGGCCTATTGCTTATTATGACTGGAATGGATGATTGCGGGTGGCAGGGTATGCTTGTGCCGGTAGGGGGCGTTGTTACATGAGGAAATGGAATGGGAAGGGAACGTAGAAGAAGAATGATGACGACACCAGGAAGGTAGTGAGGGGGGTGTGTGGCAGGTAAACAGTCATGCACGTGGAGATGTTTGGATAGCATAGTGAGTGTTAGCTGCAAGCAGCTGGTTGCCAGAGGGGTTTAGGTGGACTCCGTCATTCCTGAAGAGAGTCGGGCGGCTCCAGAACAAGTTAAAATTGTCAATGAAACCGAGGTTGTGGACACGACATGCAGACTGGAGCCAGGTGTTGAGGGCAAGGATTCTGCTAAAACGCGCAGATCCATGGGACCGTGCTGGGAGGGGGCCACTGATAAAAACAGACTTCTCGCTGGTTTTTAAAAGGCTAAAAAGGTTGTTAAAAAACTTTTTTGTGAGTTCGGACTGTTGGCAGGCCGTGTCATTTGACCCTACATAGATCAGCACTCGGGTAACGGAGGATGGGAGCGAGCGCAGCAGACCTGGGAGTTTGTCCAGGATGAGCGGGACAGAAGCACCAGGGAGGCAGTGAGTGATGGTGTTTGCGAAGCGGATGTCTTGGGTGTAGGAGTCTCCGATGATTGCCGTAGAGGGCGGGAAAAGGGGCCATGAGTCCCCATGTCTCATGAGAGAGCCAGGAGCAGCCTTTGCTCCGGGATGGTGATCCCGAGTCCGGCCGCTGTGGAGACTCCCAGAGCGCCTCAGCACTGCCTCCTTCAGAAGCCTCCGACGTGAGGCAGACGTGGTAGTGCAGAGGCCATTGGGTGACCCAAATCAATAGGTTCATTACAATGACTTCACGCTGGACTGAAAAGGTGGCAAGTATTTAATTGTAAATCAACAGTGTTAACATGTGTATTATTAATACTATAAAAAACAAAGACAATGATCATACGTGAACTTTTAATACATGCTGAGTATAAGACACAAGGGTGGGATGTTGACACTGAGGCTCAGGATATGGGACAGGGCTGAGAGGTACAATGAATGTCTGACATGCTGTACGTAATCAGAATCAAAGTAAGGTGTGATTGTGGAGGGTCTATTGTCACTGTGAATGACCAGTTGCTTCAGAGGGACTGAATTAATTTTAGATACCAGGTAGGTGTGCCATAACAAAAAAAAAGAAAGGTCTATCCTCAGCTCTTTTGCTGCATAGTAAAAGTATAGCCACATAATCAGTTAGGGTGAGACCAACACTAGGCTCAAGTGAACTATGCATTTCCAGTATTACTCTCGTTGTGTATGTGTAAGCTAATGGCATAACATGGCAGTTTCAGAAAGGAGTCTGCTCATATTCAGGTTCTCTAAAATATATTTCAATCTTTAATAATCCACGGGAAAAAAACAGCTGAGCATGCTCTGCCATCTTAACGTAATTCAAAAATCATTTAAACACTTCACAAGCCATTGTGTAAAAAAGCTTTAAAAAGTATACGAATGACACCACCATCATCGGCCAGATTGCAAACGTTTGTAAGGGAGAGAAGAAATCAAGAATCCTGCAGAGTAGTGCACGGAGAACAATCTACTGCTCAATGTCAGCAAAACCAAGGAGCTGATTGTTGATTTTTGAAAAAAGGAGGCAAAGACATGTCTACATCAGTGGAGCTGAGGTGGAGCAGGTCAATAGTTATAGGTTCCTGGGAATCAACATCAAAGAGAACCTCATAGTCTCTGCACATCTCCACGCTGGTAAAAAAAAAAGGGAAAAAAAGAAAAACATGGAAAAGGCTTGTATGTGAAGGCTTAATTATTGTGCCAAATTCTTGTCAACGTTTACAGAGGAGCAATAGAAAGCATCCTGAATGGAGACATCATAAACTGGCATGGTTTGTGCTCGGTCTAGGACAGGAAGGCCCTTTCAGCCTTCCAACAAGGCCCAAAGACCCAGAACATCACTGGTACTGTACCCATCCACAGAACATCAGTGATATCAGTCAAGTGAGATGTCTGAAGCCCAAAGGATACTGAAAGACAACCCCCACCACCGCCACAGTCTGTTCACCCTGCTGCCATCTAACAAAAGATACTGCCGTACCACCAGACTACAGAAATCTTGATCATTCTTATGCTACAGTAGTAATCATGTGACATTAGTAGCCTTTTTTCAGAAAGGAAATTTTGACATGTCAGTAGAAAAAGCACAGGTGTACATAATATTACCACCTCGTAAGATTTCAGAGCAAGATTTCTCCTTGAAAGAGACTTGTGTTTCTGCTTACAAAAATGATATTATTATTTAACAAACAGGTCTATCACCCAAAAATAAAAATACCAGAATTCCCCTTTAAACCACACTGGCACATCATCCATCTCTCCACAGTATGCTGACTGACTTGATTCTTACAATCTTTTACAACGAGCGTGCTCTTAGAAACAGACATAGTCAAACTGTACAGGCAACACTCAGCACAGCAGCAGGTTCAGATTTTTATATTGGAAGTTTTCTGAAGAGGACTTAATTATTTTGGCTACTGTTTGGTGTTCACTGTATTTCCATTATGAATCAATTCCAAATCTTTTAAAAGGAAAGCATGGGGGTTCTCTTTATGATCACTTTAAACACATTTGACCTAAGCGAGAATAATGCACTTCATTGCAATATGTAAGTGTAAGGACACCCCAGACATTTCCCCCATATGAGATAGTTGAACATATGATGCTGACATTATAGGCATTCATGTGCTGCTATAACAGCTTCCATTGCTCCTATTCAGCCACAAAAGCATTAGTACAGTCCAACACTGATACTGGGTGATAATGCCTGGACTGTCACATATTTTTGGCCATGAAGTGTACCATTTATATAGCAGATACCATGATGCTTGGGTACTATTGGGAGACCTATGTTCATTGTGGTTTGTTGGGCTGCCTGCTTTCGCCTGCCCTGTATACTGTATGTCACGTTCCTTCCAGAAAATATATATGCGTTCACATTCAAAAATATATCCATATTTGATGCATTTCTTATGCGAAATCTAAAATATCATTTTTCATTTAAAAACAATCCACTAGTTTCTCCCATCACGATAAAAAAAAAGAAAAACAATGCAAAAATAATGTCTCCATCTAATTTTTCATTTGGGAAAAAAATAGCTCTCGCTTTCTGATCTCTCATTCTGATTGGATGTGGAGCATCAGCATTCCTCTGCAGGTGCAGGAAGAAGAAGGCTGATGGAGAGATCAGAGGTGGCTCCCTGATTCGCATTTGTCAGTAGTTCCATTCTCCAACAGCCAACTGAATGGGCCCAGTTCACTGAAGTTCATGTTGCTCTCGTTGAGCCGCCGTACACGGTAGGTCTCATAGTGGATATTGTGTGTCACGTCTTTCAGGTCCTGCAGGTGAGACCTTTGCAAAAAACACAAACAGATAGATTCACAACTTGATCTTAATGTTGCTACTCTCTAGCTGATAAATCCGATTCAAACCAATATGCAATTCATGAAACTCCCTGTGGATGATCCTTCCATTGTCAGAGACCTTGCAGTTTTACAAAACACCGTTATGTAATCTAGTAAATTGCGTTCAGTGATGTTGCAGCTAAGTTGCATTTTGGGTAATGTAGGCACCAAGATATGACAAGGAGGAAGAATGTTTGGAATAAAAAGTCAATATCTCTATTTTTAAACTGTCCATAAAGAATCCAACAGTGTTGGAGTGCAATGCTAGACCAAAGGACAACTAGCTACATTAACCACAATGCAATTTAGCCACAGAGTGAAATCACTGAAGGCAATTTATCAGATTACTTGTAGCTTCTGCTGAAGTTACTAAAGACTTTTTACTACTTTTCTGACATATGCAGTGGCAAATATGAGCCACTGATTTATTTATTTATTTATTTATAACCTACACGATTCAAGTAACGTTATAGTCAAGTAATTGTTTTACAAATTACATGTTTCAAGTTCTACAATGTCATGTCCATATTGAAATGAACTCTGGGTGATTGAATTGGTGAGATCCAGTGGGGTCTGCAGCCCAAGTGGACTCCCTGGAAGTCTGCAGAAAGTCTGCTTGAGGGCCCTTGTGGATTGGATGAAATGTGAGTTCGGACAGCCCTCAAAGACTTTTGGATTTCCTACTAACGCGCCCACAAAGTGCAATGAAGTCCAGACATTTGGATGCAGCCACAGATGTATAGTATTGTGCTCCTGTCCCCAGTGCTCTCTCGTGAACTCATCCTCTAGCAGTAGTCAAGCAGTGTATTTTCATGTGTTCTGGATGACTGGCTTTCCAGGGGTGGGAGGGAAATGATTTGGTAGGATCATTTTTAACTGCAACGGCATCTGCTGGTAATGTATTCAGTTTGTGTGTGTGTGTGTGTGTGTGTTTAAGCTGTAGTTGGTCACATGACCCTCTTCTTGAATGTTGTAGAGATCCCTCAAATATCTCCACTGACTTTTATGGTCCTCACACGACTCATACTCCATCTCTTTTATGATGAAGCAAGTGTAACACCACATTCAAACTCACCTGATGAGGAGATCTCTCAGATTGGCAAACTCACAGTGCGCCACATTTTCAACTGTACAAAGAGAAAACATTTGGTTTTAAAAAATATCCACTTACATGTAAAAGTATACAACTAAACTGATAATAATATTAATAGATACAACGTAATGAAATAATGCATATCTGTATGTATAATTAAATATCAGAGTCAATGTACCCAATCTATCAGCAATTAAAGTGGAAATTTAAAATATTCATATTCATATTATGTTGCCAAACAGGAGTTATATTAATTTGCATTTCTGCTGCGGCGGGAGGACTCTACTGTAATCCAAAAAGCAAAGAGAACCAATGACCCTCTTGTAATGCAAGGAATTCTTCTTCTTCTTCTTAGTACAAATAAATTGCATTTTTAAGAGGCTAAAGGCACTCGGAAACTCAAGATACTGCACACGTTAGACGTGGCGAAAATTTGTATATTTTAAGGGTCTTGAGCATGTGGCAAAATTGTCTC
Organism: Pagrus pagrus; assembly: GCF_965226575.1. Lineage (NCBI taxonomy): Eukaryota > Metazoa > Chordata > Actinopteri > Spariformes > Sparidae > Pagrus > Pagrus pagrus. The sequence continues at coordinate 1,438,855 of NC_140197.1, read as the reverse complement.
AACAGCACCCCCTAAAGAGCAGCCCTCCCGCATCCTGGCCCCTGCAGTCTACATGTTGGAGTGTCCTTAGGAAAGATACTGAACCCCATATTACTCCCGCTGGCTCTTCCCTCGGTGTGTGAGTGCGGAAGAATGGTCATCGCTCCTGATGAGCAGCTTGCGCCTTGCATGGTAGCCTCTGCCACCCGTATATGAATGAGTATGTGAATGCTGAGACTAAAAAAGAGCTATATAAATATAGTCCATTTACATTTTGTATGTTACTTTTACTGATGGTGTTTTTTTTCTATTTACCAAAATTTCCCATATGGTATATATAATAGACTGAACTCATGGTTAAAATTACAAAAGTGAATCCAGGTGTAAGCCTAATAATAGATACCCATTATCATACACATTCTTCAAATAATAAATCTAAATGAATCTTTTCATATAGCCGCATGACCAACTTAGATGGCTTAATGTAGATGTAGCAACAGCATATATCTGAACAAGAGCGTACATAGCAGTGAAAGAAATATTATCATTACATATTGTTTTTGTAGTTAGAGGCACTGCCTCAGGTATAAATGCAATTGCCACTGAAAATTCATTGCCACTGAAGCAGGTAATGATATGCTGGCAGATGAACATCATTGATGCAGGTGATGATGTCATAGCTGCTTGGGATATTTCTCATCTGTGTGGCTGTGGAGAAACTGGATGTCTGACTCCAGAGTAAGAAGGGAGGATCTAAATGTTGAAGAAGTGGAAGAAGTAATCCAATACATGAAGATATGTACTCCAGAGTTAGAAATAACCCTCTTGTGTAAATGAAGAAGTTTCAGGTTGCATTGGAGCAGCTGCAATAGTTGTTGACGCCTTCGCTGCACCTACTCATCTGCTTTGCCAAAGATGAGATCACAATCTGTACACAGTGGGAAATGTGTGAAGTGAATGATAATACCAGGTGTGAATGCTGCTAAACTGATGCCTTACCTTCAATGATTCCCCAGTTTGTTTTACGGCCCAGCACCTTGTTTCCATTCACCTGGTGCTCCTTGTCTGTTCCCACCACAGCAAAGGGAATGCTTTCCTGCCCACACAATATGAGCATGTCATAGTGTCATTTGAAGGATCATTCATTCATTGTAACATCTGAGATGAGATCAGTATCACATACTGTGAACAAAGGATTCTAAATAATCTCTGCACAGTAAAAATGATCAACTTACATCAGGGCTTCATAGGGAATCAGGGAATTCTGACATTGACAGTGATGTTCACTCGATTTATCAGTTAGTCATTGGATTGTTCCTGACTTTTTTGCAATAACTATACAAAAACTTTAGTATTTCAGGTTTTATGTCAGGAACTTTTAGCCATTTCTTTTTTGACCTCGATTTGTATCATTATTTAGTATAAGGAGGAGTACTAAATGGCAATGTCAATTTTTGCTGTGACTTGTGCTGCATTCCACACTCTCAATTTGTCAATCCTGAACTCTCAAAAACAACCTCCAACATGGAAAAATGCAATGGAATGGTCATCAAAGATCCACTAAGCCCGACTTCATCAACATAAACACAGATGACATCACAGCAGTATGGCGGCGCACATAGTGAGAAATTGCCTTTTATATTTTCTTAAATTTTTACTGTACTTCACTTAATGTAGTAATTTACATTTGACAGAAGACTTTGCAAGCATGCTGTAGGAGCCTACTCCTCCTGTCTTTTTTGGGGGGCCCTACTTTGTTAAATCAGCTGCTTGAGTTGCTTGCATGTTCACAGACTTGCCATACAAACATCCATTTGCTGTGGAGGTCCATGTTTTCGCAAGCAAATGCACTGAAACACATTAAGATTGGTCTTGCCTTCCGATTTACAACGGATTGCAGCAGAAATTGACAGGAGTGGAGACGTTACCCTGATACTGTTGTTGAGTTTGCGTTCCTCTGGATCCTCATCATACTCTTTCTGGGGATAAACATGAATCCCATTGGCCACCAAGTCTTGCCTTATCTGTGAAATAATCAAAGGTTAAACAAAGGTTAAATAGGTCAGTTTAATTGGTTTACACTGAAGGCACTGTAGGGCAGGAATTATGAGGGCCAAACACATAGGTGGTATGGTTAAGATTTACTCAAACAGCAAACAGATTTTGCTCATGTTGCACAATCTGAAAATCCTCTGGAGAGGAAAAATGAGCTACAGCTTTGGTTGAGGGTGTGTATGTGTGATCCATCACCCTCTCTTTGAACTCCTGTCTTTCCTCAATGGTAAGTGTGTCGGCTTTTGCAATGACTGGTACGATGCTCACTATCTTCCCCAACCTCTTCATAAATTCAACATCGATGGGGCGTAACCTGGAAACAAAAACAGATCTCATCTCAGTTTGGACAACAATGGAGGTAGGTCTATGGCACAGTGCAATACGCTGTGGATATATAGAGAATACTTGGATGTTGTTTGTTAGTATGAGACAATTATTGATTGATGGTTTTTGTCTTTTCATGTCAACATAACATACATTTTTTTTTAACATTTGGGGCACTGATAAGAAGGGACACCAAGTACTTGCTAACAATCCCCCCTTACATTTGTCCTTTTCATTCTTTCTCCCCTGAATGCCTGTGATTACAGTTAAAGGGGGCTGCTGGGCCTTGGTGGAGCTATGTGCTTTACTGAGTACCATTCTAGGTTTGTCTTTGACCGTTTTTACCACTGACTTGGATGAATGCATTAGGTGGACACCATCATAGCCTAAAGAAGAAACCAAAGTATCCCCATGCTGGGGACTATAAATCTAAATGTTGTCTTGTTTCTATACTGACTTTGTTTCTTTGAAAGTGTTTCTTCAACACTTGAAATTTGAAAATCACTATAGAATTAGCGTTGTGTTGGTGTAGAAGTGTGATGCTGAACAGCAGCAAACGTGTACTGACCTGTGTCCGGTAGCTGGGAGGAAATAGATGCAGCAGTGGACTCTGCTGTCGGGTATTCTCCTCTTGCGGTTGACATGCAGCTCCTCTCTCAGGTATTTCTCATACTGCTCATTGACGTATTTTACTATAGGCTCCCAGCTGGAAAGAGGAGCAGCAGAGAAGAGTCAGTGAGTGAAAACCAATAATGTTTAAATCTGTATCTTAATATTTTCAGACTACTCTACTGTCTGTTGCCGCAAGCCTATTAGTTCAAAATAAAGACATAAATGTTTCATAAATCTGCAACTTAGCTGGCATAGATGAATAAAAACCTGAAAAAAACCTGCAGTATCTGCATGTGCTATCAAATTGCCTGCAGTATAATCATAAAGGTCATTAATGTTTGGATTTCTTCTTATAAAAACAGCATTTCCACCTAACTCTGTTGCTCTCTGGTTTGGATTGCAATAACTGAAATAAATTATTCTATTTCTTCCATAAATACTATTGTAGCCAGTTGTGGAAAGTGTCATCTTCTTCTCTGCCTCCATCCATCCGTCCTTTTTGTCTCTAACCTCCTGCCTCTCACCAGTTGTCATTGTTGATCTGGTCTCCAAATCCCGGAGTGTCAATCACTGTCAGCTTCATCTTCACCCCCTTCTCCTCAATCACTAGAGAGAGAGAGACATAGAAGGTACAGTATGTTTCCTGATTTCCTGCCATTATAAGATTAGTTAGAAACTTGAATAAAGGTTTATATGACATTTCACATCTAAAAGAAAACACATCACAGGTTATTTGGAAGCAGGAAAAAGAGGAAGAACAACATTTAAAGGGAATTCAAAATAAGGCCAGACTACAAGTTTCCACTGAATAACACAGCAAAACTATATCCTAACTAGTATAGTGCTTGTTATGGTGTAGTGCCAAATGTTATTCTCAATACTGTATAATCAACCTCCAGTGGCACAAAACCCACCGTTTTTAACATATTCATGCACTACCATTTCCCTCCCTTTCTTAAACAGCACAGTAATATTACAGTATGCTACCAGGTGAACCGCACCTAACTTATTAATAACAATTATTATCATCATTTCATTATCATTATTGTTGCTACATGTCATTCAATTGTCTGAATGTAGGCCAAATACACACTGCACACATTAGAATGCAAAATGTAAAAATTTGGAATTTAACATAATGTATTAAAATGCCAATTCCTTCTAGAATATGATTTTTTGTTATTAGATTAGCTAATTATATTTTTTTAATCAATTATTCTAACTATTCTTTTTTCGATTCATCAGTCAATCTAAAGACTAATATATTGATTATTCTAAATATTTGTTTTTACTTGATTAATATAACAATTTCAATATATATAAATAATGCAGTTAAGACAATCACTGGCAAATTTGCATTAGTCTTGGCCAAGGACAATAACAAAGAAAATGATTTGCAGACAGTATCAACAGCCTCTAACTTTAATTCAAGCCCTTTTTTCCACTCATGCACGGAATGCACTATAAAAAGGCCTATTAACATTACATCATGCATGATGTCACGTTACCATAACAGCGATAGATTCAGAAACTACTAACGTGGGGGCAATGAATAAACATTTAGTAACATGAAGTCTAGAGGCTTCGGAAAGAGCGATATATTGTACCCGCTGTGTTAATTTACTGCAATTGTAAAAAAACAAACATTTTGTACTTCTGCAGCTCCACATCAAAAGCATTTAACTGTTGAAGTATGCATTGACTTTTATCATGAAGTAGGCTAGTAACAGGAAATGTATTGTGTTCATAAAGTTTAGCACTTATCACTTCTACTTCTGCTATAATTCATCATATTTGTATCTACACAGCAAAACAATGGTTATTTTCAGCAGTTGTTGACAGCTGATCAGTTTGACACATGCCAGAGAGTAGTTTTATATAATCTGTGGAAGTAATTGGACAAGGAGGAGTTCGATGAAGAGCTGCAGGTGACAGGCTGCACACCTTCACCTTCTCATTGAGGTAACCAACTCCTTTTCCCTCATTTACATTTTCCCTGTTACCACTGAGCCAAACAGGCACTTTTGCTTTTTGCTTTGACAGCAAATCCTCCGCCATTGTCTAGTCAGTCAAATCTCCTTACTCCCATCATGTGATAAGTGAAAAGCGGTGATTCTTCGATAATACTGTGGGGATTGGGACAAGCGCTTCATTGTTTTAAGACACACCTGTAAGCAGGTAGACCTGTTGTGACGGAAATGCAAAATCTCTGCCAGGCTGCCGCGCCGAGTCAAATTTAGAAGAGCCAGGTTGGCAGATGTCATGGAAAATTGGCATAAGGTTGGAGGTAGGGCTGTATTCTACACGTTCTGGCTCGACCAAAGTTCTGATTGGTCGATTTTTGGCGTGTTAATTACATGCTGTTATGGCAGTGCATAAACACGCAGCAGGTCCTCTCCATCCCAATGCTGTGTGTCCAGCATATGGCATATTTGACTTCATCAGGAGGAAAGTACCAAGTGCTAATGGGAGTGTTTTCAGAGCACCCCTGTTTCACAGGTAACAGTGTGTCTTCAGAGACACACTGTTACACAATGCACCGTCCCATCACAGTGGAAGGTTGCTTTGGTTACACCTATTTTTAAATCTGGTACGAAAACTGAAATGGCAAACTACAGGCCCATAAGCATTCTCCCTATCATATCCAAGATGGCTGAGAAGTGGATGGCCAGTCTAATCACCAAACATCTGGATAAAGGTCACACCCCTCTGCATCATATGCAGTTCGGTTTTGCACTCCACAGAAACAGCCACCTGCATGCTCACTGAAAAAGTGAGGCATTTATTGGATAGCAGTCCCCGTGCCATGGCAGTTTCTTGACCTAAAAAGGGCTTTTCATACGGTGGATCATCAGGTCCTCCTATCTAAACTATCCCATTTTAATTTTTCTACAGAGGCTATTCAGTGGTTCAGATCTTACCTATCAAACAGAAAACAATGTGTTTGTATTAATAATGTTAAATCCCCCTATCTTAGTTGTTCTGTTGGGGTTCCGCAGGGCTCTATTCTTGGACCTTTGTTGTTCTCCTTGTATATAAACGACCTACCAGATGTGTGTAACAATGTCCATTTCCAGATGTATGCAGATGACGCCGTTGTCCTTGCTCACGGTAAAAACTATAGCGAGGTGTCTAAGACACTAACATCTGTCATGTCCAATGTTCAAGAATGGCTCACTGCCTCATGTCTGTATTTAAATACGCAAAAAACGGTTTGTATGGCTTTCTCTAAAAAACCTGTTGTTATGCAAAATTCCAATGTATTTTTGAGAGGGGAGGAACTTAATTTGGTGACAGAGTTTAAGTACCTCGGTGTCACTTTAGATCCTACCCTATCCTACAAAAAGCATGTGAAAAAAGTAATCAAAATAGTTAATTTCAATCTGAGCAATTTCAGGCAAATAAGATCCTCATTAACTGAAGACGCAGCAAAAATATTTATGCACTCTATGATATTCTCACATATTGAGTACTGCTTCACAATTTGGTCTTTAACGGGAAAAAACGTACTTAAACCCATTGAATCTCTCTAAAAAAACCCTGAAAATTTTTGACAAAAAATCTTTCTTTTACCATCACTGTGACATCCTTACACACCATAATCTACTGAGTTTTGACAGTCTTATCACTTTCAAACTTGCATGCTGTGTTTTTAAGATTTTGAATGGACTTGCACCTCCACCCCTGAGTCAGTTTTTTGAACGCAAATCCACTAACGGCACAAACACTAGAGCTACTATGAGAAGAGACTGTGCAATTCCATTTAGGCGCACCTCCTTCTCACAATCTGCTATATCTGTCAGAGGCAGCAAAATCTGGAACGGCCTGCCAGCCTCCATAAGAGACTGCTCTACCTTCCTTATTTTCAAAAGGCAGTTAAAAAACTGGCTCAAGTCCAACCAGACCTGTAATCATTTCTAATCGAACACACATAGCTCCCCATGCCACTGCGCATGACCCCCCATGGACATGCGCATTGACATGGGTAAACCATAAGGAGCACTGCAGCACTTTACAAATGTACCACCTCTCATTTCATTTTAGCACAACTCCCAACAAGAAATCGTGTTCCGGTCTTTGCATTGTTGCACTTCATCCCATTTACACACCTCTGACAGCTGATTCAAACCCCACCAACTCTTATGAGCACTGCAACACTTTACTTGAGCACTGTAGCACTTTATTATATTATATGTCCTTGGTTTCGTTGTGTTTCTCAATTCATTGTAGCACAACTCCAACAAGAGTTGTGCTATGTTTTGTTCGTTTTTTTGTTTTTGTTTGTTTGTTTGTTTTTTTGCTGTTCGACTTCTTTGTTTGTTTCTTTGTGTGTATTACTGTCTATCTGTTGTTTTAAAAAAAAAGAGCACCCTTTGTTTTCACTATTTTGGATTAGCCCAACCCACTACAGACAACAGATTGAAGAAGTACTAGACGGCCAAGGTCCGGTGGTTTGTTAAATATTTATTTATTTTTAAGCATTTCATTTACAGTCATTCCTATTCTACCATGTCAGACATCAGCAGTGTGGCAGCATTTTATAAAAATAGAAAATGGAAAAAAAGTCAACAACTGTTTGTATAGGCTATCACAGCTCGACTACAAACATGGCATATCACCTAAAAACGGTAAGCTGACTTGTCTGCGTTAGGTTGCTCCGTCCGTTTTAAGTATATGAACATATCAGAATTGGCACATTTCTATGTTTTAGTCTAATAATTGGGCGCACCCGCCCACAACGGCAGCATCCCTTAGTTCGTGTCTCAGCCACGAAACTGAGCTCCTGTGTTCAGTCTCGTGAGGACACGCACAGAGCGAAATCATAGCATCTGTCAATTATTATAACATGACAAAAACAATTGTCTAAATATTCCTCAACAGTTCTTGTGCTGATATCACTAGTTGACATAGTATACTTAAGGAAATCATGGGCTATGATATTGCACAGATGCACATGATGCAAAACGCTGTCTACCAAGTTACCCTACTGGTTGCTGTGGTGTTACCGCGGTGATGCCGTGGTGGTAAAAGGGAGGGCTGCACTTGATAAGTGTATGTGCTAGGTGGCAGCAGACTGCTTGAATCCTGATGATGACAGTAAAATCTTGATGACAGGATTTTACTTTATACCCGTCTGACCACAATGTGGTCAGCAATGGCAGAGTGGCGCCGTCTGTATTTCGGCTGGTTGACTCCACAGGAAGGGGATGTATGTAATCTAATGCCATGTTAATATGCCTGCTTCGGCTGATATTTAACTTTAACAGCTCTTTTGTGAACTACGTTAAATAAACTAAAGATGTGTAATGTTAAGTTTTTGAAGCGCTGCACAGAGCAGCGCAAGTGTTGTTGCCATAATTAGGGCCCTCGCACTGACCAGTGCGAGGCCTTATTGTATTTCCTCGGATTCTTATCATTATTCTTCATCCTTCCACGAGATTGCATATTTGGCGGCCTGAACATACCTCAAAACTCACCAAACTTGGAACATATGTCACATCTGGAAAAATTTGATAATTTGACATGATTGTGGGTGGGTGTGGCCAGGGGACTCCTTAGCGCCACCTAGGGTCGAAAATTGACGCGGAAATTATTTTTGATCGTCATGAAATTCACAGGAGTCATTGGTCTCATCGATTTAGCCACAAATTTGTTTTATTGGAATTTTTGCCGCAACAGGAAGTTGGCCATCTTGAATGGCGTGCAATAATTTTCATTTTTCCAACATTGTGTAGAGGACTTTAGGATGTTCGCAGACTCACCAAATTTGACACATAGGTTCAAACTCAGGAGTACTTTAATTTGATGCCACAACTGCCCTCAGGTGTGGCACAACAGCTCAGTAGCGCCCCCTAATGCCTTTTCCCATTTGGTACGGACAAATTCCTACAAACACCAAATTTGGCAGATCCATCACCAGTCACAAACATTGATATCTGATATGGGTCTGGGCCTTTTAAGTGCAAACATGGCACCACAGCGCCCCCACAAGGATTGAAAAGGGCGCTTAAGCTTGAAGCCCCACCGCCTACATGCACATACATGAACGAAATTCGGTATGCATATGTATCATGACCAGAGGCACAAAATACCTCCAGGCACTGAATCCCTCAGTCCAACAGGAAGTCGGCCATTTTCATTCAAAGTCGATCCTTCGCCATGAAGCAGGAAGTCCTTAAAACTTCAACATACAATTTCCCATCTACATCTATTACTCATAAATGTAGAGGGGTTCGCCCTGAATACGTCTATACATGGATACTGTGTCATTTCTATAGCGCCCCCTAACGCTGGGTCATGTGAAAAACAACTTTCTCCAATCATGAAATTTGCAGGACTCAGGTCTCATCGATTTAGACAGGAATTATTTTGTGGAATTTTTCGCTCCAACAGGAAGTCGGCCACCTTGGATTGCGTGCAGCCATTTTCATTTTTCAAACATACAATTTCCCATCTACAACAAATTTGTCACACATGTAGAGGGTTTTGCCCCGAATACGACTATACATCAATACTGTTTTATATCCATAGCGCCACCCACTGGACACAGGAAGTCAATGTAAATTTCACTGTTGTGTTTTGCCTGACATGTATCCTATTTAGGTTGGATGCGCATGCCCTCCGACGGCGCCACAGCCCGACGTACATTGGTCGAGGGCCCGTTCATCACTGCTTGCAGTTTTAATTAGGGCCCGAGCAGGAAACCTGCGAGGTCCCTATTGTTTTTGTAACTGACCAGTGCGAGGCCCTATTGTATTTGCTCGGATTGTTTAGTAGTGTTATTATTAGGGCACGAGCATGAATCTCGTGCGAGGACCTATTGTATCTGTAAGGATTATTTTTTTTCTTTTTCTTTTTCTTTTTCCTTCCATTCGACTGCATATTTGGCGGCCTGAACATACCCCAAAACTCACCAAACTCAGAACATACGTCACATTGGTGTGCTGCTATTAGTATTCAAAATGATTGGGGGTGGGGGTGGCCAGGGGACTCCATAGCGCAACCTCATACGGAGTCATGTGATCAAAAAAGTTCTTGGATCGTCATGAAATTCGCAGGACACATCGAGGTCACATCGATTTAGCCAGTAGTTATTTTTGTCGGAATTATTACTGCAACAGGAAGTCAGCCATCTTGAATGGCAGGCAGCGATTTTCCGCCGTTTTCGGGACTTTAGGATGTTCGCAAACTCACCAAATTTGGCCTGTAGCTTCTAACCCATGAGTACGTTAATTCAATACCATAACTGCCCTCATGCGCAGCACGACAGCTCAGTAGCGCCCCCTAACGCCCCTCTTACAGCTTTTCCCATTTTGTACATACCCATTTCTATGCCTCCTACTTTGTTTAACTTATCCTACAAATTTAACGCCACAGACTTCACGCTCCCTAAGTCTCATCCTCATACCTTGATGATGAAAAGTTGTCAAAAGCTTTCGCCTATGTTGTTCCTGGTGGGCGTGGCAGAGCGGTTTATTTCGATGACCCCCTTATGGACTTTCTCAGTCTGTAGGAACCCATTTCTAAGCCCTGTACATTATTTAACTTGGCCTACAGATTTCCTGCCACAGACTTCCCAGTCACTAAGTATCATCCTCATGCCTTGATGACGAAAAGTTGTAAAAAGCTTTCGCCTACGTTATTCCTGGTGGGCGTGACAGTGCGGTCAATTTCGATGACCCTCTTATTGCTTTTCCCATTTTGTAGGTACCCATTTCTATGCCTTGTACTTTATTTAACATGACTTTATTAAAAATGACCAGCAGGTAGCGCTATTATCAAGACAAAAAGGTTTTGCCTGATAACTCCCACATATGTTGCACATTTTTAAACCTTATTCCCTGGTTCCCTGGTTTCAGCTAAATTGTGTGATGTAGGCCACACCTGCTTTTGCGCAACATTTCCTTCGCAAATTCGCAAAATGTCGCAAATATACCTTTGCTAACTCCTTCCAGGCAATTTTACCTATTTGCACCAAACTTTGCACACAGCATCTGTGGACCCTCCTGACGAAAAAACTTGTAATAAGAAAGTTATTAAGTTATTAAAGTTATTAAATAACAACTTCCTGTACATTTTGTTCCAAACAGACAGTCTTGTATATCTTGCCGAAATACGGTCCCATAACCACAAAACTTTTGCTAATGTGTTCCATGGCCCGATGACGGTTTGTGCAAAATTTGGTGCAAATTGGCCAATAGGTGGCGCTTTTATTGCTAAATGAAGAAAGAACCGCTTGACTGCATTCACTTTTGATTGTAAATTCAAGGTTTCTCCAACAGACGGCACTGCTGGCTGGCTAACGGATACAACGGGGCTTGAGTATAAATTACTGAATTTTTACTTTGGGTTTGGAGTGTGACTGGGAAGGCTTCAGGAAACAACGAAAAACACATAATAGTCTACTGAATTACAAAATAAAGTCAATGAAGTGTATTGTCGGCTCTGTTTCATTTGGGATTATGCATTGAAAGAAGAACACAGATCTATGATCCAGTTTCATTCTGACAGTCCTGTCATGTGAAGGGGAGCCTCACTTCCTTATCAACTCATCACTCTACCTTGATTTCATCAAGTTCCCTGAACATATTTATCAGACCAAAGGCTTATCTGCCCATTCCAAGTTGGGGTCCAGTGCAAGCAAGCTTCCAATTAATTTTGTATTTTTTCATGTTTTCTATGTTTCAGAGTACATATGTGCATTTACACATTATAGAGGATGTCAAGATCTGCAGCTTCTCATTCTTGGAGTGACAAATGAAAAAGAGCATTCCTTTAACAAAGACAGACAGACTGTGTGTGTGTGTGTGTGTGTGTGTGTGTGTGTGTGTGTGTGTGTGTGTTTGACAAATTATATTTCACGTCTTTCCCCTAAGGTTTTCTTGAAAATACATACACATACACACACTGATGGTAGTGCATGCAGGTGCAGCAGCCAGTAGCCCCATTCACACTGCCCTTTTGGTGCGGGAATCATGTACTCTCTGCATCGCCATCTGTGCAAAAGTTTCAGATGCAGAGAGGGGGGACAGTTTCACCCTCTGTGTGAATGGATAAGCCGGAGGCACGGATCAGGGGTGTCGGTCTGATGGTGTTCACAGTCTGACAACCAAACAGATCCTTCACTCATCAAATATGAGAGAAATGTCCCACAAAGCAGCGTTACAGGACCAAACAACAGTAACATGGTAATTAGTAGTGTCTTTGGCTACTTATATGAGGAAAAAGGCAGAAAACCCGGCACCCGCGGTTGAATGGTGATGATTATGTGATGTGATTAAAGCAAAAAACTTTAACTCACTAAGTGTTTGTCTCCTTCACTATTGTGTTGTTGTAGTTACTGTCTCATGGTGCTGGTCAGCCCTCCCAACCGAGACTTCAGTGAACTTTCCCACAGAAAACAGCATCCCGCCGGCGAGTGAGAGAGTCAGACAGGGTCCTGTTTACTGATGGTGATTATATAATTATGTAATTATGTACGCAACCAAGAGAGACATCTAATTTTTCACGTCACAATACAATCCACTATAAATACACTCAGCATTGGAAAAGGAAGTGCAGTTTTTGGATGAAGAGCAGCGGACCTTGAAATAATCACTGCCCACGGCATCTTCCGACCAGAGGTGCTATAAAGCTCTTGCACTAAACAGGGGGACCGTGTTCCGTGAAAACAGAGTGCAGGACGAGGTGAAGAAGACTCTGCGTTTACATCCATGATGCTTGGTGCTAACAAGCGCATGGACAGTTTTTATCTGATGTTGAACTTTTGATGTGTAGATGACTGTATTATCATCATCATCTTGTTGCTGCTGTTTGCATCTGCAGGGATGCTTCGAATCCACAGACTGGGATAACCTTCTTGCCCCCTCCAGCAACATCAACAAGCAAGTGGACACGGTGTCCTCATACATCTCTTTTTGTGTGGATAACATCATTCCCACCAAAAAGGTTACTATCTACCCTAACAATAAACCCTGGATAACCAAAGAACTTCTCAACAAGGAAATTCTCAACAAAAAGAAAAGAATATTCTTCACTGGCACCGAATCTGAAAAAAAGGAGGTTAACAGAGAGGTGAAGCGTGCCATAAAAAATGGCAGGGAATCAAAAACATGGCTGCCGTGAACTCTGCTCCCACCACCCACAGGACCATCCAGGTGGCCGGCAGCAGCCCAGCATCCCTCCCCAACCACCTTAACTCCTTTTTTCAAGATTCGAGACAGACAACATCACCCAGATAGAAGACATTATCTCCTCCCTCACACCTGCAGAAGCTGAACTCTCCTTCAGCACAGAGGAGGTGGTGAGAGCCTTCAGGAGGACCAAGGAGAGCACAGCACCTGGCCCAGACAACATCAGTGGACAGGTCCTTCGGTGCTGTGCAGAGCAGTTGGGGGACGTGTTTCAGCTCCTGTTTCAACGATCTATGGACAGCGGCACAGTTCCCCAACTATGGAAGCACTCCACACTGGTCCCCATCCCCAAGAAGAGCTCAGTCAAGGCTCTGAACGACCTGAGGCCTGTGGCTCTCACCTCTCTCATGATGAAGGCTATGGAGAGGGTCATCAAGAACCACATCATCAAGGTCACTGACCCACTGATGGACCCTCTCCAGTTCGCTTATCGCGCAGGCAGAGGGGTTGATGATGCTAAAATATACATCATGGACACTGTACATAAGCACCCAGAACACCCCAACACTACAACCAGACTCCTGTTTACAGACTTCTCCTCTGCATTCAACACCCTACAGCCACACATCCTGGCAAAGAAACTCTTCACCCGCTTCCACCTGGATGACCAGCTGATCCTGTGGATTACAGACTTTCTGACTAACAGGTCACAGAGAGTGCTGGTCAATAACACCTTCTCTGACCTATCCATCACCTCTACTGGCTCCCCTCAGGGCTGCGTCCTCTCTCCTCTGCTCTTCATCCCCTATACCGATGACTGCAGGTCCACCCATCCAGACTGTCATCTGGTCAAGTATGCAAATGACAGAGTTCTCCTGTCGCTGCTCGCAGGCCCCTCACATCACCACAGCTCAACACTTCATGAGTTTATGGAGTGCTGTGATAACTCCTGCCTGGAGTTAAACATGGAGACGCTCTGTTCCCAGTGTTTGAGTGGCTCCCCTCAGGGCGCCGGCTCCGCTGCCCGGGCTGCAGGACACAGAGGAGGAGAAAAAGCTTTGTTCCCAGAGCTGTTCAACTCCTCAACTCCCAACCATCACTGCCCCGCTGCCTCCCTGCTCTGGACCCTGGACCTCTCAAATTAACACTTTTACTGCGCCAAGTTGAGCCGAGCCAATCTGAGCCACGCCCACGATGGACTTTCTCCAAAGTGGGCCCAACGTGTGCCCAACCACCTCCAAGTAGGCAGCAATGATGTCTTGTGAGCAGGGCCAACCAGTGACGAGCCCCCTTCTGCCCCTAAAATAAGCCTGTGTTATGAGACTCATCTCATATCTGTGCAGGAGACCAGAGGGAGAGACGTTTTTAAAAGTCTCTGTGTGTTCAGCTCTCAGTAGTTGTATAGCTTCAGACTGATTCTCTGTAGTTTGAAGTTTAGCTTCTCTTCTGTGTTCCTATTTCTACTTTCAGACATCTACTTTACTTTACTTCAGCTGTTTTGGGAGTCATGTCACATTAATGCTGGTGACAGCCCAACATTTCCTGATGTTGCCAATTCATAATAAAAGCTTTAAAATACCTAAATAACAGAGGGCTTCCACAGTTATTCCAGTTGTTTCACCAATACCTGGAGATAGTGACCTGGGAAAACATTGTCTCTTCCTGTTGTGGTTGTGCAATGGTAGATGAGCTTCCTTTGTGCCGTAATTTAACCTTCATGTTCTTGGGAAAAAAACAGCCAGGTGGCAGAAAGCCTTGTGACAGCGAGGCTTATAGAGAACCAATCTCCACATGGAAGTTGTCATTACACTGCAATCAGTATTTACTTCAGAATGATAAATCAAACCAACAGTTTGTTAGTTTAATATGAGTGACTAGGCTATATATTAATCTGTGATGATTTATATTTTATATTCTTCAGAGTAGTCACCTTTTGCTTTGATGACAGCTTTGCACACTTTGCATTCTCTCAATCAGATTCATGAGGTAGACACCTGGAATGGTTATTAATTAACAGATGTGCCTTGTCAAGAGTTAATTTGTGGAATTTCTTGCCTTCTGTATGTGTTTGAGACCATCAGTTGTGTTGTGCAGAGTTAGGGTTGGTACACAGTTCAATACAGTGAATAACCCTATTCGACTACTGTTCTAATCCATGTTTTGGCAAAAGAACCACTCAGCTACGTAAAGAGAAACGACAGTCCATCATCACTTTAAGACATGAAGGTCAGTCAATCCGGAAAATATCAAGAACTTTGAATGTATCCTCAAGTGCAGTTGCAAAAACCATCAAACACATGATGAAACTGGCTCTCATGAGGACCACCCCAGGAAGGGAAGACCAAGAGTTACCTCTGCTGCAGAGGATAAATTCATTAGAGTTACTCAGACCTCAGATTAGAGCCCACATAAATGCTTCACAGAGTTCAAGTAGCAGACACATCTCAACATCAACTGTTCAGAGGAGACTGTGTGAATCAGGCCTTCATGGTCGAATTGCTGCAAAGAAGCCACTACTGAGGAAGAACATCAAGAAGAAGAGAAGTGCCTGGGCCAAGAAACACAAGGAATGGACATTAGACCAGTGGAAATCTGTACTTTGGTCTGATGAGTCCAAATTTGAGATTTTTGGTTCCACCCAAGATGTCTTTGTGAGATGCAGAAAAGGTGAGCGGATGGTTTCTACATGTGTGGTTCCCACCGTGAAGCATGGAGGAGGAGGTGTGATGGTGTGGGGGTGCTTGATGGTGACACTGTTGGTGATTATTCAAAATTCAAGGCACACTTCACCAGCATGGCTACCACAGCATTCTGCAGCGACATGCCATCCCATCTGGTTTGTGCATAGTGGGACCATCATTTGTTTTTCAACAGGACAATGACCCCAAACACACCTCCAGGCTTTGTAATGGCTATCTGACCAAGAAGGAGAGTGATGTCGAGCTGCGTCAGAAGACCTGGCCTCCACAGTCACCCAACCTAAACCCAATTGAGATGGTTTGGGATGAGTTGGACCGCAGAGTGAAGGCAAAGCAGCCAACAAGTGCTCAGCACCTCTGGGAACTCCTTCAAGACTGTTGGAAAACCATTCCAGGTGACTACCTCATGAATCTGATTGAGAGAATGCCAAGAGTGAGCAAAGCTGTCATCAAAGCAAAAGGTGGTTACTCTGAAGAATATAAAATATAAATCATATTCTGGTTTGTTTAACCCTTTTCCCATATGTGTTCCTTCATAGTTTGGATGTCTTCAGTATTGATCTATAATGTTAAAAAGTAATAAAAATAAAGGAAAACCATTGATTGAGAAGGTGTGTCCAGACATTTGACTGGTAGTGTATATAACCATCCAATATTACCATGTGTTAGCCCTGCTCAGTAATGTATGATGTTGTCCTTACTGAATGCAACTGAAGATTGAAATGAGGAATACCACAGCATTAAACTGTAAAATGCAAAATCTCTGACTGTTAATAAATGTATGCATTGCAGATGAGATAAGCACATCTGAGAACAGTTATGTAACACCTTTTAAAACTAGAAAATGCTTTTATGAAAGCGTTCACAGACCAAGCTTGGATTCCTGTCATGAGACAAGACCTAAAAGGAATGGTGATATGAAAGTAGGATGTGTGAATTCTCTTCTGTTACATCCCCTGCCTAACCCTGGCCTGAACAAAAGTAACCACAGAGGAAGGTACAAAACAACATGACCGTGACAAACCACAGTTTAGCTTTTTCCATAAATGGTGTCGAGAGTCTTGGCCAGGTCCTTTGGATGGTTTTGATACTCAAGGAGTAGTAAAACCACACACACACACACACACACACACACACACACACACACAGTGACCTCCTTGTCCGTCAATATCAATTTGTAGGTTGGTTTGTGTGTGTGTGTGTATGTGTGTGTGTGTGTGTATGTGTGTGTGGACTTACCATGGCTGACTGTATGTAGTTTGACTGTTTTGGAGATCTTCTCTTCATAATTGGGCGTGCAAGACTTCCTGCTGACTTTGGACTTGAACAGAGTGTTGACCAGCGTGGACTTGCCCAAACCACTCTGACCTGCAGACACAGAAAAAACAATGCTTTTATCAAAGATTGTGTAGTATTTATTTCTGACACGTCTCAGCACTGCCAAAACAATAAACTTTATTCAAAATACAGTAGAATAAATAAAACACCTTTCTACATATAAACTGTAGGTTGGAAAATGTTAAAGCTGTTGTAGTTGAAAGCTGTGCTATGTGAAAGAGACAAGCCAAAACCGTTTTCACATAGGGACTCTGGCGATGTCCTGAGAATCAGGTCTGGACATTAAATCGAGTTAAACAGAGTTGCCCTTTCATAAATGTACACACAACAGGGGATTGACTGCATCAGAAGCGTTCTCACCTACTGGAAATACTCTATTTGGTATACGTGAGGGGTGGCACTGGGGCAGAGCGCGCAGGAGGATGACTCATCCATAATGGTGATTGTTTGATATCAACACTACATTTTGGACAATATCAATGATAGTGTGGAAGGCAATACATAGGCAAACAGAAAAGAGTAAAACACTCAGCTACAGTCTGTGCAGCTCTGGGCATGACCTATGTGAACTGCCTGACAAATATTCATAATTCAATATATTATTGAGATATTTGTCAAACATCCTTTTCCTCTCCACTAGAACACCTCTCTCATGGGCCTTGTTCTGTAAAGCAGCAGGCTGCACTCATCTTTTTTTGTTGGACAATAGTTCAAGATTTCTGGATTTATCACGTACATGGAAAATTGAAAGACCCTGTCTCACAGCCCATCGCCCTCACATAACTGATGTGATGAAGACCAGTACCCCAGACATGTCACAGTATGTCAGATCCAATATGAAGGTCTGCATTTAAGCATGTGTGTGTATGTCCACATGGGTAGACACTGATAGACAAATTCGACAATTCATCAATATTATTTGCAAATAAACTTATGGTTAACAAAAAGTGCTAAAACATTAGCACACTTGAATCATTAAAGATTATGGGAAAGGGAAACTTCCTGTTTTCAAACTGCAGGGGAAGTGTATATCATCTCTTTGTGTATGTGACAGGAAAGAGCAGACAGCCCAACTCTCAAAACCACTTCCTCCTCACATAATCATACTTCCTCTTCCAATGGAAATGCAAAGCAAAATATATTATCTTAATGAGGAAGAGACCCATCAAGCCCATATCATTACACACAAATGCTTGGCCTGAATTCACCTAAAATCTGACATTGCAGCGATGTGCAGAGGTGTGGGGGTGTTTATTTGTGTTTTAGAACGTAACTGCTATGAAACAATGCGATAGTAACTTTTTATTTCCCCAAATCACTGCTTTTGGGGGGCCTAACTTATTATTATTATTATTATCATTATTATTATGATTATGATTATGATTATGATTATTATCATTATGTTTGTCACTGTCTGAGTTGTGTTCATGTGTGTGAGACTCACCAACAACCATGATGTTGAACTCAAAGCCAGCCTTCATGGTCTTGCTCCTCATCTGGTCCAGTACTGCCTCAATACCAACATACCCAAACAGGTCAGTGCCCCGGATGAAGCTCATCTGCAGGCCTGGCCCAGACTGGCAAAGCTCCACCTTCACCTCCGCCTCCAGCTCCGTCTCTTTCTTCATCTCGCCTTCTTCCATTCCTTTCTCCTTCCCCTTCTCCTCCATCTCTGTGTGCACTCCAACACTGTTCTCTTTTTCTGTCATGGAATTCTGGGTATTCATGCTGGCTGGTTGTACTTGGCTTTTACCATCATCTCCCTGCTCTTGTCCCATGATGCTTCTCTCCTTCACCTGTCTCTCATCCATCAGGGTTAGTGGGTCCGTCTCCACCTCTCCAGTAGTTTCTGCAGTTTCAAAAATCATTGTCATTCATTTTGCAATTGAAAAAATGGAAGCTTGTCAATGCTCTATGGTGGAAAAACTATTATTTGTAGTTTTAGGGTTTTATAGTATGTGTTGTGCAGGTGTGTAACTAGAAACATCACTGGTATTATGGCATGAATTATAGAAAATTATTTACACATGTTGATCACTTGTGAAGATTGATGCACATGTTAAATACAAACAAGTGTAAACCACTGCCATTGTTGATTTACACATGAGAACGCTTTCTACAGTGTATCAGCTTGGAGGATGAAGTTGGATGGAGTTTCACTCTCAGTCTCAGCCTTTTGAAAACTGTGTCTGTAGCTGATTTGTCATTTAACTGTGTTACTGTTTACTGTCCATCTTTGTGTTGTTGGTCAAAACACACATGCGCTGGGTGGCAATTCTGCAACATGAAGGCAACGATGCATACTGTCACTGTTGTAAGCTCTGTGCACTGTGTTTAGCGAAACATCAAACAGGTAGTTGCTGACTAACATTGGAAATACAGAGAAATACTGAGGGGCTAAATCACAAAGAATGGATTGCAGCCGCTGATAGCACTATTAATTGCTCATCACTTGCAATAATATTGCAACACAAATGTTTTGCATCTTATTGCAATTCTCCGTGTGGCAAAGTGTGAACACACACGAAAATGACAGCGGACAGCAACAGTTCTTTTCATCAACAGAGAGAAGAACAGCAAACACCTTGTATAAGTTTATATATACATACAAGGGGTATTATACAGTATATATACAGTCGAGGTCAAAAGTACATACACTTGTGAAGAACATGTATATCATGGCAGTCTTCATTTCCAATGATTTCTACAACTCATTTTCTGTGATGGAATGAGTGGAACACATACAGCTGGTGACTGTTCTGGGCCCATTTAATAGGGCTTGTTTGATACAGCCACTAGACTCAGCCACAAACACTACAATTGGAAAGTCTAAAGAGCTCAGCATTGATCTGAAAGAGTGCATTATTGATTTGAACAAGTCAGGAAAGTCACTTGGAGCCATTTCAAAGCAGTTACAGGTCCCTAGATCAGCTGACAGTTGTGTCACTGCCATGATCAGAAAGAAAACACAAACTATCACCTGCTGCAGAGAGAAAACTGGTCTGGATGGTCAAGAGTCAACCAAAAACCACCAAAAAGCAAGTCTGTGATGAATTAGAAGCTGCTGGAAGACAGGTGTTAGTGTCCACAGTCAAGTGTGTTTTGCATCAACATGAGCTGAGGCTGACGTGCAAGAAAGAAGCCCTTTCTCCAGACACGGCACCTTAAAGCTCAACTGAAGTTTGCTGCTGATCACATGGACAAATAAAAACCTTCTGGAGGAAAACTCTGGTCAGATGAAACAAAAACAGTTTGTTTGGTCACAATGAGCAGCAATATGTCTGGAGGAGAGAAGGTGAGGCCTTTAACCCCAAGAATACCAGACCTACTGTAAAGCATGGTGCTGGTAGTATTATGCTGTGGGGCTGTTTTGCTGCCCGTGGATCTGCTGCTCTAAAGAAAGTAAATGGAATAATAAAGAAGGAGGATTATCTCCACATCTTCAGGAAAACCTAAAATCATCAGCAGAAGATTGGGTCTTGGGTGCAGTTGGGTGTTCAAACGGGACAATGATCCAAACACACATCAGAAGTGGTAAATGAACGGATCAGTCAGGCTAGAATTGAGGTTTTAGAATGGCCTTCCCAAAGTCCTGACTTGAACCCCATCGAGAAGATGTTGACCATGCTGAAGATACAAGTCCGTGCCAGGAAGCCAACAGATTTGTTGAACTTCACCGATTCTATCAAGAGGAGTGGTTAAAAATTCATCCAGAGGCCTTCAATAATCTTGTGGGCTGCTATCAAAAGCACCTAGTTGAGGTGAAATATATTTAACCAAATATTAGAATTATTGTATGTATATTTTTGACCCAGCAGATTTGGTCACATTTTCAGAAGACCTATAATTAATTACTGAACCAAACTTCATGAATGTCTTTTTTTTGACAAATTAGTTTGTGTTCCACTGATTCCATCACAGACAAATGAGAGTTGTAGAAATCATTGGAAAGGAAAACGGCTATGGTATACATTTTCTTAATTGCACTCTGTGACGCCCCTTGACCTTATGTCACTGAACACGTTGCCTTTATGTTCCACAGTAGCTTTGTAAACATGATGGAGGCAAACACGGCTGAGCATAGCCTACTGAATGGAAAAGCCCTACTCTAGCCAATGTTTCTTCCTGTGTAATGGTTAACATTCTTTCTCGAACCCAGAATGGGCTGTGGTTAATAGTTGGATGTTATACCATCACTACCAAACTGCCATTTCAGCATGATTAACATCATTAGCATGGATAGCAATAGAATGGATATTAGTACAGACACAAATAGCATGGATATTAGTGTGATAGCAATAGTCTTCTTGTGTATTAATGAGCTGCAGAGTTTATTGGACAAACTGTAACCTGTACATTACTGACCCAGAGTCTAATGTAGTCTGTTCCATTTTAGCAAAAGCTTATTTTGCACAAAATTAAGTTATTTGTCAAAAATGATAAAACATTGTCAGGACAGATCATAAAAATACCAAAACACACTGGAGTGGGACTTTAAAAGACACCCAGACAGAACTGTTGTCAGAGTACAACAAGCTTTAAATATCACCTCCTATTAAAGTTTAGAATGTCCCTTTATTTATTGATTTATGATCTAAATATATTAAATATATATTTTTAAGATATACACCATGGAGCCTTCCATTGGATAATTACTGCAGTGATTAACATGTTTCAGCCAGTAACAAGTTATTTAACCCCAACTGACGCAGTGAGGAGCTTCTCATTTCTTAAACAACCATGTCAGAAGATATATCCTGTGGTCGAGAAAACAACTAAGGAGATTACTGAAACTACTGAAATTGGGTCAAGAACTGTCCGACTCATCATTAAAACCTGGAAGGATAGTGGTTAACCATCATCATTGAGGTAGATATGTGGTCGTAAAAAAATCTTCATCTTCAGATCACTTAAATGTTTGGGAAAATCAAATCCACAGCAAATGCATGCCATAATCAAAGCTAAAGGTGGTTGTTACGGCTTGCGCTGTTATTCGTTAGTGTGTGTGTTTGTGTGTGTGTGTGTGTGTGTGTGTGTGTGTGTGTGTGTGTTTTCTTTTGTACACAGAGTAAGAGCTCCTGTCTCCCCAGAGGATCTTGTGGCTCCCGCACCTCATTGGTTCCGCATCCCTGCTGTGGCAGCGAGGGATTGGCTGTTCCGGGAAGTGGGGACTATAAGAGCCGGCAATGCCAGAGGACGCGGTGGATCGCTATTGTGCTGGCCTGTACTAAATTTAGAGAAATTATTTGTACTGTGAAACTAGTCAAATTTGTTAGAGTGTGTTTGTGAGTGTGCATGTGCTCTGGGTAAAACCAGAGCAAGAGTGTTTGCTGTTAGGGAAGCAGTAGGGGTGAGCTGCCTATTACTTTACATCAGTTTTCTCCTGTTTTTGATTAGGTTAGGGAGTTAGGTTCAGCACTTGTCTTTTGTTTCTTTTCTTTTTTATAGGGCTTAGATAGATTCGGACCCCAGAGTTTAGACCTGTGTTTTGTTTGTTGTTTTAGGCCTGAGCTCACCCTGAAGCCACGCTTCACCACTTGTATATAGAGCACCTATTTCACTGTACATAATTGCACTCATTACTCGTGTTATAAATAAATTGTTTTGTGTCACTTAACTTGCACCGTGTTGGGTGTCGGTTATTTATGTTAGGCTCAGTTCCCTAGGTCCAGCGTAACAGTGGTCTAATGAAATATTAGATATATTACACCGATCAGGCATAACATTATGACCACCTGCCTAATATTGTGAAGGTTCCCCTTCGGCAGCCAAATCAGTTCTGACCTGTCAAGACATGGACTTAAGACCTCTGAGGGTGTCCTGTGGTGTCTGGCACCAGGGCGTTTTATAGTGGATCCTCTGGGTCCTGTATGTTGGGGGGTGGGGCCTCCATGGATCAGACCTGCTCCAGCACGTCTTACAGATGCTCGATCAGATTGGGATCTGGGGAATTTGGAGGCCCGGTCAACACCTTGGGCCCTTTATTGTGTTCCTCTAGCCGTTCCTGAGCAGTGTTTGCGGTGTGTCAGGGCACATTGTGCTGCTGGGGGGCCACTGCCATCAGGTAGTGTTGTTGTGATGAGGGGGTGTACTTGGTCCACAACAGTGTTTGGATGGGTGGTGCGTGTCAAGTGGCATTCACATGAATGCCAGCACCCAAGGTTTCCCAGCAGAACATCGCATTGTGATGAGATGATCAATGTTATTCACGTCACCTGTCAGTGGTTTTAATGTTGTGGCTGATCGGTGTATATATTTACATGTACACACACACACACACACACACACACACACACACACACACACAGTTTTTCAGCCTATGTTAATGTTTGATTTTCTGGCATCGGCTGGACAATAAATTTGTATAACAGCGTCACTCTAAAGCTGGCTGGACATTAGGCTAACGTTACATATGATGATGAGATATGTTAGAAGGAGGCAGAGATTGGCAGGCAGTGATTAGAAAAACTCAATAAGTATTTTGTAAGTGGACACCTGTCAGATATTATGAATTTCCTGGGAAGCAACAACTGGACGATGAACCACGTTGTGCTGTTTTCACCTGTCCCTAATGTCTGCAGCCATAAATAATACAGAGAGTCCAGCTAAACAGCCAAGATCTGGGGAGGTGTTGTTGACTTGGTGTGTGCAGCAGAGTCATGTTTGTGATCGCCACATCCAATTAAAACTGCAAGCTATGATGACGTGCCTAGATGTCAGGTCGCCTGTTGCCTGTGGAAAGGTTCCTACCTGAATGGGATCCGTGTGACCCAAAACACAACACTGCCACCTAGTGGACAATGTGTGTCCAACACACACCATACATGGAGATGCCTGTTACAATGGCAAAGCAGCGAAATTGACCGCACCGCCATGCCCAGCAGGTATAATGTAGGCGAAAGCTTTTGAGAAGTGTTGGTCATCAAGGTCTGAGGATGATACTTAGTGAATGTGAAGTCTGTGGTGTTAAATCTGTAGGAGGAGTCAGTTAAAGTACGAGGCATAGAAATGGGTTTTAAATGGGTGAAACTGGCGGCGAAATCTCAACTTTGAACCAAAATAGCCGACTGAGGGTATGGATCCAAGAGGGTTTTTTGTGCATGTCGTATATGCATGTAGGAGGCGGGGCTTAAAGTTTGAAATATTCCAGGGGGCGCTATGGAGCCATCTTTTCAGTTAAAACGCCCAAACCCATGTGAGATATCAACGTTTGTGACTCAATCTTTGTGTGTGTAGGTGTTTGCCTGTACATGCGAAATGGGATAAGCCATTAGGGGGCGCTACTGAGCTGTCATGCCGCGCCTGAGGGCAGTTGTGGTATTGAATTAACGTACTCATGGGTTAGAAGCTACAGGCCAAATTTGGTGAGTCTGCAAACATCCTAAAGTCCTGTAATCAGTGTCGGAAAAAATAAAATTGCCGTACGCCATTCAAGATGGCCGACTTCCTGTTGTGGCAAAAATTCCAACAAAAATAATTCCTGTCTAAATCCTTGAGACCCATGACTCCTGTAAATTTCATCACGATCCAAGAAGGTTTTTGGTCACATGACTCGACGTTAGGTGGCGCTATGGAGTCCCCTGGCCACACCCACCGCCAATCATGTTGAATTCAGATATGGGCACGCAGATGTGACGTATGTTTCAATTTTGATGCGTTTTGGGGTATGTTCAGGCCGCCAAATGCGCGCTCGTTTGGAAGGACAAAGAAGTATAATAATAAAGAATCCTTACAGATACAATAGGGCCTTCGCACTGTCAGTGCTCGGGCCCTAACAAGTGCCTTGTTGAAGAAGATGATACTTTTGTAGATTTCAGCACTGCTGAAGGATTTATGTTTTGTTTTTGTAATGTTTATGTGCTGAGACGGGTCACATGGATACTGGTATATCATTCAGCTTTTATATTGTAAACCGTTATATTGTGATTTTTATTTTCTAAATAAAAAGGAAAATTACACAATGAAAGAGTAGCTGTAATATAGAAAATTGCATGTAACATTATCATCGTAACATCGTATTGCATTCAAATTACTGACAACTGCATTGTAATCGAATCATGAGACCAGTGAAGATTCACACCTCCAATCTATACCTTATAAACATTTTAAAAGTGCGTTCATGTACAGTATTATATTGTCGACATAATAAAAAAAATTATAGATCAGACGTCGTGTTTCAGATCAGATGTGTTTCACACATTTGCACATGTATGCACAAAGTTGTTGTTTGGTAGTATAGAACTAAAATTAATATACATGGATAACACAAAAACATCAGAACTATAAGTCATATTTGTGTGGGAATAAATAGTTGTATACAAGCACTCATCCACAAATGAAAAATGAACTATTAATGGTCCTCTGAGGCTAAGACGGGCATGTTCACACACCTGAACTCACACACTTTTCAGGACTTAGCTGGCATATACTGTATATACTGAAGTCTATCCCTTCCCTTTTTCATGTGAGTCTCTCTGTGTGTGTAGTCTGTGCTGTGCTGTAAGAGGATTGGATGGCAGTGACAATCTCCCTGAGAACTTGAAACTGTGCGTGTGTGTGTGCATGTATGTCCATGTGTTGGTATGGGCCAACAAATACTCTCAAATACACTGACAAAGTTGCCTGAAACTGGCACGACTGAAGCATGTATGTGTGTGTGTTTCTGCATGACTCAACAAGCTGTACCATTTTACTAGGCCTTATTCACACACACACACACACACACACACACACACACACACACACTATGGGTTAGTGCTAGTTCACATAATTTAATCAGCTATAAATATCCAACTGTACAACCGTTGGAACAGAACTAATCCTCATCAGTCAGGATGGAGAAGGGCAGAGTGAGAGACACACAGGTCTGAGTATTTTAAGTATAATTACATTTTACACTGAACTCTGTTCTACTCAAGCAGGATGTGTTTCCTTTTTAAAATGATATGAATAAAAGCACAGGTGGAAATGTATTTGTGGATATATAACATACCTTAAAAAGATTAGGTGTTGGTTGCATTATGGGAAATGTGATTTTGGAGCTTGACTCACACTAGGCATAACAAATCAGGATATCTCAACCTCTGCAAAATAGATTTTGACCATACTTGACATTACTAAATCAGTGGCGCGCCCCTTTACATGGACATGTATCACACAATTTGAGATGAACTTAACAAGCAAGCTTTTTCATTAAGGGCAAATGTTGATAAATTACAATATAGGTATGTGTGATGAGCTATAATTTACTGCAGTTAATTCTGTAAATAACATGGACAAAGAAAACTACAGAAAAGAAAGCTGTACAATACTTGCTGCAGTATTCTAAAAAAATCTATTTTTATACCATATAAATATACAATTTAAAATATTGTCCAATTGATTCAAATATTACTTATTTCCTTAATCGTTTGAGTCTCTGAACAATGTTTTTTTTTTTTTAAGAAAATGCATATTGTTACACTAAATGCTATTGCTATGCTATGCTAAAAATATTGTCTAAAGATGTGATTTGATATTTAAGATATGTTTTTGCTAATTTGGTGGCAAATAATTGGCATATGGCTCATATGTAAATATAACCACAAGTAACAAGTCAAGTTACTCAAATTTGCCCAGGATGAGGATGATTTGAGATCTGACCACTCCGTCCGGGCCGCATGTGACCACATTCTTTTAGCAGTGTGTACACACATGTGTCCTGGGCCACACTGAAGAACTTTTTACTTATAGCACTGGGTAGGTGAAACCTCCCTTCAGAGACATTTCTCCAAAACACATTAACATTCACTGCCTGACTAACAACACCGACTCAGGTTAGTAAGATTATAGAAACCAGCAAAAACAAGCTAAAATTTGAAAGTATCCAACTACAGAGTCACTCCTCCAAATCACATGAACACACACTGTCTGACTATACAGGCTGCATACAAATGTTTGGATTTCACCGCACTTGCAGACTTGTGGACTTTGCAGGCGCAAGGTTTGAGGGCTGTCCAAACTCAAAATTCACCCAGTCCACAAGGGTCCTCAAGAAGAGAGTCTGCTTGGGTTGCAGACTTCGTAGAAATTATAATGAATGTGTAAAACAGTTACTTTATTATAACGTTACATGAAGCTTGCAGGCTACAAATAATGTTCAACCACATTATAATTCAGAAATATTTAGAAGTACAGACTGTCGGGGTAATCAAAATGCATTTTATTAGCCCTCCGGTGGCACAGGGGGGCCTCGGATCAGGGCAGGCAGGAGCGCGGCTGGCAAGAATAACCCCTCTCTCCCCAAAGATAGAACGGAATAAATAAAACAACAACCAACTAAATAAATAAGATAAATAAGGAAAAACAAAAATAAAAATAAAGTAAATTAAAAATAGAATAAAGAAATACCAATAAGTGTCACCCCTCTGGACAGCAGACTCCCTCCAAATAGGTCTGGGGGTTGCCCGGTGATAGAGGTGACAGGGGTGGATCCACTATGAGCCAGTGATCTCCTCAGGGTCTGGTTGCTGTCCCAAGCAGGATACCCCCCCAAAAAAGAGAAAGGGGAGGGAGGAAAGGGGAGGGGAAAAGGCAAAGGAAAAAGGGAAGGGGAAGAGGGAAAAAGAAAAAAAAGGGGTCACCCGCTGGCCTACCAGGGCCCGTTACCCGCCGAGGCCTCCACGTTGGCTGCTGGGGCCGGGTGGGGGCCCCCTCGCTCGGCCCCCCTCGCTGGGCACTCATCACCCAATACCTCAGCCTATCTTATCTCACTTTGCCAAGTCGCACACAACTCTTAATCTATCTATCATGCTACATACTATACTATGCCATATTATGTTATGTCATGTCATGTCACGTTATGTCACATTATGTCATGCATGGACACACACACACACACACACACACGGGATGAGTCATCTTGTTTGTCTATCACTGCAAGGGCTCAGTCTGCAAGTTCATTAGGTGGAGATTTGGATTCAGCCACAGACTGCCTCGTAGCTCTCGCTGGCCCACTAGGAGATATAGTAGCAGCTAGTTCACCATCTTCAACATGGCCTCTTGGCTTTTTAGACCAATTAATATATAGCCAAACAACTCTGTTAAATACCAAAATGCCACAATCCTGTGAACACAAGAAAAATAGTCGTCATCAACAAACCTCAGTCCGAAAAGGCTAACCACCATGATAGTACTTCATGTGTGCCTTATGCTAACATTAGCTGCTGAAGGGGGCTGTTGCTACCCCTGTCGCTCTGTTCAGCTCAGGGGCTGTTAACTGGGAGCACAGCACATTGTTGCCATCACTAACCACACCCAACTACATCATGTCTCATTCACATGTAAGAAAACACCTAATATCACCATTATATTAATAAATAAAGCTGTTGATTGTGAAACCCAGCCAATAATAGCACCTAAGTCACAGCCAGTCGTGGAAGGAGTACTCAGATCCTTCACTTAAGTAAAGGTACCTAAGTATCAGTCAGCAAAATGTAGTTAAAGTATTAATTAATTAAACTAATTATTATTAGTACTGGTTGGCTCCTCTGACTGATGTATTATTATATATGACATAATAAGATTATTAATATGGAAGCATCAATATGTAAGCAGCATGTGACCTTCGTCGCTGCTGGAGCTTTCCTCATTTATGACTGGATGGCACCCCTAGCACCCACCCCTTTGCCTACATTGCTTTTGCAATGGATCGTTTCCTTTATCATTTGCAGTTGGAATGATCTAATTTCCTTGAAGGTGTCAACAACATTGATTGTGTATTAAAAAGTAAAGGGGAAAATGTAACCTCAAAGCATAACATGTTTTAACCTGTAGTCCTCAGTGTTTTCCCAACCATTCTCTGAACATGTACTAAACAATGTTATGACAAAGATCAGAAGCTTACAAGGAATCAGCTCACCTACAGGAACAAGCAGCAATCCCCTCTCCCAGTGTTCTTTAGAGGTGTAAATGCTGCCTTTAATATCACAATATCAACCCAGGCACAATGCAGTGTCATCCAACATCACACCCCACTGGGAGGTAGTGTAAATTTGTCATCTATTTTTAATAAAGTCTTAGAATTGTGTCAAATGCCACTTTTACACTAAAATTAGTATATATATGCTGTTTTTTTTAGACACAGGTTAACCTGCCAAAAAAAAGTGATTGAATCATTTCATGTTGCCAGGAGACAAATTCGCTTTTCTGTTGTTTTTTTTCATGTGTGTCACCACATAACAGATGATTGGACAAGCAGCAGATCATATACCTCATCAGACTACATCCAGATGACATAAACCTTGTTTAAAAAATAAAAGTTGCCAAGGAGTTCTCTGTTGAGAGCTGCACATGTGCAGTACCTATCAGGCAGCTGGCAAGCCTCGTGTAGTGACATGGAGGTAACTGTCATTCTTACAGTCTTCACTTTTTTAACATCTTTTACTTCTCTATGGAACTTGGAGTAGACTGATCGATGTTCAAGCACTGTTCGAACAGAGACGAATGGAAAAGTGTTATCAAGCCAGCATCCTTAACTTCAACACACCTCCATAGAATCATGTCTGATGGCCGAAAATTAGCGTGTCCAACCGGCTAATGTGCTTTTGTCACAGCTGATCGGAGCTAAAGCTTATCAGTGGAATGACTAGTGCAGAGTCATTTGACATGGGACTGGCTGTTTGCGTGTTATCGGTGTTGTCCTGATGGCATGCAGCACAGAGGAAACAAAGCTAACAGTCTGATATTTCGACTGCTGTTTTTTGTCCACGAAAATAAAGACAGATTTTGGTAAAGTTTATCTTTCAAACAAAATTTTGGTCTCATCTTTTATGTCAACAGCATTGCATGTGGATGGTCACTGTTAGTGTTCAATGATGTTGGTGCCGACTTGTCAGTGTCCTGTCTTCCTCGTGGGAAAAATGGTCGTTGACAAATAGTTTTTGAAATTGTCTTTGTTTTTTGAGTTTTTGTCTAAAAAGTAACTAAATAACATTACTGGGAGGGATAGTTCACCCAGGGTGATTGTGATTAATAAATGAATGATTAGTTG
Source organism: Pagrus pagrus (assembly GCF_965226575.1). NCBI lineage: Eukaryota > Metazoa > Chordata > Actinopteri > Spariformes > Sparidae > Pagrus > Pagrus pagrus. The sequence goes on along the minus strand of NC_140197.1, from coordinate 1,408,685 downwards.
TGTGGTTTCCAGAGACTTATCTAAATTGACTGCTATATTCATGTGTTATCCCATCAAGAAACCCTGACTCTAACTATTCCTCTATCTAACTATCAGTATTCAAAGGCATGATATAAGGTCTTACTGATTGACTGGCTGACAAACCATTAGGAACGAAGTAGCAATGCAGATAAGCATCAGTGATGCTCCCCATTACATTACATCGTGTTCCTGTCTGAATGAGACTCTAATCAGAGTCCCGTCCATGAGATACCCAAGTTACTCAGATTTTGTCAGTGACGACTTAGGTGTGAACCCACACTATAATAATATCCCTCAGTGTAGTTGGAAATCTTAGCTGGTTGTCATATAATGCCGCACCAAACTGCCATGACATCAACACAAACACACAAACTCAGGAAGAAGAGAACTTGCCTGAACAGCCAAGTATGGCGCTAAAAGAAGCTTGCACATTAATTTAGCAGTGAACCTGATGAAATACGAAGCATGGATCCACAATACCGTCATGGCAAACACTGCTACGAGTGGCCAGCTGTTTTCTGATGTAGCTGTGATACTACACATGATGCAGTCAACCACAGTTGACAGTGATTTCTGAAGTGCAGAATACCTTTGTAGACATGAGTTTGAATCTGTGCTGCTTTTTCATCGTGCTCGCTTCCAGCTGTTTTGTGAGTCGTGATGATAACTCAACAACAATATAAAGTGTTTATCTTAGAGTAAGCAAGAGTTTGATTTGTTATAGTGATTTTCGCTAATACTACAACAGTATTTACAGCCACTCCTTTGACCACTACTAAAGACAAGCACGGCATCAGTTAAAGACACACCTTCGAGCAGGTAGCCCTGTTTTTCCAAATCCCTGGTGCTCTGGGCGTATGTCTAAATGAAACTGAGTCAAGCTGAGCCAAGTGTATGGACAAGCACTATATGTGGGTCCCCCCACTAGGGTCCCCTGCTTTATTCAATCTCAGTAGAATCACCAAGCTGAAGCTTTGTTGCACAACATCATGACAGTCCAGTGTCATTCCTAAGCAGATGCTGTTACACTTCATTAATGCAACATGGTTTGCCTACAGCAGACTTCCTCTTGTACATGTGTCGGAGGAAACCACACACACAGTTTTCCAGTGCAAGTATTGCAAAACACAAACTGTCTTGAACAGTTTACAGTTCTCTACTACACAGCTTGACTAAATGAAGAGAGAAGAATAAGAAGGATTCCAAGACATAAAAATCAATGGACAACACAAATTCTGATTACAACTAAAACAATAATCTCTCATCGCACAGGGGAACTGTGTGCTAACTTCATTAAGTACAGTAGCTCATATTTGAAACAGGATGTCAGTCTGTAAACAATGATGGGTGTTTAGAACGTTTTGGGTAACAATTTTACTTTCCACCTCCCATTTTCTCTTACAATTATGTTATGCTAACCAGAAATGTTTTATGGAATCTGTCTGATTCTCTCATCTGACTGCTCCTCTTTCGTGACAAATCAGACCCCAGGCAGTTTGCATTGGACTGACCTCCTCTACGTTAGTACTCAACTCCTGGGCCCCCCAGGGCTTTGTGCTCCCCCCCTCCTGTTCACACTGTACACCCATGACTGCACTCCCAGACATCAAGAGAAATCTATTGTGAAGTATGCCAACCACCACCATCATCAACCATATTAGCATCTCATAAAGATGAGAGTTCAGATCAGGAGGATATCAACAATCTTGCAGAGTGGTGCCCAGAGAACAATCTACTGCTCAAAATGGGCAAAACCAAGGAGCTAAGCTGTTTTGTTCTGCCTCTGATCCGCTAGCAGGGGTAGTAACATAGCCACAACCGGGGACGAGACAACATCTGTGTGAAAGGGAAGTGAAAACAGCATCCCTTTCCTGCAGTCAAAGCCAGTCAGGGTCCACTATTTAATGATGACGATTATATAATTATGTAATTTAGATCAAAAAACGTATCTTCGTCACTTTCCATGATGCATGGTGGGTCAGGATCTCAATCACAACTCAATAAAACAGCATCCATATGATTATAAACAGTTGGCAGATACATTTTTAGATTTACAGGAGGGCACCGGGGGAAACACGCTGAAAAAACCCCACAGATCTCAACGTCATGATGTGTAGACACACTGGAGCGGCTTTATGACGCCGCTGCTTGGTTCAGTGTGAAAATAGCAGAGGTGGGAATTGTGGAGTCATCAAGTCATCTCCATGCCATGTATTTGTTCTGCTCAGTCACTGAACCAGGTGCATTCACTAATTAGCTCACCTTCCTGGCTGAAGAGCTGTGCTGATTGGACTCAGCTGGTTTAGTGCATGAACAGAACAAATACACGGCATGGAGATGACTTGAGGACTCCACAATTCCCACCTCTGGAAAATAGAGCCTTAAAAGAAAAGTGAGCCTTTGTTGCGGCGTTATTGTGGAAACTCTGAATTGCCATCCTGGTAAAAAAAAAAACCTTGAAAAAGCTCTACTTCTTATTGTTGGGACCGTCCGCATGGTTCTGACGTTGGATCAGCTCGCGTGCAGCTCAATGCTTCGATGCGGCCTCCTTGCACTATAAAAGCCTGGTAAACAAAGGAAAGTGCAACGACCCTTATGTCCCGTAGGTGGCGCCTGCTTGTCACAGCCCCCAGGTTGGAAACCCCCACTTCCTATTGTCTGTGAGCACACCTGAACGCATCACTTCCGCCGACACTGGAGGAGATAAATACAGTAGCAGACCCTTTTCAACGCAGTCCCAGAGTTACGTGTTGCTGGAAGCATCGGCTTTCGCCTCTGCAAATATTACTCAGAAGGGAGCCTACAGATGTCTGGATATTTTTCCTGCCTAGGCCGCAGTCTTTCATCTCGCCGGACGAGCCAAAACTGCACCGTGTTCACCAAACACGCTCCGGATCCAGAAAAGATGCTGTGCAACCAGCCTCTCTTTACCTGCCTGCAGAAGGAGGATATTTAATTTTTCCTAAGAAAACGCCCGCTTTTGCCCGTTTTCTTATTGCCCGTCAACTACGCTGTCTTAACAGCCATCGCAGAACACTGCACCTGCCTTTAATCCACGCCGAGGAAGAGAGCTGGATTAAGGAAGACACGACTACAAGTGAGGTTTATTTAGTGTCTGGGCAGATACTCGAAGTTAGTGTGTATTTTATGCTTGTGAGCTACATTGTTCTCTGTGAGTTTGTGGACCGCCGTGTCCCTCTCTTTATTGCTGTTCGTTTATCACATATACATGTACACACATTAGGGGTTACACACGCACACACATAATCTTATGAGCGACCTGTTGGAGACTTATGGTTGATGACCTCGCTATAACATAAGATACGTGTGTCTCGTGATATCTCCCTTTTATGACTTAAGAGACAGAAGCCTCGTGGTAGCACGTCCACTTTCCCTACAAATTCATCTCCTGTGCAATCAAAGTGCACACGAGCCCAACGGTGGTGTAACCATTGCCGTTGTTCAAATCTTGTGCGTTCGTTCATTTGACTAGCTTTAAGTGACGTATTCACGTCCACCATTTTTGGAATTCCAGACATATGATTCAGCAAAATCTATTGTCCTTTTTGAATTCGTATCCACGCGTGACTTCTCCAAGTCACGTTTCGGCCCTTTTGGTAGTCGAACGAACGTGAGTTCCCCATTTACTGTTCGGCCATTTTTGTAGTCCTTTAAACGGAACACTCTGTGACGTCACCCCCCAAGGGACAAGACCGCCATTTTGGCTCTCCACCATTTTGGCTCTCCGCCATTTTGTTTCTTTGACTGCAACCGCCATCTTGGCTCCTCTTTCTTTGTCTCTGACACACACACACACACACACACACACACACACACACACACACACATGCTTGTTTGTTATTTGTGCTTCAGTTTGTCTTAGTTTAGTTTCATAGTTTAGCTGCTTTGGTTGAGTAATTGATTTGTGTTTATTGAAAGTATTATTGATTTAATCAATTTGCTAACAATAATAAAGTACATAGCAGTTTTCTGTGATTAGTTTGTGCATATGTTTTGTAGCATTTATTGGTTGTGATGGTCAGTGCCGGATTCATTTCTTTCACTGTTCCTTTAATTGTAAATATTTTACAAATATTTACATTTAAAGTGAACCCTTCTTTGAGTGTAATTTTGGTCTGGTTATTGGTCCCTGATTCCAAGGTGGTGCCCCGTTTTAACGATTTGAAAATTAATTGTATTAATTTTATTTTATTAATTTTAATAATTATTTTCAATAATAATTAATTCCTAATAACCACACCTGCCCTACCATCGATTCCCAACATTATGGAAACTTAAGGAGGATAAATTCCGATACCAAATTCTTATAAATCATCAGTGATGTCTGTGGAGTGATATACTGTATCTGCACAGAGCCCAAAGATTACTAAAAGACGACACCCACCCCAGCCACAGTTTGTTCACCCTGCTGCCATCTGACAAAAGATACAGAAGTATCTGCTGCCGTACCACCAGACTACAGAGCAGCTTCACTCTTCTGGCTATGAGACTCATCAACTCATCCAAAAATCTTGTGTAGCATGAATGGAGTATGACTTACATTTCATTGTAAAATGACAATCGAATGAATCTTTGTTGTAGTGATGTCACAGTGTTACCTTCACCCAAACATTATTTTGGTGAGAAAAGTATTATAGAGGCTGTGCAATGGAACTACTGAAAATAGGATCAACGTTTTAATAAACCAGAATTATCCTTTACTTAAATGTATCACTGCAAAATCTCACATTAATTAATTTGCAACTATTTCAATCAATTATTGAAATGGATTTTGAAGTGACCAAAAGGCTAAATGGTTGGTTGATAATTGTGTGAAGTGTGAGGATATGCTGCTTTTTCCTCCTGCTTTACTTATCTTTGGGTTTTGAGGTGTTGTTTGGACACAACACATATGATGACATCACTTTGGCCTGTAGGAAAAAGTGATGGTCACTTTCTTTTTTTGTCAATTTTCTGATGTTTTATACAACATAATTATTTGATTTTTCAAGAGAAAACATCTGCAAATGAATCTATTATGGAAATAATGGTTAGTTGCAATGGAATTTGGATAAGTGTTAAGCACGTCATTGAACATGTGCTTGGTATCTCAGAAGTTAAAGCATATTCCGAGGCTTGAAAGCCACAGTGCACTTTAGTTTCAAGCAATAGCACTGACTTTAAGGATCTGTTTGATTCAACAGTTTGCAATGAGCCAGCCAAGGCTTGTTCTTTCCAAACTACAGAGACTCCCTCCTCTACCCCCAAACACTCACTCACTCACACACACACACACACACACACACAGACCCCCACCCTGACCGCCAAAGTGGACCAGTCCTGTCAGCTTTCATTGTTAGGCCAGGAGATTGAGCATATCCCACCGATAACCATAGGGGATCAGTGAAACAAAAAAATTCCTACCTTCTCTTATTCACAAGGCCGGTTGTGTGGCTCCCTAGTTAGCACTGAAGCACTCTCTGAAGAGACGGGATGGAAGAACTGTCTGCTTTCTAAAGTAATCTTTCTGCTCGGTTTGTCCGCCGCAGCAGTGATGGCAGTACACTCTCTCCCAGTATCTCTTTCCCTCTCTCACCTCCTCTCTACCTCTCCCCGGTTCTCCCTGATGTCAGGAGGAGTGCGAGTAGCAGCGAAATGGTGAGAAACCAAAAGAGAGAGAGGGAGGGGGATGTTGGTGGCTAAAAAGAGCTCTAGGATCCATTCACATGCAAATGGCCCAAGAAGCTTCCACTAATCCCTGAGAGGGTAAGGACTACGCCTCCCCTCCTCTCCCCCCACTCCCTATCCTCCTCCTCCTCCCCGTCAGAATCATTTACCCAGCAGTGGCTAAGCTGTCAGTAGTGCTGCAGCCACCACACTGCAGTTCCAAGTCACCAGGAAGGCCTCATTCAGACAGAATCAGGAGCTGTAGTTTATTGACAGTGTTGTGCAGCAGTGTAGCGTCATTTCATGGCCTGTTTGTGTGATGTAATGTTTTGCGTCACACAGAAGATGGTGGTAATGCATCTCAAAGCAGTTTGCTGCCATCAAACAACAAAGAAGAAGCTGCTATGCTGCTATGCCACTAGCATTCCTGTCCTACAGTGCTAAGTAATTTATATTTGCATGGACAGATATAAACAACACATTTACTTGCAATAAACCACCGGGAGTGAATACAAGTAAAAACATAACTTTACACAGAGAAATGTCCCTTGTGTTCCCCCTGGTGCAAGCATTTAGCCATGCCACTTGTGTGCATCTGATCTGCAGATCACTTCGCCATAGTAGGATTAGCATGCCTGTTAAAAACACATTTACTTGCAATAATCAACCAGGATCATGCTAAGAGTCTTCAATCAATAACTTCAATCAGGTTGCTTTTCTCCAAAATTGATACGGTTTTCTTTCCATTACCCTCGGCAGTCTGCACACACTACCCTTACTCAATATTCATAGTCATATTTTGATACACATATTAAATGTGTAATTATAATGTTCTTCTTAAAAGATGCTAAAATTGGACATCCACAGAATATATTTTTTAATATATGTCCTATGTATTTATGTTTTTGTAGGATTGTCATTTAAATGGAAAGCACAATAACCAACTTCAACTCAGCATCTAAAACTTTGCATCATTTCACCAATCACAAACATAAATGTAGCGCCCTGCTAATTTGTTTATATGGGTTTATCACATTTATTTCAGTTGGTAAAGTGTTCTGTTGTGGGCCTATAAAAGTATTGCTGCTGTTAATATTGTATAGTTAATGTGGCGAATGATACTAAAATGTCCTATGTTTTTGTTGAGAGTGTAACGAGTGGCGCAAGCTGAAGACCACGACAAGACTCATGCTAGCAGTTAGCATCGCCAGCTACTGATCAAGAGACACCGTGGACGAGGTTGGAGATCGGACGTCGCCACGTCCTGGTGCAGGATGGAAGAAGGTGCAGGACCAAGCATCGGGACGGGACCAAGCTTCGGGACGTGTCTCTGGTCACGTTACCTCTGGCAACAGGTTTTGAAGAAGAAATTAGTGGATCGCTGTTCCGTGGTCTGGGTGTGAGTGTCCTGACCTGCGGTTTCAAGTGGATTTTTCTTATGAGCTCCAGCATGCGTGCCATCACTAACACCCACTGAAACACTCCAAAGAAAAAAACCCCGGGGTATTACCATTTTAAATGTGTGTGTATTTCCTGAATGTGAGGTGATTCGAGAGAGAGGTGAAATATATGAGCCACAAGATTAAGATATTAAAACTGTTTATTGTTGTTAAATACTTGTTTGAAGGTGTTTTTTCATGCTGATGCTGTCTATATTGACTAGGGGCTATAGTTATGGGTGAAGTAAACTGCATGGGAAAATTAATGCTCAATAGCAGTATAGTTGAAATTAATAATCTAACCAGGCCTCTCTGCAATTTAGCCAGAGTCATTTTCAAGGCGTGTTAATTATGTTAAAATATACTAAATTATAAATTTTAGTAGCTCTCACCAATTCGTTCCCATGCAGTCTGACACATTAAAGGGGTAGTCGGGAAAATCCTAAAACAGAGTGAGTGAGAGGGCTACATGCTTAGGTAGTGTCTTCCTCTGAATGCATCTGTGACAATTTTTACAGTACTTTTCAATCTGTACTTTCATGCGAGGCCAATAAAACCTCTCTCGTACCAGGCCATAGGTCTTGTTGAACCAGAGGTGTCCAGATTGGTCATGCATAGACTGGAGCACCTCTTCTCTGAACTCTTCTGGGAGCAACAGTTGCTGGCGAAGTGGTTTGTTTGGTGAATTGCTTATTCTATACAGCACAGAGTCTTTACACTTTAGCTTTCCCCACTCCTTAAGCAGCAATGACACATCAGGATGTCTTCCTTGGTTAGCATGGTTGACACTGTTCTGCATACAGCATGCCTCACTTCTCCAATGCATGGGTCTTTCTGCTGAGAATGTCAGATGTCTGCCGACTTCATTTTGGGCAGCTGTTGACTGCTCAAGAGAGACAAGTTTAATAGGCTCCGGGGACAGCATATTTGGAGGAGCCCATGAGATCAATAGCCCTGCGGTGGCAGTGATGAGGTGTTCTGATTTCAAGCATGTGACAGACAGCTTGAACTTCAGGCTGAAATGTTATCCGTATGGACCTCAAACTTGACTCCATAGAGATAATCATGTAGGTTGTTAGTGACAGCCCATTTCAATGCCAGAAATTCTAGCTTATGAGTGGGATCATTTTTTTCTGTTGGAGAGAGACTTCTACTAACAAAAGCAACTGGGCGCAGACCCTCTCCTTGCTCCTGATAGAGGACACCTCCCAAACCTTCTCTACTTGCGTCAACATGCAATTTCGGGTTAGCAATTGCCAGGACAGGCTCTTCGGTGAGACTTATTTTTAATGTCTCAAACGCTTTTTCACAGTCTTCATCCCACCTAGACCCAAACGGTTCTGAGGGGTGGTACCATTCTTTTGATTGTGAATCTGGGTTTTGTTCTCCTTTCTCTCTGACATTCTTTTTAACATTCGCCTTCTCTTTTGGTCGTCCAGCTACAATGCACCCCTGCAGCAACTGGTTCAGCGGATGGCAGACTCTGGAGAAATCTTTAACAAACCATCTGTAATGTACACAGAAACCAAGGAAAGAGCGGAGAGCAGTAATGTTCACTGGGCATGGCCAGGATCCCACAGCTCCAATCTTTCAGGGGTCTGTAGCAATGCCATTTCCAGACAAGACATGACCAAGGTTAGTTACAGAGGGGCAGCAGAACTGACATTTATCCAAAGATAACTTTAGTCCTTCAATCTGTCCAGCACTTTCAGAAGGCGCTGTTCACGCTCCTTTTCCCAAAGACGATAATGTCATCGAGGTACACAAGAACTTCCAATAGATTCATATCACCGACGGTCCTCTCCATGACACGCTGGAATATTGCCGGTGCTCCACAAACTCCTTGCGGCATCCGCTCAAACTGATAAAATCCTGCAGGGCAAGTGAATGCTGCCTTCTCTTTGTCAGCATCGCTCAAAGGGATCTGGTAATAGCCACTTCTGAGATCAAGCTCACTGAATCATTGGCTACCACTCAGGCAGGACAGAGCATCTTCTATACGTGGGATTGTATATTGGTCTATATTGGTCCCAATTTTCTTGCAAACCACCACTATTGGGGAGGCATAAGGGCTTCTGGACTCTGAGATTATTCCAGCTTCTTTAAGCTCATTGAGATGTTTCCTCACATCTTCCAAATCACCAGGAGGTAAGCATCTCGAACTTTCTCTGAAGGGTCTTTCATCTGTCACTCGAATGCTGTGTCGTGCGCTTTTCGCACAGCCAATATCAAACTCACTGCATGAGAAAACTTCTTTCCTTGCCATCATTCTTTTACCCAGTCTTTCCTTCCACTCAGAAGACACAGGGTAGTCACCAAAGTTGAAGGACAGAGACAGTTGAGATGTGGATGACTAAGATCCTCATTTTTAAGGACTGCACTTATCACATCCACTGCAAACAGGTGAGCAATTGGAGTTCCACGTTTCACTGTCACATGATGGTTAGACACATTTTTCGGAGTGACTGTGATGTGACGGCAATGGACAGCAATCGGCTTGAAAAAACACCTTCAAACAAGTATTTAACAATAATAAACTTAATCTTGTGGCTCATATATTTCACCTCTCTCTCGAATCACCTCACATTCAGGAAATACACACACATTTAAAATGGTAATACCCCGGGTTTTTTTTCTTTGGAGTGTTTCAGTGGGTGTTAGTGATGGCACGCATGCTGGAGCTCATAAGAAAAATCCACTTGAAACTGCAGGTCAGGACACTCAAACCCGGACCACGGAACAGCGATCCACTAATTTCTTCTTCAAAACCTCTTGCCAGAGGTAGCGTGACCAGAGACACGTCCCGATGCTTGGTCCTGCACCCTCTTCTGTCCTGCACCAGGACGTGGCGACGTCCGATCTCCAACTTCGTCCACGGTGTCTCTTGATCAGAAGCTGGCGATGCTAACTGCTAGCATGAGTCTTGTCGTGGTCTTCAGCTTGCGCCAGCAATGAGCCCTCACTTCTGAAATACCACTCGTTACACTCTCAAGAAAATAATCAAACACTCGCCTAACCTCCTGGTTGATAACGTAAATAATACCTTTATACAGTTACTCGAAAGTTCTGTTCAGACTTAACGTCTTTCTCCTTCTCTCCGCAACTCTTTCTCCTGTCATCCCCCTCATTTCTTTCTCCCCTCCCGCCCCTCTACCAATCCGACAGGTTAATCCCCAATCACAAAAAAATGATTGACACCTGCCAAAACAATTGAGAACCCAAACAAGAGGACCCTGAGGCATTCAAAAGCCTTTCAAAACATAGGACATTTTGGTTTCATTTGCCACATTAACTATACAATATTAACAGCAGCAATACTTTTATAGGCCCACAACAGAACACTTTACCAACTGAAATTAATGTGATAAACCCATATAAACAAATTAGCAGGGCGCTACATAAACAAGGGCAAACTATCTGACAAATAGAGGAACCAGTTCAACACGTAATCCAGACTAAAACAGTGACAGCTGCCAATTGTAGGGAGGACATTTAAAAAAAAATGTCTGTGACTGTGTGAATGTAATTAATAGGCTTATAATATCACTGCCCTATCATTAGAGCATGAGTATCTTACTATAATTACATTTGTGTATTCCGTTAAATCAACCAACCAGACTTGCAAGCAAATAAAATTATCATAAAACATAATTCAAAGTAGTACTGTCATACATGAGACAAGTAGATACAAGGCTTTAATGCTTAAATCCGTCTCTGTTGTAAGATGATATCGGTTTAAAAAAGCAGAGCATATGGTTTTGACATTGTTGATTGCAGCCAACAGAAAAAAAGTGAAATGAAGAAAACAAGAGGGTAACCTCCTACACAGGAGTACAGTTCTCACTACCCACGGATCTTCTATAAATGATGATTCCATTTTCCAGAGAACTGATAGGTCAGAAGGCGGTGCTTTTAAATGTGATGTTCTGTTATCTCGAACATAACCTACTCCAGAGCAGCTTAGCATCCATGTACCATGAGCACTGGAAACCCAGGGTTAACCCCCTTGTGAGTATAAGCCAATGTTGTTTTTCTTGTCCTGTGGTTTAATGTATGGAACAACTCAATATGGATCATGAACAGGATCATTTAAAACTTTTACAGAATAACAGTTTTTAAAACAGATCACTGATGTTGTCAACGTGAATCAGTGATCAGCTTATATGGTATTTGTATTGCATCAGTGTTCAATTTATAAATCAGTTGACTGAACAAGAACAGACTAACCAAAACACAATCAGCCATTATAAAATCAATACTAATCAGTACACAATAATACAATCTTCTATTTCAACTGTCACACAGAAGTCAAGCTGATGTAACACAGGAACAGGAAGCTCAGCTTTCTGTAAAAACAGACACACTCTTAAAAGGCAAAGCGTCACTTGTGACCTAAAGGATATGTCTAGTGATATTGGACATTTTTCCTTATTGACTTATTACAGTCTCACGTAGAGATCCAAACCAACAATGAACTAATCCTACTCTGAAGTCTTGTGTGTGTATCAGAGTCTGATATGTCTTGCTCCTCTGTGCCAAACAGCTCAATTGTTGTCATAAAAAAATAAATAAAAAAAACCCCCCACACATTAATGGGCAACACTGTTGCACTGGATCACAGGTTCCTTCTCTGCCATGAACCCACACACTGTAGTTTACAGTGTCCAGCCTGGAAATACTCACTAAAGGACCAAATGTTTTTTTTCAAATCCATTTTATATTTTCACCGGGAGCTCAGTGAACAAGGCTGATTGTGATAAGAGGTCCGGCCAAACACGGCAGCATCTGAAACCGACGGCTGCCAATTTAACAACTTGCCGTAATACAGTACGGAATACAGTACCAAGGTGGTTTTCCTGCCAGGTTTGGATCCTGGCAACCTGGGACCTAATTTTATTCAGCTAATAGCACCACTAATGTTAGCTGCATGACTAAACAAGCAGGTGGTAACTGTCTAAGAGGAGCTAAAGTCTGTAAACCACCTCAAAACTAGATTCTCTGTTGTCAAACTGGAAGTTGGTTGGGGTTTGTTTTCCGTGCTAACACCAGCCATGCTTACTCGGAGCTCTGTACAGGTAAGCACTGTCGGCGGTTATCTTAGCATCTAGTAAAGCACCTGTTAATCAGGAAATTCTATAAATCACTGAGTGATCAGGCAATGCAAACAGAGGACATTATAGGGAAAACATTGTCTCCATAACATATGATCCAGTTTCAGTCAAATTAATGAATAAAGTTATAGATTTGTGGTTGTGTACAGTAATCAGTGAGGCTCGCCCCCAATAACACTGTTACCTTGCCAAGGGTCTGTTGGGCCTTGACGGATGTATGTACTTTACTGAGTGCCAGTAAAGTAAAGTTGTATTTTATTATTCTATTCTCTTAATCTACTTGATTAGTATTATTGTTACACTCAATTAATTATAAGCTTATCAGTCATCTGTAAAGCACTTTGAATTGCACTAACAGGTACAAAATGTGCTTTGTAGATAAAGGTCAATTCTAATTATAGTAATTATTCTAATAATTATAATAACTTTATTTAGATAACACCTTTAAAAACCGAATTTACAAAGTGCTCTGACAGACAAGCAAAAGCAGGGAACTCAGGAAGACAATATAACAAAATAAACACACAAGAGTCACGCCAAACAAGGAGGCCTAGTCTAAGGACAAGTTAAAACAAGAGGGCAACCAAAACGTCAATATGAGTAATTCAAAGTAAAAGGAATAAAACAGGAAAAATCCCAAAAAGCAATGCAAATAAAGGAATACAATCCATAAAGGACCATTAGAAGCAGGTATAACAAAAGAGGAATTAGAAACAGATAGATAAATGGACTGAATTTAAATAGATTAAGAACAGTAAAATGAATTAAAGGATAGAAAGACCAAACATCTATTTAAAAAGGGAGACCTCACATTAAAGCAGGTCTGTATAAGTGATTTAAAGAAGCTATTGATTAATTGAAATATGTATTAATCCAATTTCCCCCACACTACTCCCTCCTGTTTGAGTAATGTTTGAGAAAAACTACAGCTGCCAGCTGGTGTAGGAAATTCTCGAGCCTATTCGTAAAACTAGTGTGTCTTCATTACACAATGGGAAGTGTAATGGTTACAGGACCAACTTAACCCTAGAATGCTGATTACTATACTGTGCCTTAACATTATGTTATTATTTATTATTCGTCTCAATATGACAAGCATTAAAAAATAGTAAAACGTCCTTTCTGTCACACCCTTGTTTCCAATAACCATTCATTTCTGCATTTTAGTTCAAATGTTATCAATAGATTCTGCTCTCCGTTCCATTTGCTGAGATGCCAACACACTCACAGCTGACAAGCATACAAACTAGTTTTCACATGTTCCGATCTGAGGTGCTGACCTTGAAACGCTTTCACCATGAAAAAACAAGTGCCCCTAACAGTCTAAAGCAGCACATGAAAAGACTCAGCCTCTTGAACACAGAGGACTGTGGCTCAGCTAAAAGCTATTTAAAGGGGCTGATAAACAGGAAGGAGAGAGCTTTTCTTTACCTGGTATGGAAGGAGACACAGCAGTCAGCAGTGACACATATGTCCAACTGGGCAGGATGTCATATCACTGCCTGTGTGTGTGTAGAGGCGTGGCGTGTGTGTGTGTGTGTGTGTGTGTGTCAGAGGATGATGCATTTCCTGGCATGTGAGAGAAACTGTTTCCTGGTTAGATCTTCTGCTGTCTATATTACTCAACAACACAAGCTGCGAGATGACAAGAATGTTATCATATGTATTACCATATGTGCATATCAGTGAAGATTCTTAGTCATCAAGGCCATGGTAATTCTGAACTGAAGAAGCCTCTTGGATGAGAGGTGTACAATACAGCCACTTAGAAATATGTGCATATCTGTTTCCATGCAGAAGCTGCTCATTGCAAGGGGGTGGGCAAAATGTTAACTAAACTAAATTAAATAAAAGAAAATTTAAAAAAGAGAATTAATAAATACCATTGTGATTTCAGATTTTGAAGGCTGAAGCTGTCAGCCCTATCAGGGTACATGGTAGTAAATAGTTGCATATTTCCACTAGAGCGTGACCATTACTTGATTTTTGGAGGCAATAGTGGCCAATATTAACATATTTTTGCAATAAACTCTTAAAAGGTGATTATCAAACACTTGTGACAAAGATATGTGATAGAGGTAGGACATTTTGACATCAGTGCACTGAAACTTTACTGGGAATTTAATCAATATAAATTACCACCACTACTTTCTGCATTATAATCCCGCAAAAAAAGTTTTCATATCAGTGCATATCAGACAAAAAAAATGCAGACACTGATAAATCTGTGATATAGATATATCTAGATTTTTGAAATGGCATCAGTGGCGCATTTTCTGAAAACATGTAGCACCTATGGTAGAAATACTTTCATCAGCATTGGAGAAGAAAGCAGGTGTTTTGGAATAAGAGCAGCAGACTTTGAGCTGATCACTGCCCAAGGCATCCTTCGACCGTACCAGCGGGACTGTACCAGCGGGACTGCCCCAGGGAGGAAGAGCCATGCTGATCCAGCATAGTTTTAAGGATGCTCCTAGCTTTTGTCCAGATGAGGAAAAGTAAATGGACAAATGCGATTCAGGCTGGTCAAACGATTTTCTCCACCACAACAGATCAAGCTGTTGATGGTTAAGAGCTTTTCTTCCTTTTTTCCCTTTAATTTCCCTCACCAATGGGCGCTGCCGCCGATTCAGTGTGCTTAGTCGGCCGAAAAGCTGCCAACAAGGGTCGACTAGTGACGACATTGCGGGAGACACCACAAAAACTAGGGCCACACTCACCAACAGCCCCGACATTGGCTGACGAGCTTGTCAGGGTCCTAATACAAAGAGGGAATTTCAAACTGAAATGATCTGATTAATCTAATAATTTAAAAAAATACGAACTTTATTTGTTAAGTAGAAGCCTGTTTTCTATTTTATACTCATACCTATATATATCTCATATATCTCATACTCAGATTTCTGTGAGATCTTCTGCATTTTTATTCATGTTGAAATGGAAAAGTTCACATTTTGCAGTTTCTGATGTATAATGAAGCTTTTTCCTATAAGTGGATAGTGCTGCTGTGGCGATGAATTTAGACACGTTTGGTGACCGCCTTCTGTCCTTTCTTTCTTCCCATGAATGACTTTGGTACTGAACACTGACAGGTGACAGCTTTGCAACATCAGCCACACTGTTCAACTCTCAGACACAACTCCTATCCCACTTCTTCATCCCACACTTCAAACATATAGCTGCTCAATGAACTACCCCTGTACGATTCAATGATGTTACCATATATTACATATTTTAAGTAGTAGTAGTAGTAGTAGTTATAGAATGGCCACTATACTGAGTTATATGCATCGTATTATATAATAATCACCACTAATGTAACAATGTTTGAGCAGAATCTTATTATACTTGGTTGAGGTATGGCTATTTGTAACTTCTTCAAAGTGTTGTCTTGAGTCTTACAGTGCAGTGATTTTTAAAAAACTATTGAAAGATTATTTGCATTCAAATCAGAATTCAATACAATGTAATAACTACACTGGCAGTTTTTTCACTTTTTGAAAGAAAATAAAAGTTTCAGGACTCAATTATCGACTGAAATGACATAAGGAGTTTTCTTTTCACCGAACAAATTGTCACGTTTGAAATAGACTGTATGTTTAGTCTGAAATGTATTCTGCATGGCTGTCGAACTATAAAGCACATGCAGTAAAATGCATTGGAGTAGAAGTGTTAAGTACCTCCAGTACCTCAAAATTGAACCAAATTACAACACTTGAATAAATGTATAATAACATTCCACCACTAGATGTAAGACTTGTCTTTGCCTAGCATTAGTAATGAAATCCATTATGGCCTACCTAAAAGCAACACATCCTCATACCTAAACAACTGAATAGGTTGATCGCCAATCACTCCCAAAACAACATATATCACTGTTCCCAAAACAATATGACCGTTACAGCATACCTAACCTTTGTCGTACACTTGCAGTTTGGTTAGGTTTAGGCAAGAAAACTACTTGGTTAGGTTTAGAAAAACATTGTGGTTTGACTTAAAATAACTACCTTACTTATTTAACTTCAGTTACAAACGTACCTACGTTACATATGTTAGTAAGTTGAAATGTTTCACCATTGACTTTCGCATTCACAGTGGACACAAGCAGCAGTTTCCTGGGTCAGAGTCCTTTGCTTGTTTGCCCCGACCATCCATCCACAACCTCCCTTTGCAAACGTGTTGCCTTTATACTGCTGCTGTAATAATTACTATGGTAACTAGTGACTGCTACCTAACAAGAGATGTAAATATGGGTAGAAATAAGCAGCTTCACAGTCAACCTGTTTGGTAATTTTTCTGATGAGGACAGGTACCCCAAATTGCCTCACTAAGCTTCAAATGAAGTGCTTTTCAATCATCTCACAGCAACTGAAATCCATTTCACACAGATATAGGGGGAAACATACAATTACAAGTTGGACACACTGCCTTCGTGAGTAGCGTGTGTGTTTGGCGCAACGCCTTGATTTCCTTTCGCCGTCTATATTAACAGGTTAGAGCAGACACACTGTCTGCTTGAGTAGCGCAGCTATCAGCATCATCTCGACATCATAATAATGTTTTACAACAGTTTTTAGGTCTGTATCTGTAGAATATGTCACACACTAAACAAGCTCGAATTACACTGTGGCTGTCGGGGGAGCCCTATTTTGGGGGGTTTGGGCAAGGGAGGGTACTGTACACATGAAGGTGCATGTATGAATGTGCCTGCCTTCGTACAAAATATTCTATCAATCATTGCAATATTTTAGAAAACTACGTTTTTACTACTAAGTAAAGGGCACAGAAATGCTGGAGAAAAATCAGAGAGGCAGCGGGATGCAGCCAGGAGAGCAAGTTGGAGACTTTTTCTATCCCCTTTATGACAAAACCTGTGGAAAAATTCACTAATGAAGTTAACTCTACTCCCTGGTCTACTCTAATGAAATCTACTCCCTGGTTTACTGATGAAACCCGAGATCTCAAGCAGGCGAAAATCTAAATTGGACATTTTTTATCTTGCATGGCGCGATAGTGTACTTAATGACAAGCGTGCTCTTAATGCTGCTAGAACAGCTTATTTCTCCGGCCTAATAAACAATAATAAACACAATCCTAGATTTCTCTTCGACACTGTGGCTAAACTTACTCAAAAAACCACAGTCTGTGAGCTGTACATCCTTTATTGCAAATGATTTCTTAGATTTCTTTCGCAATAAAATTGATGAGATTAGAGCCAAACTTAACTCATCATCTCTGGCTTCCTCGTCAAAGTTGATTATAAACAATCCTTCTGCTGATTCTCAGTTACTCTCAGATCTTAACACTTTTTAAAATATCTCCCTTGAGATATTGTCTAAAATGGTTTCATCCTCAAAACCAACTACTTGCGTCCTGGACCCCCTTCCAGCAAAAACTGTTTCAGGATCTACAGCGAGCACTGGGACCTAGAATGTTAAATATTGTTAACTTATCACTCATGACAGGTGTTGTCCCTGCTAGTTTTAAGTCTGCTGTGGTTAAACCTCTACTGAAGAAACCACACCTTGACCCAGGATCTCTAAATAATTATAGGCCAGTATCCAACCTTCCTTTCTTCTCTAAAGTCTTGGAAAGAGTTGTGTCCCAGCAACTTTCAGTCTACCTTCTTAATAATAGTCTTCTGGAACGCCTCTCCCTGGCCGACTGCAATTATGATGTGGGTAACCAGTAGCTCCTGGCAGTCAAACTGGCCCTAAAGGAGTGGAGGCACTGGTTGGAGGGAGCAGAGCAGCCCTTTGGCTTATATTCAAACATTTTGCCAAAGATCTCAACTCCAGGCAGGTATGCTGGGCTTTGTTTTTTGAACACTTTAACTTCTCACTCACCTACAGACCTGGCTATTGCAACATTAAACCTGATGCCCTCTCCCGCCAGCTTGTTGCAGAGGTGCCTCACTGTGGTCCCAACACCATCCTTCCCCCAACCTGTGTACTGGCAGTCCTCATTTGGGAGATTGAGAGTGTGGTGAGAGCAGCACAGCGGCAGCAGTTCAACCCAGGCAAGGGCCCACCCAACCGCTTATCTATGCCTGAATCTAGCTGCTCCCAGGTCCTGCATTGGATCCATACTTGCCATTTTGCCTGCCATCCCAGAATCAAACGCATCCTCTGCTTCCTCAAGTGCCCTTTCTGTACAATCTGCGCAACCTGGAAGTCCTCTCATCGTCCCCCCACTGGTCTGCTTCGTCCACTCCCCATTTCCAGTTGTCCTTGGTCCCACATTGCCCTCGACATCGCTGGTCTGCCCCCCTCACAAGGTAACACAGACATCTAAGTCTTCTAAGGCAGTACACTTTGTGCCTTCAGCAGACCTCCTTACCTACCATGTTTTCTGTCTCCATGGCATCCCGCTGTACATAGGTTCAGATAGAGGACCCCAGTTCATGTCCCAGGTATGGAAAGCGTTTTGTCTAGCTCTTGGTGCTACAGTCAACTTATCCTCTGGCTTTCATTCCCAGACCAATGGTCAGACTGAGAGAGCCAACCAGGACCTGCAGGCCACCCTGAGGTGTGCTACTGCCACCAATCCCTCTTCTTAGAGCACCCAGCACAGCTTCTGTGCTGTGTTTTGGTCATCTGAAAAGCCTACATATTTTAAAACATATTAAAAAATAAAACATATTTTATCATTTCAGTGAAATTTTAGTAAGATATTTGAGAAGAGAGGCAGTGTGTAATCATCACACAGCCATTACATAGAAACATTTATACACCCACACACACACAAAGGTTTGCTGACACAGAGAGGTTTGTAGAGGAATGTGGAGTGTGTGTCTCCGAACAAGCATTAACATGCAAACACAAGAGAACAGTCAGCAGCAAACGGATACTACTGACTCTCTCACTCCTCCTCTTTTCTCACCATCTGTCCATCCATACAATCCACCCAGATTTCTGTTGTATACGGATGCCGTCTACCAGTTCACATACTATCCAATTACAAATCACTGTTGCGGTGATTACCCTAATAACTCTAATATGCATTGTACAAAATTGGGGGGGAAGTTAATGAAATTAGCAATTGAAATATTCTTTTGAAAGCAAATGGCATAAGAAACAGGGATGACAAAACTTAGATTGTGTAATAGAGTGTATTTTTTGGACCATTTTTAGCTTCTGTACTTCAGTGTTTAAGACTAAGGGGTGACAATGAAGCATGCTTAATAAATGGCCACATGGTGACACCATCTGCATTTCAAGCTCACAATAATTTAAAATTCTATATAAAATAATACAATTTTTCATCTGGTGTTTCTCTCACCTTAATTTGCCTTTGAAAAAAAGAAATTACTTGCTTTAAAAATTTTTATTATTCAATGAAGGGTGTTCTTCTCAGATCACAGGCAATGAATTCCTCACACTTGCAGCTATTTAGCAAAAACTGCATTGTTTAGAGGTGGAATGCTTTAACCATAATCATTATTAATACTACCAAATGAAACAACAATTGCAAATAGCATAATCCTATAGGCCCTTAAGCTGATTATGAAATTAGCTTGTAGACACAGGTTTTCTTAGATGCGGGTAAACCTGGCAATTAACTAATCAGCAATTAACGGTGTGCCTTTCTGTTGGACACAATTTTTTTCTGGAGCTGGAACAGAAGTTGCTAGTGAGTGAGCCATCTTGCTTCTTTCTGATCTCTGATAAGCTGCACGTGCTGAATACATTCAGGCAGCTGATCACACAGGGTCAGACCACACGGAAGCGGCTACAACAGTTACTAAATCTTAAGACTCAGCGAGTTAAGAGTCATGCTTATATTGTTGTGGCAGGAGAGCCTGTGGAATATGATAAGGAACCCAACTCTGAGAGTCACTGCTCTGCAGCATGATGGTGAATTAACAGGGATTCAGTGTTTACACCAAGTGGTAAAAAAGTACACCTGCACAATTGCTCTCCATGCAGTGCACTCAAGCAGGCAGGCATGCACGCTTACACGGACACATCATCGATCACAGCTGAGGTATACTGTTCTGCAATATTTTTCTATTATATTGCATGTGCATGGGCAATTAATCATTTCATTTCAGTCACTATCAATAATTCCTGATTTTTCATGACCTACTTTACCAATGACCAAACTTTTTAATAAAGGTTGAATTTTTAATCATCTTACTCTAAATTTAACCGCATCTTCCTTTTCACATTTTTGTTTTATGTTTAAAAGGTTATTGTAGAAATGAAGATTGCAAGGACATGAAAATGTGTTTTTCTAATTGACTTATTTACGTTATTACTGCTACTTATACAACCAAAGAAACTCTGAATGATTATAAAACTACTAGTACATATCTTGTTGAATGCCCACATTTAATGCCCTCAACCATTGACCTCGCTGGAAATGCAAGGCGTCCTATGTTAATAAATGGGTCTGTGGGAAATTCATAGAATTTCCTAGTTGCAGTACTCAACTTAGTTTATGCTAACTCAACCTCAGCAATCTCAACCTTTTTGAGTCGCGAACCCCCAACAAAATCCTGAGGCTTTTCTATTGACACTTTTGGTCACGTCAGGTAAAACCGAGCTTGTGAAAGGAAACATTATTAATTGAATAAATAAAAACTCACAAAAATAGCCCATCAAATGTCTGTTTAAGGTACAGCAAGTTAATACATGTCACTGGAAATAAATTATGCACAAACACAGATTCAACCTAGTCCCATCCTGCAGGAGGCAGCAATGTAGCACAAGGAATCTAGTCTGCATTAGAAGAACAAGAGTGTGGTTGTAAGCCTGCATCCATGCAGACTTGATGTTCGACGGCTTTATAACCCACTACTTTTTGGTTAGGAATGAATGTTTTCGTGGCTGACCCTCCACACAGACTGGGTAAGAGTGGATGGGGGGGGGGCTTAATCTTGATTTTCTTTAATACGTCATGATTGTGGACTTTTGGGGGGGGTTTCTATGTGCTTTGTGTGCTAGTTCTGTGTGCTATGAGGCTGAGCTGGGCATGGTTTCCATGGTCAGCTGGAGCTCCTGCATTCACACACCTGCAGCTCATCTAATGATCAAGCACCAGCTTAAATACTCTGCTCGTCTCAACACACGCTGCCCGATTGTTTCCGCATTACTATGTGGTGTCAATGGCTGAACCTCTCCATCTATTCCTAGTGTTTTTTGTACTTGTTTGCCTCCTCGTCTAACTTTTGCATCTTCTCATTGTTCGTAGTCAGTCAGTGCCATCCCGAGCTGCAGTGCCACAGCCACTCAGCTGCCCAGCTACCCGCTCCTCAATTCACTGCCTGATCTCTCTGGGATGCACCGCTTCACACTCACCGGAGCCTTCGTCTGAGCCTCAGTCTTCCTGCACCATCAGCCCTTATGTGAGCCTGAGCCTGAACCTACCTCCACCTATCCTACCACCTAAGCTTGTCTGAGCCTTTAATAAATTCACTTTATTTCACCTACTCCCAGTCTTGGTGTCCGTTTTTGGGTCCTGCTGCAGCCAAACCATAACACTGACTGTGACATAAAACAGACATTACATAAACTGTTGAACGCAACTATTGAAATAACAAATACAAAGGATTGTGCGTCCTTGGTGGACATTTCGTATTGGCGAGCTGCTAAGCTGTTAGTGTGTCTGTGTGTGTGTGTGTGTGTGTATAACAGAGAAAGAGAGAGGGGGAGAGAGAGAGAGAGAGAGAGAGAGTGAGAGTTTGTATCTTTGTGTGCTCAGTGTGTACTTTGTGAGGTTTTTTTTCTTATTTGTGATGAGAGGACATGAGGATACGACTGTTGCTGAACTAGAAGGCTGAGGAGAGAAAGACCGTCTGACTGACTTCCAGTTAGCAAGCGACCTGCTCTACCTCCTGAGCCACAGCCGCCAAATTATATATGGTCCATTAGTTTCATTCTGGCGGATCAGTTGATTTAATAAAGACAAAAAACATTAAGATTTGTCCTGTAGTGAACACGGATATCATCTGCAAATGTAATGGAATTGTGGGCAGTGGTTTTGAAGCCATGGAGATTCCAATATCAAGGTCAGCCCACAATTTGGTCAAGACTGTTCTTAACAATTGTTAGATGATATTTTCTACAGATATCTAGGATAAATCCTCATCACTTAGGTGAGCTCCTGACTTTTCTTTCAGTGCCACCAAGAAGTTTTGTTTTCAAAAAGTACTCGACATACTAGACATATCGTATTATATCCATCCTTATTACTTATGGAAATTATTTAGAGATTATTGTGATATCATTTTCCAAAGATTCTTATCATGTACTTTTCATGTGATTATGTTATTTACATTTCCCTTTGTTTAATATCTTTTTACTGTATGCGATTTCCCCCATGAAAACTATAACCTGACCATTTTATCTCATCTCAGTACTTCATTCATAGTTTTATTTTATATGGTTTGTAAAGTAGCGATTAACAAGTGACATTCAATCTCCATGTAATGTATTTCTGACATCTGTCAGTTCTTCTGTTGACTGTCCAATGTAACATTACTGTAAACTAATTACATCGTCTCTCTCTCTCTCAGTATGTCAGCTCAATTTATGTGAATTATTAAATTTAAAATAATCTCTGCTAGCCAGGGTCTTTTTGAGTGGACAGACTATTAAACCAAATTCCATTTTAAAAGTAGGCGGTTTATGGTAGGGCTATATTTTTCCAACAGTAAAAACTTTAATTACACCATCAGTCAGATTCTTTCCTGATATGCTTCAATGTACAGCACAAGTCCTTTACTCAGTAATCGTTATTAGCTAATCTGTGATGAACTGTCATTGCAACAGCGAGCATGCAGATGCAGTGGCCATTAGCCCCTTCAAATTTCACTACATTATTGTTAATTTAACTGTTGAATTTTCAGCTTTATTGCTGAAACAACATATTGCCTATGACAGAAACACATTCATCAGTACTGGAGAAGAAATGGCAGGTTATGAATGAGCAGAAGACTTTGAGATAATCACTGTGGCAGGAAGGAGAGGGGAGAGAGTCGTATAAGAGACATGCTAATCCAGCTTTGATTTAAGGCTGCTCCAAGCCAATGTCTGCTTGCAGGGATGGCAGTTGGGGAAATAAAGCTACAGGCTGAACAGGATGAATAAAGCTTATTCTATGTTGGCAGAAAACAGTGTGAAAAAGTGCTCAGGCATCACCAGCAGGGTTGTGAGGGTCAGGGAGTTGATCTGCAGAGGAAAGCACACCCACTGCAAACAAACAGACACACCCAGGACTCTGCTGATACACAGGATTATGTACACATGCAGCTGCACCTCACTGCTGACCCAAAAGCACACACACACACGGACACACAAAAATGCAACGTCTTAGCATGGGTATTTTCTCGTAGTCCTAAGGAGGTTTATGGCCTGTTGATAGGAACACAGGTTATCGCTTCTCCATCTATGTTTTTTAATCTGTCTATAATTTTCGGTTTCTCTCCGTTTTCATTGACTTTTTTTTGTCATCCAGCTGAAGCATAAACACCAAAAACAAACTAGAAGTGTATCTGTCTCCAAGCATACAACTGTATGACCGAGGCTGTTGAATGAAAGTGTCCCACCTCTCCATGTTGTTTGCTCAGTGAGCTGGAATGTCTGTAGGGGGAAACAAAGCTGAAGATGGACAAACATACACACATGCAGAGGACGCACAGTGCACAGGACTCTTCACTTCATTTCTTCATCCCACCCTTGCCTGCTCCTGCTAGATTTCTGACCATTACCGCCCTCTCCTGTATGCTGTGTGTTCCACTCCTGCCCACTTCCTCAAAGTCTGTTTGCACTCCTGCCCGCACCCGCAACCATTAACGTCCACTCCCCCTCATTTGATTTGTTACCAAAGCAAAAAGCAAAAGCACATATTTAGTAATACTCTGGCATTTGGTAATGGCTCTAGCAACCCGGGAAACTCAAAGACAGATCACTACTAGACCACTGGTTCTCAACCTTGAGCTAATATGCCCAGTCAAATCCTGATTAAAAAGATCACTGGACCTCAAATGTTTTATATGGCACTGTATCATAACACATGTTAGAAATTATAATGATCTAATAAAATCTGTGGCACGCTCCTTTCAAACTGCTGTCATGTTTCTGAGGGGTTAACTCTGCTGTGGACGTCAGAACAGAGCAAGATTGTCCTGTAAATGCCTCCGAACAGTTTGAACTCACAAGTAACCATTATTATACCAAAGAGGCTCTCTTACAAACAAGTGTCTGTGCTCCACACACTCCTACAGAGGGGTCTATTAAAGATGAGTCAGGCTCTAAAGCTTTGCTCAGAGTAGCACTTGAAGCTTTACAGTTTCCTGTTGATGTGAAGTTAAGTAATGTTCTGTGTGGCCCTGGGCACACAACAAAACCTTACATCACACACACACACACACACACACACACACACACACACAAACACACACACACACACACACACACACACACACACACAGCTCAGCAGCTGGATAACCTCCAAGTGTTTAACTATTAGAATCACAGAAAACACTCAGGACATAACCCCGCCAACTAAATACGAATTTGTTATTGCCAGTTTATGATCACAAGTTAGATGTCTAATCCACAGTGTTTTCTCTGTTTGTCTGCTAGTAGGAAATCCAGTCTGCAGTTCATATACTTAACTAACGAAAACCAGAGTATTGCAGAGGGACACCATGCTTAGAAAGTTTTTGTAACACGTCTAAACTTCTGGCGATATTATTAAGCTCGTCCACAC
Organism: Pagrus pagrus; assembly: GCF_965226575.1. Classification (NCBI taxonomy): domain Eukaryota; kingdom Metazoa; phylum Chordata; class Actinopteri; order Spariformes; family Sparidae; genus Pagrus; species Pagrus pagrus. The sequence goes on along the minus strand of NC_140197.1, from coordinate 1,383,730 downwards.
GAACGCTGGTTCTCTCTTGCTCTGGGGCGAACAGTACTTTTAAACATTATTCAAATAATGCTCAGCCAAACCTCCATATTTCAAAGCCAGTGCTATAATATGTAGTTTTAACACTAGGTTTAAACTTTTATATCAGTGTTTTTAGTACTTCCCCAACAATATTTGGGGTTGATTTATTTGAGTTTGTCAAGCACTTGGAACATCAGCACTTAACTTTATTTCAACTGAGGATACTGTTATATTTTGTTGAGTGTGCTGTGATTTAAATGAAAAAACATTTCTTTGCACCTTTATTTCTGTGAAGTTGAAACTAGGGCTAATAATTGCAAAATTATCAAAATCGCAATATGGTGAAGTGCAATATCCAAATCACAGAGGTGGCAATTTTTGATAAAGGTAAAATGTTTGACAGAACAGCATTATAATGAAGTACTGTAGTGCTGCAGAGATGCCCCCGCCTGCAAATCTTATTCTCCAGATGTAAAAAAACAAACAAACAAACAAAAAACTAAAGAATGTCTGTTTGGTACAGACCAACAAATGTCACATCATCATTTTAAATAATTTTCTTCAGTAAAAATTCAAATGTATCATTCGCAATCGTAAAAATAATTTCAAAATAACTTTTCACCATGTCATATAGCTGTAGTTGAAATAAAACTTATTATTGGGTGCACCTAAATTATGTGCTGGTGCACCAAAATGAGAAAGGTAGGCACACCAGGACAACCAGTGTAAAAAGTTAGTCTGAAGACTTGGTTTGTGTGTGTGTGTGTGTGTGTGTGTGTGTGTGTGTGTGTTGTGTGTGAGTGATCTATCACCAAAATCCAGTGGTTACGTTTGAGTCATGTGTCCACCTCTCTAACTTAAATTAAATATGCCATAATTTTGAGGAACTTTGCTAAAACATTTTGTCTCATCATAATAATATCTCATTTATCTCTAATATGTATTCATTAGGAATGTATTATTTACTGCTGTATTTCATGTCTGCTTGTAAAAACTTTACATTAACATGTTCAGAAATGTTTCAATAGTCACACTCATATTCATGGATCACTCAATAAATCAGCAGCAGAGGATTTCTGGGTATTAAAGTTTATATTTCAATATCAAAACCTTTTGCTACAATTTGCAGCCACTGTGGAAATTACTCATGTAACAATTCCACTTGCAATTAGAGACCTACCTGCACATCTGCATCTATGAACACCCTGAAAAAAGGGCACTGGCTGAAACAAACTTAATATTCAAGATTCAAGTTTCACGATTAAGTCAATTGTCATTATTATCATTAAAATTGCATAATGACATTTCTGTTGTAATTCCCTAAGCTAAATACACAAAAAAAAACCTATACAGACGGCAGCAGATACTTCTGTATCTTTTGCCAGAAGATAAAATTTATGATAAATAATAAAAGCAATTTGTCACAGCTGGACAGGTTGTTGATGTTCCCTGCAGCATATTAGGTGGGGGTGTCAATGATAGAATTACACAGGAGAAGATTATAAATCCTCGAACAACATAAATCATTATTTTCCACTAGATAATAAATCACACACAGTGTAGCTATGAAGAGGTAAAGATGGTTATGACAGAGCCAAGCATACTTGCCAACTGCTGACAGAACATTACTACCCCTGTGTCACAAGAGGAAGGAATTTAATAAGTCTCTTTCTAATAATTTCCCTCATCCTTTAACTAACTCTTCCCCATTTCTCATCCTTTCACTGTAAAATGTTATCAGGATTTAACAACATTTAACTGTAATATTTCACAATAAATTACTGTATTATCACTTTACAGGCTTTAACTGCAATAATCACAATATAATACTGTAATTTAGAATTTACTGTAAAATCAATGCAGACAGTAAATTACTGTGAAAAACTGATACCAGGTTTTCATGACATTTTACTGTATCATTTCACAGTAAAATACTGTATTCTCTCTGTGATAACAAAACAAATTACTGTAAAACTTGAATGCGCTTGAACCGCACTGCATTATGGGATCAAGAAGAGACAACAGGTGGATACGGGTGGATCGGATACTGTTCTCTTTATACATCCATGGTGGATAATGTTACGACCCAACACACATACCAATAGAAGAGCTCAAAGGTAAGGTTAGCATCATTAGCCTAAAATATTAGACAGCTTGTCACAACTTTCTATTAGTTGTGTGAGTTAGTAAATGAACAATCTTTTGGATGAAGGTAACGTCACTTTATGCTCCACTTTTTTGGCTGTTAAGTCATTTCAAAGCCGTTTTTTGCCTCTCAGAGAAGTTACTTATATCTTTGGAAAGCTCAAATCATGTGTTTTTATTTATTGGTCTCCACATGTCGTTAGGAGGCATAGTGTGTGAGTTACTCGACCAAGAATATGCGGTGTTTTCGCCACAAATTAGCGTGTAAGTCAAAGTTAAAGTAAGCTAACGTTAGCCTCCAGCTGCAGCAACTAAGTCATTTCAAAGCCGTTTTTCTCCGCGAAGCTTTGCCTCACAGACAAGTAACTTATATCTTTGGACAGCTCAAATTATGTGCTTTCATTTGGTGGTCTTTGCATATCGTTAGGTAAGTATATGATCTGTCACTAATTGCTCTCCATTCTTTTTCAGAGGCAGTTTAAACAACAAGGACAGTGACCCGTGGAGCAGGCTGTTGAGGTAAAAAGAACACATACCCAAAGGGGCAAAAACTGTGTAATTAATCTGAGAGGATCAAGTGGTTCTCTTTTTGATATTGTACTTTGATCCACCACTGAATGTCTCATCAAACTAGCAAATGACATTTGGATCAAATTAAGCTTATAGTCATGAATCACTACAAAGTTGCTATAGTTGGTCGAACTTTTACCTCAACAATTTAGCAGCGATCCTTAAAGTATATTTATGTCTTTATGAACTGTATTTTAAGGTCTTTGTCTTACAATGGAAGCCAATTCCAGGTTGATGTTAAAAAAAATGGGAAGTCCGAAAGTTACAGGAGTTGAGCAAACGTGTTGTTGTTTTGTTCTCAGGATTTATTGACAGCATGCAATGCATCAAAAAGGGATAGTTTGTGAGTTATTTGTGAGTAATTTAGCTGATAATAATTGGATGCAAATATATGTTTTAATTAATTTTCATTATTTTTTTCTTTTTCTTTCATTCCAGCCAACATCCAGATCTCCGCCCATTCCCACACCTACCCCCTCCTGATTGACCATCTGGTGACCTGGTGCAGCAAAAACAACCTGGAGCTTAATGCTCTAAAGACAGTGGAGATAGTAGTGGACTTCAGAAAGAACCCACCCGCCTCCGTCAACCTGTGTGGCTCCCCAGTCAACTCTGTGGAGTCCTGCCGTTTCCTGGGCATCACCCAGGACCTAAAATGGGAGCTGAACATCAGATCCCTCACCAAAAAAGCCCAACAGAGGATGTTCTTCCTGCGGCAGCTGAAGAAGTTCAACCTGCCAAAGACGATGATGGCCATCATCGAGTCCATCCTCACCTCCTCCATCACAGTCTGGTACGCTGCTGCCACTGCTAAGGACAAGAGCAGACTGCAGCGTATCATACGCCCTGCGAGAAGGTGATTGGCTGCAACCTTCCATCCCTTCAGGACCTGCACAGCTCCAGGGCTCTGAGGCGTGCAGGTAGGATTGTGGCCGACCCCTCCCATCCCGGTCACAGACTATTGGAGACTCTCCCCTCTGGCAGGAGGCTGCGGTCCATCAGGACCAAAACCGCCCACCACATGAACAGTTTTTCCCCCTCTGCAGTTGGGATCCCCCCACCCCCACCCCCACTGACACTGACTCTTGCACTCCTGCACTCAAACCCACCTCTGCCCTTGAATCTTTGCATTACATTAATGCAGAATTTGTACATCCTGTATTTTTAATATCTTCTATATTTTATCTTCCGTCTTTATTTATCAGCCATCCCACACTTTCTGCCTCTGTGTGTTTATATTGTTTATATTGTATATATTATAGTCACTGTTTGTTTGTTTATTGTTTATTGTCTTCAGTGCATGCACCTTATTCACCAAGAAAAATTCCTCGTCGGTGTAAAATCCCTCTTGGCAATAAATCTGTTTCTGATTCTGATTTCTGACTCTGATTCTCAGTGAATATATTGCCGATCGGTGGTTGTTGAGCTGACGGTGGCTGGTAGGAAATTTCTGACATATCGCCCAACTCTATTATCCACCACCTACAGTGAAAATTGATTTTCTTTGCTGATAGCTGTTGTCTATTTCATGCCCCTGCTAGCTGGTTCATTTTCTGCATTTTGTCAGCCATTTGGTGAACAATGTTCCACTGTAAATTTAATATGTGTGAGCATGTGTTTGAGATTGTTCAGTTTATTCAGCACACAAAGCTGCACAGTAACACTCCCTATTATCACTATCAATGTGGTGTACCTGACTGTACTTGGATGTACCGGAAAGCCACTGTTCTGAAAACACATGTACAGAGACCACAGAGGACCAGGATCTACTCTGCAGCATTGCAAGCCATTTGATACACCCTTAAAGTGTGTGGCTCTGTCTTGTGCATTTAGGTGTGACGCTTTAACCTCTCTTGTAAAGCATTTGAGGTCACACATAAAAGATGGATTGGAAACCAAATGCCCATTCAGAGGTTGCGACCACAGCTTTACAGTTGCATCCAGTTTTGCCTCACATGTTTCCAGGAAACATACGAGTAGACGTGTAGAGGATCTGGATGATTTGATTCTAGATAAGTCTGTTCCCACAGAGCCTTTGAATCAGCCTGAGTCTAGTCAGTCATGTTCAGATATTTGTGATGAACAACATGAACCAGAAATGCCATTTGCTGTGGATGAAACCCTCTCTTCTCTCAGGGGAAACATCCTGCAGCCTTTATGCAAATAGCAGGTGTTGATGGCGACCCATTGAAAAACTACCATGAAACTACCCAAAAACTTTTTAAAATTCCTCCATACTGCTCATCCACTGCAATCCCAGGGTCCCAAAGCCGCGGCATGCAGAGTTGACTTGAAACAACGTCATTTAGTACGTTTTTATAGCCTAAATATTCACTGTAGCCTGTTAGCCTGCAGGCGCGCTCACGTGCGCACACGCCCTCCATCTGAACTGCCAGCGTGTAAGCTCCCAGTCACTCCTGGAAGTCTCTTGTGTGTGTCGCTCACATCAGGATGTAAATACCGGTCTGCAGCTGATGATCTCATCTTGCGCAGCATCCAGGAGCAAGCGTGGCAGTGTGTTATGTCAGGGCTTAATGTTCTCTGGCGTCAGGTGTGCAAGAGACAGTCAATTAGACCAATAACAATGGTCAGTGAGTTGGTCACAGTTTTCAAAAGCATTCAATGTTGCAATAAAGCGTAACCAGTTTCCTGCTATTGATTAATCACGATTCGATATTGATTCGATTTAATATTGATTGATTGATTCATAGATTCAGTTAGTGATACCAAAGTATGATTTTGAGTTGTAATCTGATTACATAACTACCCCAGCCATGTTACACATCAATACTGGTATCAATATTGACAGCGCTAGTAAATTGTTGAATTTAATAGTTTTATAATTATTAAAAAGGTTAAAATGAGTATTGTCTTTGTTTTCTTTGTTCTTGTTTTGACACTTAATTTAGCAAATCTAAAGCATGTTTGTGTGGTAAAATCACAGTTAACAAGTCAAAGAGGTCTCCCAGTACAATGATCCAATACTAAAAGTTGTGGTTAAAACACTGCAGACCACTGATTGGTCAGTTGGAACAACCAGACTTGTCTCATCTTCTGCACTCAGATGTAGGATTCCCCAGACTCATTTCATTCATTCATGAAGACATGAGTAGATCTGATTATAGAAAAATGAAGAAGGCAGCAGGGGGCCTTTCGTAGTAGGCATGGGACAACATGAAAATTTCATGTCAACATTATCCCGGCCAAAATAATTGAAATTCAATATATTATCACGATAATCATCAAAATATGCTTACAACTCTTAAAATGGCCCTAAAATATACTAAAATCACTTGCCTTTACATTTAGGCAAGAAGGAATAGTGTGTTTAAGGAGACTGGAGTGCAAACTGGAGGTGTTTAATACATTTCCACAAATCCATTTTAAACTTTTTGTGGTTGACACCATGGGCAAGCCATGCAGTAACCATGGTGAAGGATTTTGGAATGACTGAAAAGGTGCAGGCTCCGACCTTGTGGCGATTTTAAGTAATCTGGAAATCTAGACTGTACATTAGCAATTAAGACAGCTTTTTCATGTCATTCATGTGAGGATATTCGTGATTAGTGGTGTGCTGATCGATACAGAAATATTGATATTTCCAATCCCAAACATGTCTGCTCCAGCATTGATTCTCATGTGAAAAGATGGATATTTACACGCCACACTAATTTGTTGTTTTTTTTGTCACCAACAGGTACACAGTAGAAAGTTACTATGCTATCACCAGGATCTATTACCCACTGTTTGAAAGGAACTACTTCTCATTCCACCTGTCACAGTCGTATGCATACTGCATCTCTATAAATGCGTAAGGCGTCGGGCACTCCTTGTTCCTTGCACCACAAACCTTGTTCAGCATCTGAGAGTTCATCACAATGCAGAATATGAAGACACTATGTGGCTGTGTACTGAAGAAAAGAGGTGCTGAAAGGGCAAGACAAACTTCAAGTGGAGAGTTCCCCGCATTCTTAAAAGAAGAATTCTATAATATATGATATGTATGATATAAACAAATATGCCAGCGTCAGTAGGTGTGAGGAGCAAAAGGGATTGTTCCCACAGCTCTCTCTTTTGATAGATAACCCAAAGGGTGGCCATGTTAGGACAACAAATTTGCAAGTAAATCCAAGCCAAGCTGCACACACTCACACAGACAGTGTCATCATTCACACATATGAGTGAGTAGGACACATCCATGACTAGGTCTGTATTTTTTCTGACCCTTTAGTCTAGATCATTCTGCACAGAAGGGCTGGAACTATCACTGGGACATGTGCTAACCAGCCTCTAACCACACAAAGAGTAACAAAGCAAAAATGTGTGTAATGAGAGATCCCTCAACAGTTTTGCCAAACAGCATAAAACAAGAGAGGAAGGCGGATGAGGGAGATGGATTTCCTCTGGACTCACTGCTGAATCAATGCCACAATCATACAAAACCAAGGAAAATAGCCATCACAAATGCAGTCAGAAAAGGCTACCCAGCCCAACAGTTATTGCTCACTGCTGAACATGTCTTGTGCTGCTGTTCGGACGAAATTAGATCCGGTGTAGCGCCGGTATATCCATGTAATGCGAGTGACGGGGCACTGAAGCGCAGCCTCTATGAGCATTATCTGCCACGAAACTAGTTCATTTCACCAATATTTTGTCATGATACGCTCGTGCTATTCCCCTCTGAGTCCGGGCTCGTCTGTTATCAACATCCGGGGTCAAACTAGCAGTAGCAGCTACAGGTAAACAAGCCGGCTGTCGCGGGTGCGCACGCAGCTCAGAGACGACATCTTCCAGGTCAGAGGTAGTAGGTCAACCTACAGACCCCGGACACCAAGTTATCTGGGTGAGTAAATGATCGTATTTTATGCTAGAAATAAGGTCCAGGTTGTAAAAAACGGTAGTTATCCTTTAAGACAGGGCAAAAATTTGCAATGTATTTGGTGTGAGCACAGCATTACAGTTTTCAGTGTTTTTGGAGGTGGGCATAAATTGTTGACATGTTTTCATCTGATTAATACAGATTCATAGACAGTAAAGTATGATTTTATTAATATTTCTTTATTTACGCACATGGAGAATGTGAATGAATGAAACACAAATCAGGCAGTTACTATCCAACATCTTGCTCCATGCTTTAGCTTGTTTTGTAGTGAGTACACCACTTTTATAGAAAGAACATCATGACACATGCACACACATACTCACTGACCTGTGTGACTCATCACCACTGCATTGTTTTGAAGAAGTTCTATCCTCTTAAAGCTTCTAATCCACTTGTTGATTTATGGCAGTTTGATTTACTGTGCACTCATTCACTCCTGAGTTTAAGCTTTACGTCTAACCGCGTTTCATGTCACATTCCCCTTGCTGTCTTACACCTTTCAACCACAAGCTCCCTCAGTTATCCTTTCTGCCCATTTTGTCCTTTTATTTCTCCCTGTTTTTAAAATGGAAGTTATCATTACAGAGTTAGTTAATGTTTGGGAGTTTCGAGGACACTTTACAAAGTCATTATTTTGAAGTCTTCTCATGTTTGCCTGTCAGCCTACCCTTTTCACCTTTGTCAGTGTCTTCATCAGTGTCTGTCCTGTTGTGCGTGTTCATCAAACAACGCTAACACCCAGTTTGAGCTAATCTTATCTGGTGCAGGAAACACATTTCAGGGCCTTGACCCAAACAACTGGGCAGGAAATGGGGTTCTGAGCTGATGGGAAGGACAACCTAGCAGGCTGAAGCAGCAACAAACAGCAACAGGGAGGAGGTTCCCTCATGAAAATATCTGATTAGCTGTTTCTTTTATCTAACTGTAAGTGAAGTGTCACCCAACTGCTGACATTTAAGACAAGCATACAAATCTGTACATCACAAATTCTTAACTTTCCCTTTGCTTTCCATCACTTATTCATTAAAGTATATTTGGGAAAAAACATCTATAAGTACTTCTTTTTGGCGGTTTCATTACTCAGTAAAGAGTTTCATTCAGTTCTCACTTGACCTGGAACATCAGCCATGGCAGGGATTTGCATTTCCATTACGACAGGGCAACCTAATGATGCACTTGTCTTGAGTAGCGATTCCTCACTGCAATACTATGGAAGAATTGGGGCTAACAATGCTCTGCTAATTTGGTGACAAATGCCCTCAACTGATTTTATGTTTAATTGGTAAGCAAATGTGATGGGACAGTAAAAGGAATAGCTGTGCTGTTAGTGTTAGCCAAATGGAGTGCACCCAGTGTCTCTCTGCTCTTACTCCTTACTCTTCCAGCAATATCACCTCTCTTCTTACCAACACACAAAAAAAACTTTTTGTGACAGAGAATACACAGTGACGGGTGTGAAATGGGACGATGGCTTAGACATCTGCAGGAGAGGAATTTATTCCCTAAACCACTGTTATTAAAACGTGAATAAGAAAGAGAGTGGGATTGGGACAGGGAGTCCAGACAAGCCTGGGCATGATAGCTAAGGAGGGAGAGGGGAGGGCAAAAAAGATTAAAAGAGCAGAGAGGAAGGACTAAATAAAGTTATTCAAGATAATGACGGTGCCATTTGTGGTGTTTGGACAAAATATTTATCATATAGCTGATGGAGCGTCATGCCTATAAAATACCTGTTCATGTGACATGGAGATGCATCAGAAAACACGAGGGAAAGAGATAGAGAGGAATGCAGAGCTGATGAGGCGAGGAGGTGTGGAAAATGAAAGGAGAGATAAGAAAGCTGTCTCAAGGTGGAGGAGATGTAGAGAGCGATATACTGCAAACAGAATAACCTATGTGACTATGGGAACAGAACTAGTCTTGATTCAGTATATGGCTGCGTTGGTCGCTTGGGATGATGAGCCGGATTCCTACAGTTTATTACTGACTGATAAGAGAAAACATTGTTTTCTACTTTTCTATCATTCTTTTTCTGTCGCTTTCTTTTGTCTTCTGACTTTTGTTTTCCTCTGTATGTTTCTCTAAGAGCAGAGGAAGGGAGTAGAAGAAAAGGCCCTGGGGCCCCTTTTTGTTTTCATGCTTTAATGGGATGCAAACGATCTGAGAAAAGCCCTGAATAGCGCAAAAGCAATAATTTCACTGTGAACACCCATTTTCGCACATTAGCCTCCATGAATAGCCTTATATTCATGGACAGGATCTCAAGGTGCAGCCATGGTGAGGAGAGTGTCCGGTATGGGAACCTCAGAATTGCGTCTTTGCTTTTTGCAGATGACGTGGTTCTGTTGGCTTCCTCAGCTGCGACCTCCAGCAGGCATTGGGCGGTTTGCAGCTGAGTGTGACGCAGTCGGGATGAGGGTCAGCACCTCTAAATCTGAGGCCATGGTTCTCTGCCGGAAAACGGTGGATTGCCCCCTCCGGTTGGGGAGTGAGCTCCTGACCCAAGCGAAGGAGTTTAAGTATCTTGGGGTCTTGTTCACGAGTGATGGGAGAATGGAGCATGAGGTGGACAGATGGCTTGGTGCAGCGTCTGCAGTATCGCGGGCGTTGTACCGGGCCGTGGTGGTGAAGAGGGAGCTGAGCCGCAAGGCGAAGCTCTCGATTTACCGGTCCATCTATATTCCAACCCTCACCTATGGCCACGAGCTGTGGGTAGTGACCGAAAGAACAAGATCGCAGATACACGCGTCTGAAATGCGTTTCCTCCGTAGGGTGGCTGGGCTCAGCCTTAGGGATAGGGTGAGGAGCTCAGACATCCGGAGGGAGCTAGGAGTAGAGCCGCTGCTCCTTCGCGTCACGAGGAGCCAGTTGAGGTGGTTCGGGCGACTGATCAGGATGCCTCCTGGGCGCCTCCCCATGGAGGTTTTCCGGGCACGTCCAACTGGGAGGAGACCCCGGGGCAGACCCAGAACTCGCTGGAGAGATTACATATCTCATCTGGCCTGGGGACGCCTCGGGATCCTCCTGGAAGAGCTGGAGAGTGTCGCCGGGGAGAAGGAGGTCTGGAGCTCCCTACTGAGCCTGCTGCCACCGCGACCCAACCCCGGACAAAGTGGAAGTTGATGAGATGAGATGAGATGAAATATTTTACTGATTATTAAGCCAGCTGTAGCAAAAAAAAAAAGTATTGTTGAGAGGTATGGATTATTTCCCCTTGATTTCTGAGTAGCACATTTAGTGTTTCTCTTGTCTAAGCTCGATTACCATCTACATCTTGACAAATCCTTTAGTTTGAACATGTTGCATTTAAAATTTACTTCAAATTATCATTTTACATTTTAAGTTTGTTTTTTCAATTAACTTTTTCTTTTTAAGAAAATGTATGACCTGATTATTACTATATGTGTACTAAAATAATAATCTTTTTAATTTATTTCATGTTTAATTTCTATTCGGACTTTCAATTATGACCAAAAATATCAGATACAGAGGATGGATTGAGTGCCTTGAAACTGGAACAGTGAATTTCTGAACCATTTTGACTCAATGGATGAACATACCGATGTTTGTAGCTAAACAATCAGAAGACCAATGGTTACCTTTATCATCAACCTGTGTTTGTGCAGTTAATTCCATAACACGCCCGAGTTGGATGAGGAAACAAGACGTGAACTCTGAGCTCAGCAGTCTGCTGAATTAACACATTGTTTTTCGTTTCTTGCTTTAGAAAGTAACTGCTGTGACACAATTAAAAAAAACAAACATTTAATTTCTCTAAATAATTGCTTTTTAGCGTTACCGCCGCTTGCTCTCGTCATTCACTGTGTAGCTTGCTGCTCTGTCTCTCTCCATCTCCCTTGTTGAGGTGGGGAGTCCGTACCAATTTCTAATAGTGTTATAATTAATGGGGACCTACAAATCCTGCACAGTATGTCCCCAAACTAAGATTTCATAATAAACAGCATTATCTTCCACCTCCTTCTCATTTCTTTCGAGCAACAGTTGGGTTGCTCTTCATGTTTTCACTGTTAGCAAACTTCTGTGTGTGGGGAAGGGAGGGCATCAGGCACAATTTTGTGTGTTACATGGCAATATAATAATGACTCATTCTCCCTCCCCTGACATACCAATCTGCATTTGACATGGTAATTGTGAGGACTCAAACAAAAAAAAACATCATCAACATCTCATAGTGGTCTGCATGTTACAGGTAGATATCAAGGATTTTGTGGAGAACAAACTACATGTCAGTGTACCCAAAGTACCCAAAAGTCATACTTGAGTAAAAGTAGACATATCGCATGATATCAACACTACTTGGGTCAACTTCTTGATATCTATATATTGACTGTATTCTATGTGTCAACTGACTATAGGCCTGCCCAATTATCTTTCTGATATCAGCAGTTTTATGGTTATTGGAATCAGTGATACATTTTTGAATCTGATTACTGACAAAATAAATTAATCTAAAAATGTAGTATTTTGGCTCTGTACCTCAAAATTAGTACCTAAGTACAGTATTTGAATAAACGTACTAAGTTACATTCTATCACTACTACATACAACAAAATTGTACACCCACACACTCTTTCTTGTTAGGTTTCAGTAAAATCTGAGTTAAAATGTGAACTGAGTATGGCTGGATCCATCTACTGTATCTCTTTCATCTCAGAGGAATTGGACTAAGTCCCTGATGAAATTGTAGGAGGCGAGGGGAAAATCCCAACCGGCGCCTTAGAACAGAAGCCTTCTGTTTGTGAAACAGCTCACGTGAGTTTTTGAATCTGCAGTAGTCAAGACAGTCATGTAAACAACCAGGGGTCTCATCATAGTAAATTAAAGTGGGACTAGAACAAGGCAGGACATCTCAAAGATCCATCTAACTAACATGTTATACATGCATAAAAAAGAGTATATGGTTGATATGCTGTACAAGCCTCTCGCCCAAACACAATGTGAAATGTGAACAGGAGAAGCTGGGGACTGAACCACCAACCCTAAGATGAGTGGACAATCCACTGTACCTGAGCCAGGGGGGGTTAGCAATAGTAAGTAATATATATATTGTCGGGTTAGACTTTTAAAATAAGGCTCAGTGGTAAAGTGTACAATAATGCACACATGTACACAAGATGCAAAGTTTTAAAAAAACTTTTAAAAATAAACCTTGATGGCTAATGGAATAGGATTGTGTGTTGTTTCCAAAATACATTGGTTTTAGACTTAAAAGAGTGGCATTTATTGTAACATATGTTTTCAGTAAATATGATTAAAAATACCCTTAAAATCCAGTTAAAAATGTCAGATAAGCTTTAAACAAGACACACAACTTGTCAATGTGTATGTGTATAAATGTTTATTGAACCTGAGGAAGAGCCTCTGACTAAAGGAACATGAAAATGGTGTGTTGGTGTTAACCAGAAAAGACGATTGTAAAATCTGTGTTGATTTGTGTATTACTGTTTTTTGTGTGTGTGCACTACAACCGGAAACCATCACGATGGGTGTGGCTGCTAGGCATGTCTCCTAACCTTGACTTGTCTTTCCACATTGACATGTAAACAAGAGGATGTTCCCTGTCATCACTTGTTAAACAGACACACACATAAACCCCAGCCCACAAATTTGGACTTTTGGACTGAAGCATAGGAATGAAGACTGCTGGCTGACACCACGTCAAACTTTAATCGACAATGAGAATGAAGCATAAAGAAAGGTAGGGTAACTCTAATCTGCCTCCCTCCCAAAACTTTTTAAAATCTCAGTAAGTCAGTTACTGATTACAAATTACATGGCAAGTGTGTGCGTGTAGGTTTTTCTATACACCTCCATTTTCAGTCCTCTTGGACTGTGCAGCAGGGGCGATTCTAGGGTCAGAGCTTTAGGGGTGCTGAGCACCCAATGAGCCCCACTGCCACCACCCACCCTTTTTTCACACAAAAAAAAAATATGTCTGTTGTATAACTTTATCATTTTAACATTGGTTCAACTAACTCCAAGACCTTTCCAGAACACTCTTCCCTCTCATCCCTTATGGACTCTCCCTGTTCTTCTCCTCCTCCTTTAATATGAAAAAATGTGGTGTAAAATAATGTAACAAAAAGTAAATGTAATATAGGCTACTTAATGCCAATAAGTTAGTATAGGAGTATGAGTAGTTACTGTTTTGCTTGCCACTATTCACTATATGTAAATGTATTGTTTTTGTTTTCTCACCTGGCTCTTCCTGCATGCTCTCCCTCTCCCTTTCCCCTTCTCCTTCTCCATCTTTCTTGCTTTCCCTTGGCACTGACAATCATACACAAATATATTGTAGGCAGGAGAGTTGAGGTCAGTTTGTCATGTCACAAAAATGTTATGGAGAGACCATTTACAGATTCTAAGGATGTGATCAAAAGGCACACAGAGGTGTGTCATTTTAAATATCTTTATCATTATTATTATTATTATTATTATTATTATTATTATTATTATTGGGCTTGGAAACACAATATATTTTTTAATCACAAATTCCTTTCACAAGAGAAGCTGTATTCTCCATTGTGGGTTTGAAATTAAAAAAATAAATAAATAAAAATAAAAGCAGGGGACCATTGCCTACATAAGTAATTTGATACAACGTACAGATAGCTGGTTTATATATATATGTCCATTGGCCACACACACACAAACACAGAGAGCGAGAGAGTAACGCTAGGAGTTATCTTTCACACATCTCATACCTGTGTGTTATAAATAGCCTATATAGACCTGCTGTGTGTGTGTGTGTGTGTGTGTGTGTGTGTGTGTGTGTGTGTGTGTGTGTAGTATATACTACTACGCCTGCATGAATGTGATGTGATTATTATTGTTGCAAAGCCTGGTTCAGGTTAAATCCTCTGTAAAACATGAATAAATACAGCAAAAGAAAAACATTTAACTTTCTTTTATTGTCTAGTTTGATAGTCAGACACAACTGAAAAATAACAGATATAAATCTAGGAATAAATAACAATTCATTTAAAAAGCCATGGTGAGTGTTTTCACACATACTGGTGGTATACAGTGATATGTCGTTTCTTTTTTCAGCTCGTACACACGTTTGTTTTCACTCTGGTCCAAGTGCCGCACCACTGGCAGGGCTTCATGTTTCCATGACGACTGACCAGAAAAGACACGCGTGACGTCATGTTTACATGACTCCCGATTGTTAAAATGAGTCTCAAAGTAACAATAAACTTTAACAAAAGGGACACACGTACGCACTACACAGGTACGCAGTTTATTTGTCGCACTGCTGTTTTTGTTTAATAAACGGACCGCTCCAGTTCGACTGTTGCCGCGCTAATGGAGCTAACCGGGCTATCGGAGCTAACTAGTAAATCAAATCAATCAATCAAAACTTTATTTATATAGCACTTTTCATACACTTTTCATACACTTTGCTGTGCAGCACAAACGGCGCCTGGACTCCAGTACTCACCGATATGGTATCGGATTCGAACAACTCTAGGTAAAAGGAAAGAAGTGTGAGACACAGCTTTGGAGCAACTTACTTAGTTGATTCACAACACTACAACCAAACAGATTCTCACTCTGCGTGTGTGGCGCGCTGGACGACGGTCGGGCTGCGGAGCGGTGCAGGTACAGGAGGAGAAGAAGCGGGTGAGAAGAGGATGATACCATTTGCTAAGCGGGGGTGTTTTCATTTTTATCCTTAACATATACATTTTAAACCACAAACTACGGAGTATGTTTTGGACATTATTTAACCTTGTCAAAGACGAACAAACATTTTAGAATAACAACATTTCTTACTCGAAGTTTTAGGGGCTAGCCTCGCCCATGCTGTGCAGTAAACATTGGAGAAGACAGAAGCCTCAACATTGAGGTGTACAGAAAACCTACATACACAGATCAGTACTTGCTGTTCAACTCTCATAACCCACTTGAGCGTAGGGGTGTGCAGAGCAGCCGATATTTGTATCTGTATTTGTATTTGTTGAGGGGGGGAAAGTATTTGTATTTGTATAGGT
This sequence comes from Pagrus pagrus, assembly GCF_965226575.1. Classification (NCBI taxonomy): domain Eukaryota; kingdom Metazoa; phylum Chordata; class Actinopteri; order Spariformes; family Sparidae; genus Pagrus; species Pagrus pagrus. Next base: position 1,368,106 of record NC_140197.1, on the reverse strand, counting down.
ATTCGAGTAAAATTGAAAATAGGCGTAAAAATATATTTTTTTTTGAGTTACACTTCTAATTTTCGTTATAGTGTAAGTATTCTTTAATTATCCATTATAATAATTATGGATATGCAATATTGGTTGATGTTTTTCCATAAATCTAGCAATGAACATGTAACAAGGAATGTCATTGAAAAGAAAATAACATAACAGCCATTACCTCATCCATGGTTAAACCAACAACTAATAAAATATCATTGTGAACATTATGAACCCCACCACCACCCGTCCTTGTTGGAGGACGTTGAACAGACAGAATAAAAACAAATAATAATAAAAAGAACTGTTCTTTCTAATGCACAGAGCTCCAAGAACTAAACTTGATCTGTAAATAATATGACATAGTAGCCTATAGCTAACGGTCATTCTGCTTCTGGCCTCTACCTGGTCTTTTTACTAAACTTAACCAACTCCTCTCTTCATTGCATAAAACCCAACCAAAGCACCAAGCAAAGAATTTTTTTTTTTTCTCCCCCGGTCTGCTGTCAGCAGGGTCGCCGGCTGCAGCGGCCTCGCGCCCGTGAAGTGGGCTCAAGCCGCGTTCAGCCGCGCTCGAGCGGAGCGGGGGAGAGAAACAATGTGTATTTCTTTTACTCTGAGGAAACATGAGGAAACGTAGCTTTTTGATATGATGCTTTTCTTGTTCCCGAATACAAATATTTTTTGAAGTATTTGTTCGAGATAAGTATTTGTAAAAAACACGTTATTTGTGCCTTTCCGAATACCGTATTCGGGTTCGGCTCCACCCCTACTGGAGCACAAGCTGGGGGTCATCAGAACCATAAATCATCGGGCTGAGACCATGCCCACTAAGTCAGAAGGAAAGGAGAAGGAACAGAAGCACATCAGGGGAGCACTTAAAACCTGTGGCTACCCAAACTGGACCTTTGTCAAAACCACTAAAAGTTCCAGAGCAGACAGAGAGGAGGAGACGAGAAAACGTAACAACATCATCATTCCTTATGTCGCAGGAGCATCTGAGAAACTCAGGAGGATCTTCAATAAACATCATATCCCGGTTCACTTTAAACCTACCAACACACTGAGGCAGAAACTTGTCCATCCTAAGGACAAAACACCCAGGCATAAACAGAGTAATGTAGTTGATGCTGTTCAATGCAGCCAGGACTGCACAGATTTGTACATTGAGGAGACAAAACAACCAGTTCACATGTGTCCTAAATGACTCTGTAAGGACACTCCCACACATAGTTTTAAAAGTCTGGAACTCCCCTCCAGTTAGTTATAAGTGAAGAAGCCTCTTGGATGAGAGGTGAAACATCTTCAAGAAACTGAAACAAGTCCAGCTGCCTACAAAATAGCACTTAGAATTAGCATGACCTGGATGACTGAGAACCTTCACCTTCATGTCCTTCACATTTTTGAAGTCAAAGTGATGGCGTTATTGCCAGTAATAGAAGGCTGTTTTGGAGGACTGCTGCTTGAACCATCTATCTTAACAATAGGGGTTGAACAATATACCGAATTACGAGATACCGCGATAAAGAAAATGCTGCGATACCGCTGTGGGTATCTACCAACCTGAGCTGTAATAACACTCCAACCTCTTCACTCATTCTCCGGAGCCACTTTTTGCTGCAATAGTGTCTCTAGGCTCTTTAGGTGGCGCAAGCAGGCCAGCTGTCCGTCGCTGCTCCACCACCTACTTCACCTTACGAGCCCAAAGACACCGCAGCTGCAACAACCAGACGGTGTGTTTACTGGCAAGAGAAACTCAATTCCATGAACACCTGACAACCACTGAACATAGTTAGGAAATAGTAACGTGTCAGTTACGCCGACAGATATTATCGTAGCCCTGGTCGTCTGCTGGACAATAAGAGGGAGGGAGCTTTTGGTATGGTTACATCCCTACTCACCACCGTTCTTTTTCTCCCGTATGTCAGAACCAATTTTGGATAAGTTAAGTGTTCATTGAGTATGATATCATAGCATCTAGAGGGTGAGGTTTCAGAACACAGCCAACTACACTCCCCCTTACACTCCTGTTCAAAGCGTGAACCTACGGTGGTTGTGAAACTGTTGAAAAAGTGAGACTCACTAGTCTGGTCCTGGCCTTGACTTAGTCTTGCCCTGCCTCAAGACCGAGGCTTGGCTTGGTCTCAACACATCATAGTCTTGGTCTTGTCTCTGTCTTGACATACACTGGTCTTCTTCATGGCATTGATTTAGGTGGTTTTGACTACAACATTGCATTACATCAATACAAAACTTTATCCAGTTGTCATTAGGTTTCCTTCAAAACATATTTGTTGTTAAAAATATGTTATATATCAAAGTGATCTCCTTTTCATAGCAACGAGATTGTGGTTTCTAGGTCAAATTGGGGTTCTTACAGTTGTTCATTGCTTTGGGCAGTAGCCAGGCTGCTAGCAATAGCCATGTTGCTAATGCTTGTCTTTGCAACAGCGTATCAACTTTTCAATATAAAAATTTGTGTGTGTGTTTGTCTACATGTTGTGGTCTTTTCATGTCAGTAGTCGTAAAAAACAGCAGATGTGGTGCAAGATTTACACTGATCCCTGACTGCAAGGGAAGCATTTCAAGCACTTAAAAACCATCTTACCTTTATGTTTCTTTATCCCGTGTTTCCATCTGGTTGTGGTCTTGGCTGGACACTCAAATGTGGATGATAACCCACCATTGCTTTGGACAGTTGGGGGCTGGGTCATTCCTGTTGGGATGGTGTCAGTGACAACATGCTGGGAGAAGGAAGCGATCCTCTGTAAGATTGAGCCTACGGTATCTTTGGCATCACCTACATCATCCTCCAAAGACCGGATGGCTCTGTGGCTGGAGTGGCTGGAAGGGCTTGGCAGTTTAGAGACTACCTGAACAATCTGGGGCCCTGGGATCTCTAGCTGAGGGCTTTGGGCTGTAGAAAAGGGCACCGGGTAGCAACTCAACTCTGGGACAGGGCTTGAAACCTGTGAGGGAATTGGAGAGCATGGGGAGAAAGGCAAAAAGGGATGGTGGAGGGAGATGGGTGGGGTGTCAGAAGAACTGTCCAGGCTGCTGAGAGAGGCTGAAGGGCTGGCCGAGGTGGAAGGTGGGCTGGTGTGGTGCTGGTGGTCTCCTGTGCTTCTTGGCAGAGGTTTGGGGCTTATGGATCCTCCTTGAGCCTTGATGGGAGAAGTGGTTGAAGTGATGCTTACCAAGCTGTCCAGATCCAATGGAAACTTGTTGAGGCGTGGAATCTCTTTGGCCTTGGGCTGTGGAGCCTTGAGAATGTGGGGCCCTTGCTTCTGGGATACTTTTTTGGAGCCATAGTAGTCCTCCTCCCCAGAGGAACTGGCATGATGGCGACCATTCCAGTGGGCATTAGCGCTGGCATACCTCAGCTGTGGAGACATCATGCCCCCACCTCCACCCCGATGCATACCCACCATTCCTCCCTCTCCGTCAAGAATTTGGAGGTCTAGGCTGGGCATGGAGCCATGGTTCATCCCCCGAGGCTCTGAAAGACCCTGCGTTATCCCTTGTCCCTGGTCCATCTCAGAGTGGAAAACACTCCTGTGGGAGGAGAACTTCTTTAGGTTGGGGTTTCTACCCAAGACAGCACTTCCCTCTAGAGGTTGTTGTGGGAGCTGGGGCTGGGTTTGGGGGTACTCCCCTGGAGGAGTAGGGCTGGAATATGACCCCAGTTTAGTAAGAGTGAGGGCACCCCCACTACCTCCAGAGTACTCCAGGCTGGATGTGGAGCTGTGACGGCTGTCATTGTCACTGCCAGGCCCAGTCAACATGAAGTAACCGTTAGGGTTTAACCTGCTCTGGAAGGATGCAGCTCTGGCCATAGAGGAGCCGTTGTTGTTGATGGCTGGTTTGTTCATGGTTCCTCTGTTGAAGGACATGCTGCTGCCTACAGTACGGGATTTGAGCACTGGGCTGGGATTAGAACTCAGGCTAATGCGAGGGTGGTGAGCTGTCGAGCCCAGGTTGTTGTTGTTGTTGTTGAAGGCTAATGAAGGGGCCTGGCAACCTCCTCCCCGCACCTCATTGGCTTTGCTGTGGTTCAGGAAGAAACTGGGTGAACAGGGAGAAACAGGGGTGGAGACGGGGGAAGCTGTGGAGAAGGCTGGAATATCGTCCACATCTTCAATGTCGAAGGATCTCTTCAGCGCTGCAGGTGAAAAGAAATAACATACAAGTCATTAATAAAATGTCTAACACCTACCAAACATTTTCTGTGCTGGACATCCAAAACGTTCCATCATCTATGTCATACACATTGACATCCCCTGTGAAACCGTCATTACTCTTTTGTTTTAATCTAGTCTTCAGGAAGATGGCTGTCAAATTTACAACATGGAATCCAGCTACATGTTCAACCCTCTGGTGGGACATGATCTATAAACTGTGATTTACAATGAACACTGGGTAATAATTTTTATTATTTTATTATTATTTTCTCTTCCACATGGGTTTGTTTTCAACCTGTCTGAACATGTTTCTTGACCCTTTGGACCTATTTCTAGTCATTGTCACAGCACACTTTAATGAAAATAAATCCCTAGCTACAGTGGGCCTATATAGTATGACCTCCTGTTAGGCTATTTCTAGCAGCTGGTGAAGTAACATTTATAGAATAATGATGAAGCTCTCCAACTCAAGTGATTAATCAGATTAAATGAGTAAGGCTGCATTCAGACTGAATTTAGCGTTGCAGCAATTAGCCGCAACATCCATGGTGTGATGCCGTGTTGTTGAGCTTTAACCCCCGCCAATCAGTTTGCTTAAAGGAGAAGCTGCTCTGTCACTATTCTACTAGCATGCTGGGTCCTACTTGCAATGGTTTCCCCAAATCGACAGATTAAACAAAAATAGTAGCCTAAATGACCATGATACAAGGCATATCATTACGATGGGTTCTAAACTGGGGCACAAGACCAAACTGAATCATAAGAAATAAAACATAACACTACACAAAAAGCATTTAGCCATGATAAATATCATGCCCTGCTATTGAATGTTCTACTCTGCCTCTGATCCGTGGGTAATGCCTCTGCCACAGTAGGTGATTTTCCACATCCACAGATGGAAAAAAACATTTTAAATTGGTGCACAAGTACACAATGAATGAAGACACAACACATTAAGTTACGCTCCATAGTGATTTCGGTTACCAGCTTACTTGATTGGCCACACAATGTGACATCGGGTTGCATTTCTCTAAAGGTTGAGTCTGTTTCAGCTTAAGCTTTGCTGTTTTTTTTTTCTGGCACTCACTGTTGTCCACACCACCGCAGCCTAAATGCATTATTCTCATTTAAATGAATGGAAGGAACTGCATTTTCGCCACAGTGCCAGATTTGGTCTAAATGCAGCTGAAGTCTTATTTTTTGTTTTTATTAAAGCAACTTTTCTTAAATGATTGTAACTATGGTGTCGTTAGATTGCTGCTAGGTGACCTTGTTAATGCAGGTGCATGTCTCCCTTCTGTGAAGCAAGTGGAGAACACAGAAAATGTCATTGGATAAAAAACATGTTGTGAATTTTGGGAATGATTACATCTACCTTTTTTCAATACATTTTGAATATTAGACTTTACAACACTCTGGAGTTATTGAAACTGCTCAGGCTTAATTTACTAGATGTTTCTGCATCCTCCATCAATTGTGCCAGTGAGGAGGGCGCAAAGCACTCCTAGCTTAATAATAGGGCCACGTGTGAAGGTTGCAGATGTATAGCTAAATCTATCCGTGGAAACATCTTTTTTTTTCAGTAGATATAGTAGTTGTAACAGGATTGAGCAAGCTAAGTATTTTTGTGTTTATATGTGTGGTATTTTTTTAGTCTGGGGAAATCCTACGATCTCTAGAAAGCTCAATGCTGTCTCGACAGAGTAGAAACTGTCTCTGTTGGGTCGTTACTAAGGGTCAGGCTCCTTCCTGGAGTCTACTGACAGGACTGATTGTTTACCAGTTATTAGTCAGATCCCATGTATTTCCACAGAAATGGAGATAAAACCAACAAAAAGTTTGTTTCTATTATTTTGAGAGTGAATTGCCCCACAACTATCAAGTAACAAAATAATGGCAAAGAAGCGTTAGAGGTTGTGAACCAGACACGAAACCAGTTACTTGTGAACTGCAAATAAACCTCAAACACAAAAGAGAAACAAAAGACTTTGCCGTGGCAATCTACAAGAGAACACAGAGAGAGTTCTTCTGCTATTACTACCAGCCGTGTTTTCACACATTATGAGAATATTCAGGAAGACCCTGACATCTATTTTTTTTTCATGGCCTTTTCATGGCTTTATGGCTTTTTTAACTTACTGTTCTTTGTTGTTCTTGTTCTTTCGAGTTGAATGTTTGTTATGTTATGTTCATGTTTACGTCTATGTACTCCTTGTGCGAATTCCTTGTATTTCATATACTTGGCCAATTAAGCTGATTCTGATTCTGATTTGTTTGACAGGACAGCTGAAGAGTGACAGCAGAAGGGCATACGGGGGGGCGCATGCTCTAGCAGCTGAGCTATTGGGGACATCTGCTGACATCATAATAGCTTCTTCATCTTCTCTTGGAAAGGAAACAGCTGATGTTACACTTGTATGAGTTAAAAGTTTGCTTCTTCATAACTTATTTTTTAAAAGGTGTCTCCATCTCCCATTAAGGGCCATTTTTTCTTGAAGCAGGCAAAAAACACCTTCAGGCAAGCATAAAACTTTTTTTTATGAAACTGATGTTTGAAATATTTGCTCCTTCCATTTCCCTTTTGCAATGTGATACTTAGAAATATGCATAAAAATATGATGATGGAACCACGGCTAGTGTAGTTAATGCTGTATGTGTGGATGAATATGCCTAACAGCATGTGCATGTGACCTTGTCTCTGCTCAGAAGAACAAATTAAATCTCTTTCTCTCCTGAATGATCTTTGCCAGTTGCCTTTGTATGGAAAAAGTGTCCCCTTCCTCTGTTACACACACACACACATACACACACACACACACACACACACACACACACACACACACACACACACACTTCAAGCTGCCAACACAAAGGGTGGATTGAGGTCAAAGCTGGAGTCAGGGCATCCAGTTGGGTGTTGTGTTACAAAACCAACCACTGCAATGTGACAGACCATGAGAAGGAGTGAGTGGGTGGGATGTACGAGAAGGGACAATTATACCTTAGTTCCAAAGTGAAAGCTGAGATGTCAGCCAGAGTCAACCGCAGCTGCTACCGGCACTATTTTGTGAAATTTGCATCTCAATATCTCTCTCTTACAATTGGTCACAATGGTAAAACTGTTTGATATGTTTTTTAAAGATATTTTGTTTATCATGTCAACTTTTATATGCTTATCATATTTGTCGCCTAACATAGCACTCAAACACTAAATATAATAAGTAAGTTATTTTGTTTTTGCGTAAAACTATGTTGAATTAAAACAAAACTTTAAGAGCACAATTACTTATGTCCATTATTTAATCATTGTGGTGTCAAAATAGTTTCACTACTCTACAATGGACCGTTTTACTGCTTGTTTCAGCTAGGTGGCCAGATTTTGTTACATGAGTGCACATCTTTACAGTAACGTTATAGAGTGAGAGAGGCAGAGTGAGACAACTCCCCAAACAGCCACTGACTGCGTCTTAAATTCCTTACTAACATGCTGTTTAGTTGACTAAAATAGTATGTTTATTATTATTTCTGAAAACATTGGTATGAAACCAACAGTATGTGAACTGCATACTGTCTACGAGGAAATATTACTGTATGCATTTGTTGATTCCCTTGTTAGTATCACTAGGGCAGTGCTAACACATAATAGGAATTCCAATTAACGCGATAAAGGGGGCTAGCATCGCTACCATGGTAAGTTTATTTGTAAACAATACATTCACATACTTATTATAAAACGATATGTGTGCTCATATTTACAGGCATATAAAGTATTTCATATGCACTGGAAATGTAATTATAACAGCTCACATAATTAGCTCAATTTGCTGCTATAGCACTGTAACAATGAGCCACTACAAACTCCCAATCGGTTTAAAGTACAGCCACTACTAGTGGAGACGCTGCATGCCAGGACATCTTAATGTTTTATATTTATTCTTATGACGCTAGGTTGTTGAGCAGGAACAGCTAAATGTGGCAGTTCATGAAGTATTCTTTTTTATGGATTTATAGTATGCAGTTACAGCAAGATACTGCTGAAGTAAAACTTAGAAAGACTAGCTGACATGCTGTGCATTGTTACTAGAAATATGACTCATGACATGTTATCTCTAGAAGTGAATGATTTAACTGGTTAGAATTTAAATTAAAACCACCCTATTCACAACCAGTTTAACTGTTTGTGTTTTAACAGTTGGTGAAATGGAAATTATCACAAAAATGAATCTGTGTATCATTCGCTCTTAGTATATTCAATTGAGAAACCAAATTCGATACCAACTTGTGTTTCTCTCTTTTGATTTCATGTTCAGACCAAAAATAGGAAATGAAAAAAACGGGCCCTGGGCCAAATTTGATTTTGATATTTAATTTGTCAGATTTGTGTGACCTGGAAGTTATTTATCACAGCTTTATTGCCTCACACAGTGGCTCCGGTAATGTCTAATTTTTGGACGATTTTTGAGCTGCAGCATCATAAACATCAATCTCTTCAGCCTCTCTCCCAGTCTTCTGCTGCTTTTCTTCGAGTCACCCATCCTCTGGAGCCGCTCTTTGTTGCAAGAGGGTCTCTGGGCTTGTTACGGAGAACGAACAGACAGCGGCAGCCACTGCTCTGCCACCCAGCCTGTCTGCCAGGGTCGGAATTTCGTCATTTTAGGGGCAAGGCCATTTGTCCTTAAAGGGGAATTGCCGTTTTCTACAACCTGGACCTTATTTCTAGCATAAAATAAAATAATTTACTCACCCAGATAACTTTGTTGTCATTTGGAGTCATTCGGACGAAATTAGATCCAGTGGAGCGCCGATATATCCATATAATGCGAGTGATTGGGGCACAGAAGCGCAGCCTCTATGAGCATTATCTGCCGCGAAACTAGTTCATTTCACCAATATTTTGTTATGATACGCTAGTGCTATTCCCCTCTGAGTCCGGGGTTGGCTGTTATCAACATCCGGGGTCTGTAGGTTGCTTCCACTTGAGTATTCGGGTCCATTTTCAGCGCAACTAGCCAGAGCTTGAGTAAGTCCAGGTTGCGGAGAGGAAGCCTGTGGAAGCTGAACTTCGTCCAATTGGTCATTTTGTTCGGACAATTTGGAAATGCGCAGTAATGAACCCTAGCAGTGACAAATTGCAGCTAAACAAGCCGACCGCCGCAGAGTGGCTGTGCGCGGCGCTCAGGGATGACATCATCCAGGTCAGAGGTAGTAGGTCAACCTACAGACCCTGGATGTTGATAACAGCCAACCCCGGACTCAGAGGGGAATAGCACTAGCGTATCGTAACAAAATATTGGTGAAATGAACTAGTTTCGTGGCAGATAATGCTCATAGAGGCTGCGCTTCAGTGCCCCGTCACTCACATTAATGGATATACGCGGCGCTCCACTGGATCTAATTTCTTCCGAACGACTCCAAATGACACCAAAGTTATCTGGGTGAGTACATGATCGTATTTTATGCTAGAAATAAGGTCCAGGTTGTAAAAAACGGCAATTCCCCTTTAACATTTTTTTTTTTAGGGGCACCAAGGCCACATGACAAGGCACAAAGGCCATTGAGTAAAATTCAATGGTTTTACCTTTCAGATTGATACCATAACATCCTAATTTAGAATAAGACATGGAACATTTTTTAATACCAATATCAAGTTAATGTTACATTAGAAAACTGTTTTTTTAAAGGACATCTTACAAAGGAATTACTACTTGAAAACAATAAACATATTATGTATTAAATCTTATATAAATATATCAATATGAAGTTAATAGTACATTGAAAAACTTTTTTTTTCAAATTACATCTTACAAAAGAATTAGAAACAGTGTGTGCGTGTGTGTGAGTGAGCGAGAGAGAGAGAGAGAGAGCGGCTTCCTCCCAAAACACTGCACCACCGACCATGTATATACCCTTCACACTTTGATTAACAAACATGTACACCAAACAAAAAATGGTACGATATTCACTTGTTTCATTGATTTCAAGAAAGCTTTCGACTCTATTTGGCATGAAGGGCTCTATTACAGGCTTCTACACTGTGGTATAGGGGGCAAAATGTACCATCTGGTTAAATCAATGTATTTGGAAAATATGTGTGCTGTTAAAATTGGAGACAAACAAACTGAATTCTTCACCCAGAGAAGAGGTGTACGCCAGGGTTGCAATTTAAGTCCGACTTTATTTAACGTGTATATAAATGAACTTGCTGTTGAGTTGGATCAATGTGCTGCTCCTGGCCTCTCCCTCCTAGATAGAGAGGTGAAGTCTCTGTTTTATGCTGATGACCTTGTTCTACTGTCTCCTACTGAACGAGGACTACAGCAACAGCTGGACATAGTAGAAAAGTACTGTCAGAACTGGGCCCTGGCAGTAAATATGAAGAAAACTAATGTCGTGATCTTTCAAAAACACCCCAGATGTCAGGAGAACAAACACCAATTTACCATAAATAATCATATCATTGAACATAGCATGAGTTATGCCTGCCTTGGTATAACCATTACAGCATCAGGGAGTTTCAACATGGCAGTGATGCATTAAAAGAAAAGGCTGAAGAGCCCTACATGCAACTAAGAGAAAATTTTATAATTTCCAAATTCGAGTCAAAATCTGGCTTAAAATATTTGATAGTGTCATCCAGCCCATTGCGCTGTGCGGTAGTGAAGTATGGAGTCCACTCAGTCATCAGAGCTAAACCCGCTGGGACAAACATCCAACAGAGTCTTTACATGCAGAATTCTGCAGACACATTTTACACAGAAACACACCAACAAATGCATGTAGAGCAGAATTAGGCAGATACCCACTGATAATTAACATTCAACAGAGAACGCTCAACTTTTTAACCACCTGAAATCCAGCCAGAGACACCCTCCACTCCAAAGCCCTCAAACTGAGCTGAGCCCAGAGAAGAGTCCCCTATGTCAGCTGGTACTGAGGCTAACTGCCCCCTCTCAGACACAGTCTGACCAGCCTCACAACAACACTGCTCTCCAAACACCAGTCAGAGTAAAGCAAATTATAACACAATGTAAAGAAACCTATCTGGAACATTGGAAAGACGAAACTAAAAGCCAAAGTAGATCAGAATGTTATCTCGCCCTAAAAAGAGATTATGAATGAACAGTCAGAGATAGGAAGCAGAGACAGATGCTCACCAAGTACAGGCTCAGTGACCACAAACTGACAATCCAAACAGGAAGACACAAACAATCATGGCAACCAAAAGAAAACAGAACATGTGGTCACTGCTCGACAGGTGAGGCTGAGACAGATGCACTTTCTCCTACAATGTAAAACATTCAACGAAACGAGGAACATTTATTTTAATAAGTTTAATTCGGTAATCTCAGACTTAAAAGAGCTAAACGATATATCATAATTAAAAATACTCCTGGGAGAAGGAGACAGGGCATATGTGCTGCCCAATATGTGTCAACATGCCACAGCCTGAGGGACAGAGAACGACCGACACACACACACACACGCAGGCACACACACACACACACACACACTGTATATAGTGTATATAAAATTAATGTAAATCAATCTTGGTGTTGTGTTTGTGTTGTTATTTGTTATGTGTGTTTTGATGCTTTAGCAACATTGTTGTAAAACTTTCATGCCAATAAAGCCCCTTTGAATTTGAGAGAGAGAGAGAGAGAGAATGTGAGTGAGTGAGAGAGAGAGACTGAGACAGTAGCCCTTTTCACACAGAGTCGCCGCATTATCGCCGCAGCAGCGGTTCTCCAATTCTCCACCGTTGGTTGTTCACACAGAGCCGAGCAGCTCTGGCGTAAAAGATGAACCAGAGTATAATTCACACAGCAAGCCGGCGCCGCAGCGCCAAAAGAGGCGTGACGGTACGCGTCATGGTGATGACGTCTGTGTGTTTTTTTCAACGTGTTCCCCGGGGTCCTCCTGTTAATCTCAACATGTATCTGCTGACTGTCTATAATCATATGGATGCAGTTTTAATGTGTTGTGATTGAGATCCTGACCCACCAAACATCCTGGAAAATGACAAAGTTACGTATTTCTCTAAATTACATAATTACATAATCTCCATCAGTCAACAGGACGCTGTCTGACTGTCTCACTCGCGGGGAGGGAGGCTGTTTTCTGGGGGAAAGTTCACTAAGTCTCGGTCGGCAGGGCTGACCGTCGCTGTGATTTTTTTCACCGCGACAAACAGTTGGTGAGTTAAAGTTTTTTGCCGGGAACAGACGCTGTTTTTCAGGCAGAAATGTGACGAAGAGTCAGTTTGACAGACACTTCTCCACGAATACCTGCGGTATTTTTTTCCTCATATAAGTTGCCAAAGACACGACCAGTTACTACGTTACTGTTGTTTGGTCCTGTAACGTTGCTTTGTGGGACATTTCTCTATATTTTGTTGAGTGAAGGACCTGTACAGTTATCAGACAGTGAACACCATCAGACCGTCACACCCTCGCTCTGCGCCGCCGGCTTATCCGTACACACTGGTTCGGTTCACCAATACTGCGCCTCTGATACCACCTCCGGAGGCGCATCAGAGGCTCAGGCTGTCACGTGAGATTATCGATGTGATGATGAGACTCCACCTGCACAATCTGCGAACTCACTGAAGTTCTATTCTGGAACAGAGACTACTGCGCACTGGGGTGGCTGTAATTCAAGGCAAGCCCACTACGCTGCACTGGTGCATTTTACATGGAACTTGGACAGGGCCAGGGGCACAAAGGCCACTGTGGCAGTACGATGATTTTTTTTCACAGGGCATCAAGGCCAAAGTGTGGGGCAACGGCGGCGATGGCTGCCGTGGCCGTCGTGAATTCCCACCCTGCGTCCGCTCTCCCTTACAAGACTGGAAACACTCATAATCCACTACATCAGCTCTACCCAGCTTGTATGTTTTACAAACCAACCCCGAGAAACACACGAGGACAACACATTAATACCGTATAACAACTGGACATAGAGCTAGGAAATAGCATGCTAGTTAGCTTATTCTTGTCTCTTTGTGGTGTGACTAAACAGTAAATTTGTTGTGGCCCACTGACCTCCCTCCTTCCTCTGGTTGTCCAGCAAACTACCAGGGCGCCTAAGGGGGTGTGGCACAGGTGGACAGAAAGGAATAGGCACTTGGCTGCGGGCACGGGTCCCACCCATCTCCAATCCTCTTGTTGTCCAGTGCACTAATATTACCAGGCCCATGAAAATCTCTGTCAGCATAATGGACGCATTATTATTTCCTGTTTGTTTGGTGTTAATGGGTTGTGCTTGTGTTTTTGGTTGGTTTGTACAGCATGCAGCAGCAGTGGAACTGATGCACCAGATTTTAAACTCTAGTTGCCTTGGGAATCACATCAACCACTTAGGCTTATGCAGCTACAGTGTCTCTAGGCTTGTTAGGTAGAGTGGACAAGCCAGGTGGAGGTGCAGCAGCAGGGCAGCCAGCCTGTCCGCTCTCCCTAACGAGCGAGAGACACTCTTGCAGCAAAGGGTGGCGCCGGAGAGTGAGTGTACCCAAGAGGAGCAGCAGAAGACAGAGAGAGGGGCTGAAGAGATTGATGTGTAAATCTACAGCTCCTAAACTGCAATAAACAGACATTACCCAAGCTACTGTGTGAGGTTTAACAGTTTGAGTCAAGCACAGAGAACGCAATCAATAAAGCAGAAACCATTACAGGTGGAGCAGGGCAGGTTTTGTGATAACTGGTGGGATCCATAATAAAGCCCCAGCTTCTACTTAACTTATGATAGCAATGTAGCCATAAGCCAAATAACTTCGGCTCACACAAATCAGACCAATTAAATATTGTTTGTTCACACAGAGCCGAGCAGCACCAGTGTGTCAATTCATACAGCAAGCTGGCGCTGCGGATCCAAAAGAGGCGTGACGGTACACGTCATGATGTTGACGTCTGTGTGGTTTTTTCAACGTGTTTCCAGGTGTCCTCCTGTTAATATAAACATGTACCTGCTGACTGTTTATAATCATATGGCTGTTATAATGCGTTGTGATTGAGATCCTGACCCACCATGCATCCTGGAAAGAGACAAAGTTAAGTCTTTTGCTCTAAATTGATATGATAAAGTTACGTATTTCTCTAAATTACATAATTACATAATCTCCATCAGTAAACAGGACCCTGTCTGACTCTCTCACTCGCGGGGAGGGAGGCTGTTATCTGGGGGAAAGTTCACTGAAGTCTCGGTTGGGAGGGCTGACCGTCACCATGAGACAGTAACTACAACAACACAATAGTGAAGGAGACAAACACTTAGTGAGTTAAAGTTTTTTGCCGGGGACAGACGCTGTTTTTTGGGCAGAAATGTGACGAAGAGTCAGTAGGACAGACAGGAGGACAGACAGGAGGACAGACAGGATGACAGACAGGAGGACACACAGGATGACAGACAGGAGGACAGACAGGATGACAGACAGGAGGACACACAGGATGACAGACAGGAGGACACACAGGATGACAGACAGGAGGACAGACAGGATGACAGACAGGAGGACAGACAGGATGACAGACAGGAGGACACACAGGATGACAGACAGGAGGACAGACAGGCGGACAGACAGGATGACAGACAGGAGGACAGACAGGAGGACAGACGGGAGGACAGACAGGAGGACAGACACTTCTCCACGTATAACTGCAGTATTTCTTTCCTCATTTAAGTTGCCACAGACACTACCAGTTACTACGTTACTGTTGTTTGGTCCTGTAACGTTGCCTTGTGGGACATTTCTTTTATTTGTTGAGTGAAGGATCTGTTTAGCTGTCAGACTGTGAACACCATCAGACCGACACACCCCTGATCCGTGCCTCCAGCTTATCCATTCACACAGAAGCCGGCTGGCCTCTGCTGCGGCTCTGATACTACCTCCGGAGGTGGATCAGAGTCGGAGTGAAACTGTCCCCCCTCTCTGCATCTGAAACTTTCACACAGAGGAGGATGCGGAGAATCGGCACATGATTCCTGCTAGTGGTGCAACGGATCATCATTGATCCGTGATCCGTTCGGATCAATATCTTCGGTTCGGCACACACGTGATCCGCGGATTGATTTATGAAAAAAAAAAAGTTGTGCGCATGTTCAATCCACACACTTGTTAAGTGCAGCGTGGTCATGGCGAGCGGAGGAACGGAGGAGCTTGAACGCCCCGCGTCATTTAAATCCCCTGTATGGGAGCATTTTGGCTTCCCTGTCAAATATAATGATGAAGGAAAGAGGTCAGGGCCGTAGCCACCAGTGAGGACACCGAGGTCATGTCCTCAGTACTTTTTTCCTTAAGTTTCGTTTCATTAAAACTGAAAGTAAACACGGTCGCGACGTGACTGCAGGTCTATTTTTAGAACGGCAATTAAATGAATCGGAGCAAAGATGCAGTAGTGGTAAGAGGCTGCATCAATCCAAGTTATCATTGGTTGCAGCAAGAAAGGCAGAGGATGATCAGGCAAAGAGGAGGAGAGGTGAGAATTGTAATAAGCTAAGAGAATGAGAAAAATAGTGAAGGAGCCTACAGATGCAACAGATAGCCAATAGAGATGCTAAACTGTAACCTACTGTAAATGTAGCCTAGGCTGAAAAATGAAAGGACATGCAATGAATCAGAATATTTTAAGGCCATGTTCAGTCACAGTATGAATTATCCATCAATAATATTATTTGGATGTTTGGATGGATACGTAATAATGTGACTAAACATGGCATTAAAATATTAGGTCAAATTATAGTTATCATGACTCAGTAGTAAACTTAGACTTTTCATTTTAAAAATTCAACAGAGGATGAGACAGGAGAGAGAGACGAAGAGGTTGAAGGGACAGAGGCAGGAGGAGAGGAGAGAGAATTACATAATAAACAAAAGACAAAGTTATGTTTATTTGTCTTGTCTTTTTTTTTTTTGCTGATCCGAAAAGTGATCCGATCCGTGAGTTTTTTGATCCGTTGCACCCCTAATTCCCACACTCAAAGGGCAGTGTGAATGGGACTACTGATAAGAGAGACTGGGTGGTGACATGACTCTGTAGTCATACTGAATGAATTAGTTCTGTGGAAATGTACATTATAGGAAGGTACAGGACATTTTCAGGGACCAGCACTCCCCAATATTTCTGTGCTGGCTATGGCAATCAGCTGAATACTAGCTTTCATCTGAAATGTATGGTACATTACAGTTATGCATCTTCATAGAATTTGGCAGCCAGTTTGCTGTTAAAACACTGTTGAGTGATCACGATGTCTAGGACTCTACAAGGTGAGCCAGGTGAAGACAGTGAGATGTTAAGATAGTGGTTTTGGTGGCAAATGGTCTTTATACAATAGATAATTATTTCCTTGTTGAGAGAGCTGTAATGTGCTAGCCCTAACACTATCCTCACCGACAACACACCATACACATCACATGGTCAATTCTACTAAGTGGATGTGTAGTTTGCAATTACAACAGCTTTAGTTTCCACTAGTGTTGAAAAAGAGACTAATCATTTCAGGTATTTATCAAGCAAAACAGTTTTTTCTATCTTTTATATCACTATAAATGTATTATCTATGTGTTTTGGATTATCTATGTTTTAAGCCACGGCAGCAGAGCTGATAGCTTTCACTCTAGCCTGTGTGTGTACTTCCACTGGCTCTGCTGCTGTCCGGCAGTCCGGACCCTCCTGTAGCAGATAGACAAGGCTTCTATTTCTTTTTGTGTTTATAATACATGTATAACCACAATCGCACCTGATTCTGTAATTACCGCAGGAACTCATCAGTCTCACCAGTCCAGCTGTCTGGCAGTGCTGCACCGTGCTGCACTCAAAATGGAGCCAGTGGGTGTTGACAGTCGGGGGAGCAGGGAGCAAAACCGTAGTGGAGCCGTTCCGCAACACACATGCAACCAGTGGAATTCCTCTCTGGTAGGCTCTGGGAAAACTGTGATGGCTTTTTTTGACGGGTTATGGACTAAAGTCAGACGTGATTAAATGAAAAAAACAAAACATTAATATAGAAAATAATTGATAATCAGCTCAGCCTTGTAGCACACACCTAATGTTTTCAGTTCATACCTGAGCAGCTAATGGCTTACGGCCTCTGTCGGCTCCATGCAAGCTGGGGAGGGGTGTCTGTCTGTGTGTGTGTGTGTGTGTGTGTGTGTGTGTGTGTGTGTGTGAGTTGTGTGGCTGGGTTTGTTGAGGCTACAAGTGTGAACCTGCCCCCCTATGAAAGATAAGGAGTACTGGTATCAGGTAATTGCTGGCACCTTGTCAGAAGCTGGGAAAATAATTATGGTAGTGTTTGGCTCCACTCCCTCTCGTCTCATAGTTGTGCAGACCCTAATCCCTTTTTACACAATGCCTCCTCAATCTGATCAAGAGATGCTCAAACACTCTCCCTGTCTCTCTCTTTTTTTTAAAAAAAAGAATGAAAAGTTAAAAGAATTAATGAAATGAAAAGAAACCTAGCATCATGCATTTGGGATTTTTTGTTTCTCTTATCCCATTGTACCAAACTTGTACTCAACCGTGACTTCTGTGTACCATTACCCCCCTTTTGGTAACTATTTTCTAGTATCCTAATATTGGTCTGTGTGGTGGGAACATTTAAAGCTTTGCAAAAGTAAAAACTACAAATCAAAAAAGGTTAGAGAAATGTTTCAGATCCATCCTCTTCATGTTGCTTTTGTGACTTTTAAGTAACAGTGCCTCGGGTGATGACACTGGCATACACATTTGGCAGTCAATTCTAATTTACGTAATGAAGTCCATGTCTGAAATGGGTGAATGTGACTTCGTGCTCTGAAGTCTGTAAACACTGGCAAGTGAAGGGCTGCAGCTGCTGCTGTTCTTGGCAAAAAGCCAGAACCCTAGAAGAAGGAAAACATGGAACAACTGGTCTCCAGTTCAGCCGGTTACTATCACATTCCCTCCAAGAGACAATCAATGCAGTGCACATGTGTGTGTGCACGTTTGTCACCAAATGTTCTTACTACGATAGAAAAGATGAGAAGCGCATGAACTTTATCTGCTGTTGATTCCACAAACTGTGGAGGTAAAATGAAGAGCTTTCAGTGCAATGGATCCTTTTTCCAAGGAAAAACACACGTCCTTTAACAGCTTGAAGCTGACGTTAAATACATATGGAATAATAAAACTATGAACAAGTTATAGTGGCAACACAAAAGTCAAATATTAAAAATATGAAAGATGATCATATTGTAATTCTCTGAATGTACTCTGAAATTCAAAGAAGAGGTTATTCGGGGTCCGCTGTTAGTTCTAACAGCTGTCCTTACTTACATTACAGTGGTGATCTTTACTCGGTTACCCACAACATGTCTTTCATATGCGTCTATTGTTTTACAGTTCCCTGCAGGGTGAAGAAAACAATTTACTCATTGTTTTTGACTGACGCTTACTTAAAACAATGTATTAACAAAAAAGGAAGCAATGATATTCCCTAGTCTACCGGAAAGGAGAAGAAGAAGAAGAAGAAGAAGAAGAAGAAGAAGAAGAAGAAGAAGAAGAAGAAATGTCCACCCTCGAGGGTGTGAAACTCCAAGTTACTATAAGCCGCTGATAGACAGGCCTAAACACTACAATAATAATACTAACATGCATTTTGATGACCTTTACAGACTTTACCTGTACACATTTCTGTATCACGATGTGTTGGAGTATTATCTATAGCCTACATGATTCAGGTAATGTTATCATGAAGTAACTGTTTCATAGTTAGTTCTACATTGTCATGGTCACATTGCAATGAATTGTGGGTAAATTATGGGAGGGCAAAGTAAAAGGTGA
This sequence comes from Pagrus pagrus, assembly GCF_965226575.1. NCBI lineage: Eukaryota > Metazoa > Chordata > Actinopteri > Spariformes > Sparidae > Pagrus > Pagrus pagrus. Next base: position 1,349,112 of record NC_140197.1, on the reverse strand, counting down.
CACATCATTCTCACACAGACTATAAGACAATAACATGCTTCCAAATCAATGCATTTTAATTTTTCACATGTAAAAAGCTGCATAATCTCCCTTCCTCTTTGTATTTTCCTGTTTGGTCCGACCGTCCACAACAGGCAATTATGTGTCATATTGCATTTCAGTATGAATGAGTGTGTGAGTGAGAACATGAAAATAGGAACCCAGGGCAGGAAATAGTGTGGCTGTGATGCCCTTTGTACGGCACAGCTAGTTTGGCATGCCTTGCTTTGAGGTGGGAGTAGTGCCCTTAAAATAAAGTTGCTACTTCCTCATTTAAAACTACAACACAGCAAAACCAAGTGATGTTTCCCAGTGTCTCCATCATTATGCTGGACATCAACTGCAGCAACACAAGATTTCTCCCACTAACTGACACATCCAGGGGACGCACCCTATGTTTCCCTGCTCCTACATCATGAATTAACAGTGTTATGAATCTGTGTTTGATCCACTGTGAATCCAATCCACCAACCAATACACACTCTAGTGAGACATCGTAACTTTTGAAACAGTTCACCTCTCATTTCCACAGTCTTCTACCACCGAAGTAGTACAGCTAAACAATGGAGGCTATAAGGAGTTAAAGGGGAACTACCGTTTTTTACAACCTGGACCTTATTTCTAGCATAAAATACGATGATTTACTCACCCAGATAACTTTGGTGTCATTTGGCAGTGTAGCGCCGCGTATATCCATATAATGCGAGTGACGGGGCACTGAAGCGCACGAAAACTATAATGCTAGTTTTCGTGCGCATTATCTGCCACGAAACTAGTTCATTTCACCAATATTTTGTTACGATACGCTCGTGCTATTCCCCTCTGAGTCCGGGCTCGTCTGTTGTCAACATCCGGGGTCTGTAGGTTGATCTACTACCTCTGACCTGGAAGATGTCGTCTCTGAGCTGCGCGCGCACCCGCGACAGCGCGCCTTGTTTACCTGTAGCTGCTACTGCTAGTTTGACCCCGGATGTTGATAACAGACGAGCCCGGTCTCAGAGGGGAATAGCACGAGCGTATCATGACAAAATATTGGTGAAATGAACTAGTTTTCGTGGCAGATAATGCGTTATATAGAGGCTGTGTCAGTGCCCCGTCACTCGCATTATATGGATATATCGGCGCTACACTGGATCTAATTTCGTCCGAACGACTTCAAATGACACCAAAGTTATCTGGGTGAGTAAATGATCGTATTTTATGCTAGAAATAAGGTCCAGGTTGTAAAAAACGGTAGTTCCCCTTTAAAACAACCACATTTTTTGTATCGGTTTCCAGTTGCAAGAGGCAGGTAATTATTGGTATCAGTTAAAAAAAAAAATCCACATTACAGAACCAATCAGAATGAACCATTCTTTGATATCAGTGATAGAGAAGGTTGACACATTAAATGGTAGTGTAAAACTGTTCAGACGGCTGGTTGGATGGACACTGAAGAAAGTGAAAAGTGAAGATTTCCCTCTCCTAAACAAAACCAACCGTTCTAATGAGTAAGTAGCTATGGGCCAGTGAGATAAGTAGATTGCTTTGAATTAGTAAGCATCGGCAGGACGGGAGGGATGAGGACACTACAAGGGGATTCTGAGTCTGGGCATGTCCATGACCAACCCCCCTGCCCCCTCTCTGCACATTCCATACAGGTAGAGCTCCCTGACAGAGAAGACCGCATTGACACATGTGGACATACACAAACAAACACACACACACCCACCCCCCCACACACACACACACTGTACAGACAGTCACTCTTTCTCTCAGCCACACGTGCACAAACAAACACATTAAAACAACGTCAACTTACTAAAAGCACATCTGGAAGACACATTCCACACAGCCATTTTCAATGTCATAACATTGAAAATAACAGTGCCTGAGGACTCATAAACATGCAAACACACGCACACACACACACACACACACACACACACACACAGAGATACTTGGCTACTATTTGCTATTACTACTTTCATGGCTCTGCAGACTGAAGCTGGGCTCACATATGATCCCACTGCCACATCCTGCTGTAGTAACCCCATAGCATTGAGAAAGAAACAAAAGCAGCAGGTTAAAGGAGTCTGGATGAGTGGGGAGACACGGTCAACACAGGTTTCCTATTCTTCAGTTAGAGCTGGAGTTGAGATTTTAAGTTTTTGTCAACAGTAATATGCTAGCCAATGTTAGCCTCAAGGGCTACAATGTTTACTGTTGCTGCTCTGAGGTGCCGTTCTCATTGGTTGTTGTGCACTGGCTCAGACAGTGCTGATACTGATGTAATGATCCAGATCTTCAATGTTAAAGATCAGACATTGATGTTGTCATGGTGGCCCCGGTGAGTCTGTGCACAGTTCAGAAGGCTGATGACTGGATCTGTAAACCCAGATCATCTGTGCTGAACAACATGTTGAAAATAACAGTAAAATATAGTAAAAAAACAAAAAAAACATTTCTTCCAGGTCATGTGACTCCTATTAGGACAAATATAACATACATCTTTCTTTCAGTGTTTCTTTTATTTTTTTATTAATATTTTTTATCGAAAACATTTTTTCAATTGCTTCCAAGAAAACAGGTGTGCTCAGAGAAAATGACAAATTCAAACTCAGTGGATTATGCAGTTCATTTGAGATGACGGTCTTCAGACTAGAGCCCTCATATTTGCCCTGCAGTAATGGGTTTGGCTCTGCTCTCTCATTGGTTCATCAGAACTGATCCAGTGTGTCTTAAGGGCCCGACAACTCCAGACATGTCTGACTAAAAGGCAGTCTGCACTGATGTCCTGCCAAATACGAATACATTATGGAAGAATGGCTTGGCAGCAAGCCACATCAAGTGCTACCTGTGTGTGTGTGTGTGTGTGTGTGTGTGTGTGTGTGTGTGTGTGTGTGTGTGTGTGTGTGTGTGTGTGTGTCTAATCACAGGCTAAGGACAGAGAGGGATTAAGGCTGATTAGGTGGAATCATTGTTAGTAGGACTGGGGGAAAGCGTGTGTGTGCAAGTGCTTGTGTGTTAATGTGATTTACAATGTGATCTTCTCTCTATTATTTCATCTTGTATTCATAACAGAATGCTGCCTGCCATTGGACAGAAAAAGCACACTGGTATTTTCTTGGTTGTTGGAAGAGGTGGACATACTTTGCTCGTGACAAGGGGTGCTATATCAAAAACAAAGACAACGAGCAGTGTGTGTGTGTGTGTGTGTGTGTGTGTGTGTGTGTGTGCGTGTGTGTGTGTGTGTGTGTGTGTGGTCACTGGGTCAGTAAGTCATGGGACCCTCTCTGATCTTTGCAGGGTTCGTGCCCTAGTGGAGTGCAGTACCAGGATGTGAATGACAGTGCTGGGAGGGGCAGCTCTTAGTGCCCCTGACCTCCTCTAATCTCCCATGTCATTCAAATGCCCTAAAGCCCTCCTGTCACTCCCTCTAATCAAGTATAAACCTTCAACTGCCTTTATTGTGCTGATTCACACAAGTAACTCTAATGTGTGTCCTTCACTTCAAAGACAGAATTCCAAGTTGAATAATACCACTTTTACACCACAATTAGCGTGTATACGTACGTATGGGCAAAGCTGCTAAAAATTGGCATTTGACTTATTTCATATTGCCAGTGCATGAGTTCACCTTTCTGTTTTTTTTTAAATGTTTCTAGAGTGACACGTTCATCATCATGAACAGACCAGAAAAACAGCAGAAAGCAGCAGATCATATATTCACCAGACTGCATCCAAAAGATGCTAAAACTTCTTTTACAAAGTCTTAATCGATAACATCATAAAATTGACAAATCGTTTGAGCTGATGATGGAAGTAGCTAAAAAGTCAGACATTTTTTCTCATCTCTGTCGAGAGTTGCACTTCCACAGTACCAATCAGGCAGCTGGCAAACCTCGTGCAGTAACACGAAAGCCATTTCTTGTGGTTACTATTAATAGTGTCTCTTTCAATCTCAGTGCCAACTGAACGATTTTGGGATGAGTGGAAAAATGTAAACAAGCCAGCATCCTTAACTCCAACACACGACATAGCATTGCAACTGACAACAGACATCGAAAATTAGCGCGTCCACCCAGGTGTTGTTTTTCATCTCAGCTGATCGGAGGAGCAGCCAAGAAACACCTGTTACTACTGCCGAGTCATTTGAAGAGGGAGTAAATGCCAAGTCATTCACATGAAACTCATGTCAACTCATTTTTATACATTTCCTCATTTAAAGCAACACTAGGTAGTTTTTCGACCTTAAAATGATGTTTCTAAACTCAGTTAAGTGGTAGGTTTAGGATGAACGGTGATGCCTCTGCAGCCTGAGGGGGGTCGCTCCGGCAAAAAAACGCTCCGTGTAACTTCCCTGAGCGAGTAGCTACATACCTGACGTAAAGAAGTCTAGTGCGACCTGCTTTATGACACGTTTATTCGTCAGTGGATTTAGCCAGCAGCTACTTGGATTTTTCGTAAACCAACGCCATGACCGAGCCAGCTAAAAAAGCCAAGAAGGTATTGTCTGAGGAGGCGAAGAAAAGAAAAAGAGAAAGTGATATAACATGAGCCGGACAGGGATAAATATTGGACCGGTTTACACTCGGTGGTGAGAGCTGAAAGAACTGATGGCGACCTAGCCTTGATGCTACTGGATTTGTAAGTCATATATTACATATATACATGTTTATTATCTTACCGACTTTTACTTTGAGTTGATTTGTTGTTATGTGGTGTTCACTGGGGCTCTATTTGTCCACAGTTTATAACCGTAATAAAGCCGGGAGATAAGCTAATGCTGTTTCGATAGCTTGCTCGTTTTCATGTAGTGACTGTAAACGATGACTAACTTACTAAAACACTATGAATGTCTTGTCTTGAAAAGTTGCAGATTCCTTAGTTCATGCAGATAATCAACGTAATTGTTGAACAGTGTGGTCGGGATCGGGAGGTAACGTTAGCATGCTACTTACTGTCGTCATACCAAGTTGGTTGAAGTTATTACGCCGAACACGTCAACTTGCGTTTGTATTCAGTAACTCCCGAAAACGTAGTTATATTTTCAGACGTTACTAAACACATTCACGCCCAAGCGTCGTGTTTTGGAAGTAACTTAGTCGGTGCAATCACTATAACCAGCTCGGTATGAGAATAACTCTAGCTTGCTAATGTGCTGTGCAGCCTTTATGCTAACAAACTACCAACTGCTATCTCTGAATCTAGCTTGTTGTTGGCAGTCGATTGAGGTTTTTTCAGAAGATTTCGTGATTCGCCGGCTCCGTCAACAAATTCACATGTATTCATTTTCCCCAGGGATGCTCATACAGCGACAGTATTTACGACACTAGTAACAGATAATTGCACTTCTCATCCAGCCAGGGGTAGTAATGAGTCCAAACTACCTAGTGTTGCTTTAAAGCATTTATTGATTCATTCATTTTGCTTTTGTTATTGACTGATTTCTTTAGCTACTTGGCATTTTTAAAGTGTAAGAGCACTGATTATCCTATGACAATGGTTAAAAATGTCAAATGGGCAACAGTTGTGCAAAAGCAGCTACAGTGGCGGTCTGTGGCTGAAGGCTACACCAATTTGTTTAGAGGCACAGATCAACATCTGTCTAAACAGAGGAATGTAGAAGGAAAGTCAGAATGAAGGGAGGGAGGGCAGCTTTTGTTGTAAGGTTCCCAGGACATGATGGATCACACTGTTGAAGAGCAAAGTCTATTCATTCTGACATTCTCTCTCACTGTCTTCACACTGGAGAGACTCAGGTAATAGTTATTTCCAGATCATTTTCGATGTTGTTATTTTGTACTATGTTTTTTTTCTCAATATTTGTCTGATTTACAGTGTTTAAAAGAGGTTTCAATGTACAGTGTTTCTAGAAAAATGTCATGAATATCACTGACAGCAGCTGTATCCTGTGATTGATTATACTGAAATTCCATGTAAGTGATGACAGAGACAGAGGCGACAGGAAGCTTGCTCCGTACCAGTGCTGGCAAACGGAAATACATGGACACAAACAGATCATATTTCATCCATGTCCACACTGTAGCATGAGACCAGGATTTTAGGGTATTCACTTTTGGAAACCATCTTCTGGGCAGCTACTGTGTCAGAAAACTGCTGCATTATATTATAAAGGGGAGGTGTGTCTGATATTTTTGCTTCAACTAATTTAGGTGGGGTGGACAAAACATGACTTATATTATCCAAGCCACAACAGGGCAAGCCAGGGGGAGTAGACAGGCTGGTCTGCCCTGCCAAAAATGTGTAAAAAAATAAAGATGAAATAAAAAGAAATGTTAAACTAAAGACAGCAAGCATGCACCTCATGTCCTGTACATCTACTAACATGGTGTTTACTATGCAATGCAATGCATGCAGATGTTTCATTCTGTTTACATATCTTCAGGGATACAACATACTATTTGTACAAAATGCACCTTTTATTTATCTGAAAAATGAATGTTCACACTTTATCAATCCCAATGGGGACACTGATCTGTTGTTGTAATAGCATGCAATCTGACATGTTAAATTTATGTTTACAAAAGTGTTTTATCAAAAAGGGACACATGTATTTTTAAGAGGAGGCACTTTATTTACTTTTTCGAGTGAGCTTGAAGGTGCACTGTTTACAATGGCAGGGACATTTTTTTACAATAAAAACATTTCACTGCTTCATTAACTTAACTAAGTCGAAACATGCTGTTTTTTTACTGATTGCACTTTTAATGATTTAGCCTCGACAATAAATGCTTTGTACTTTTGTCCTTCCTGGTTTCATGATCATTTCGTTTTGGCGTGCCTGGATTGCCTTGGAATCACCCTTTTCTCCTGTTTTCCAAGAGCACTCCATGCAATGTTTTACCAGCACTGTGTAAAATAGAGCAACCAGTCATCTTCTCTCTTTTTAAAAATATTTTTCATTATTGGAAAGTTGGACATGCGCTGTTATGGAAAATGATCAAACATGCAACAAAGGGTCAGAAACGACCAGGCGAGCACAGACAGCTCATTCACAGAGCTGCATTTACTGCTTCTAAAAGATACTATTGTCTTCTGATGCTCTCTCTCTTACACACACATGCACACGCGTGCGTGCACACACACACGCACACACGGGCCCCAGTGTGAACACACAGACAGCTTTTCAGGGCTTTGCTTACACTGTGTTATTAGTGATCCTCTCTTACCTTCCCAGGCTGTGTCACGTCAGACTCTGGTAACTACACTGAGGTCTCACACAGAGGTGATTCTCTCTTGCCATGAAAATCAAATCAAATGCTCATGCAACAGGGAAGTAGGATGGCTTGTGCTGTTTCATCCAGTAGCTCTTTCAACTGGTCACGGGTGGTCAGATCTGATTATACTGAGTATTGATCCATTCATCTTCAGTCAGCCATTGTAAATGAGTTCTATAATGTCAGAAAATTATAGAAAATGTCCATCACGTCCATAGAAGATTAAGAAGACATGTTCATTTAATGCTATTTATGTCGATCAACTATCATCTGTTCACCAGCACTCTTTCCAACACGGCTGTAGCAGGCTATCGTTGTTTGCTTCTGTTTTAAAAATGGATTTAGGGAAACAACTGAACAACAAAAGTATGATCATGTCAGACCTGGTGCAGAATCAGCTTTCTTCCTGAGCACAGCCTGCAGGAGCTGCAGCCCATTGAACAGACTCTCAGTATTACAGTCACCTACCTTCAAAGTCGGACAGAATCCCTTCGAGGTGGTCATTCACGGAAAGTTCCGACATGTCTGAGTGCAGGAGGCTCCGTGAGTCCGCTTTCGGTCAGATAATAACAATCGTAACTATCCAAAAACCGTGTGTTCCCTCCGGGAGAGGACCAGGCTGCCGGACTGAGTCTGCCCTGCTGATCTGTGGCTGCTGTGCGGAGTGCGGAGTGCGGAGCCCCGGTGGGTCTGTGGCCCAGCCCCCCTGCCCCCCTGCCCCAGTATCTGCTGCCAGGACCCGGGGGGCAGGGGCGGGACGGCCGCTGGTGGGCGGAGACGCAGGCAACACCTGGAAAAAATAGTCTTTTCGGCTCGCACCCCCTCCCCCTCTCTTAACCCTCTCCAAAGGCATCAGACTGACCGAGAAGCCTTCCTGTCCAAGGCTGCAGGAACAGACTGTGGTGAAGGACGCACCTTCTGCCAACACTCATACAACATACACACATACACACACAGTAACAGGAGGAAGTCCTGTAGAAGTCAGTAGACCAAGAATAAAAGTAGTATTAGAAGATAGAAAAAGAAAAAGGCCCACTATAAAAATCAGGCATCCACTTTTTTTTGTTGTTAAACTGAGGAGCAAAATCTTTCTATCTTGCGTTGTGGCTCTTGGTTTTCATCCCTTCTTTCCATATGATTCTCCTATTTGGTCCATAACAGGACTCTGGTTTTATACTGTATGTTAACAGCTCCACAACTTTACTTGTTCACAATAGGTCCCACTATAATTTAACAGCAGTCATCCATAATATTCTAGTAAGGTACTCAAATTAAAGTTAAAGTTACTTTTACTCAGAATTCATTGAGCACAACCTTTTCCTTGGATACTACACTGCAACACATCAAGCAGTAGCTTATTTAAAGTAAATAATCTTTTAGAATAATCCTTAACTTAATGTAGCCTCAATATATAGCCTCAGGTTTATTAATCTGTAGTTTTCATTTTCATATATATTTCAGAACTTAACTTGACTGCGTTCATGTATCAGAGCCATAGCTCCTGCAGTCTAGGCACCATCTTCCATCTCTTCTTTAATGAACATTTAATCTGTCTGACTCTGAGACCTGTGTGTTATCATCCTCCACCATCTGTGCACCTCCTCTTCCCCGCCACAAAGCTGACTTTGTGATAAGAGTCTTAGCAAAAAGAAGCATATTCTTTGTCTGACCTCTCTTATGCCTCAGTCAAAGGCATACACCAGCTTAATGTCACAGAAAGTTGGTGTGTGCTAAATTCACCAAAATTAAAATTGGATTCAAACTGTTAGCTTTATTTCATTCATAATGCATACGTATTTGTGACTGAATGCATTCCATGTGTGCATCTTTACCAGTAGAACATAATAGTGATTTGCTTCCTTTAGACAAAATATTAATTAAAATAAACAAAAGAAATTGTATAGTTTTTACACAAGACTCTGCAGAAATATTGACCGGGGAATGTGCAACAACTAGCTATCTAGCTAGTTACTGCATCTTTTTTTTTTTTCCATTTTATGACTGGTGACAACCAGCTTTAAAGAGCATTACTGCCACCTACTATGACAAAGCAGGAGCAAATGGAAACAAATTATTTTGGAGTTGTTGGATTCTTCACACAATATCATCATATGTGTATTAGTAACATGTAACATTAGTAACAAGTATCACAGTTATCATGAATATTGCTACATCATGACACTGATACAATTAATTTTCAAAACAGACATGATTACTATTGTAACAGACCTTGGATAGGTATACCACTCTTCAGAGATCGCTCTTTTTTTAGTCTAAAGAAAAGACCCCAACAGAGAGCTACTCTGACAGTTAGGGTGAATGTCCATGGAACTGAATATCTTGTTTATTATTGCACTGATAATTAGTTTTTTATGTTTTGTTGTCAATATAATTCTCATTGTATAAGTTATTACATTTCGCTAAGTAACACAAATGAATAAATCTATCGTCTATTAGTCTTTAGTGACACAGCCTCATTCAGAGTAGAGGCATCTGAACAACTAGACTCTCAAAGCAGCTTTCCAACACTTCTGGGGAGAATCAGAATGTGTTTGAATTTAGGCAGCCCACTAAACCCCGACTAAAGGACACACACACACACACACACACACACACATACCAGCCTCTGTGCAGATCATGAAAAGCCACTGTGACATTAATCCTCTCTGGTTCAGAGCCACAGGGCTAATGAGAGCCCCTCAACCCCCAGTTCTTACAGGGGGTGTGTTTGATTGAGAGAAAGCAAAATAACTTCAAAACTGAGTACAATTGAATAAGATTAAATAATTATGAGGTGTACCTCTGCAGGCATGATTCTGGAAGCAAGGTTATTTGGATATGAGCGCAGGTAAACTTGGCTCTGTGTTTCTCTCTGTTTGTGTGTGTGTGTGTGTGTGTGTGTGTGTGCGTGTGCGTGTGCGTGTGCGTGTGTGTGTGTGTGTGTGTGTGTGTGTGTGTGTGTGTGTGTGTGCGAGCGTGCACATGTGTTGTGGTGGCTGTGGGAATTTAGTCACATGGGTTTGGCTCCTGTGCCTCTCACTCTCTCTGTCTGAGGCTGCTTAATTGGCCTGCTTCCTGTGATAGACCGGATAGTTCCAGACAGTGCATCTGTGTGTATATGCATACATGAATATCACTGTGTGTGTGTGTGTGTGTGTGTGTGTGTGTGTGTGTGTGTGTGTGTGTGTGTGTGTGTGTGTGTTTGCTCGTGCTCCGACTCGCCTGAAGGAACCTTCGACAGTGCATGTTGTCTGCAAAGAAATGTGAGGGCCAAAGAATTCAGGCACCACATACCACAGCAATTTAGATAGAATGGCTCATAGACATGATGGAATAGGATACATCAAGAGAGGCATTGGTTTAAAGGAAAGCTTATTTTTAATGTCCTGAAATGGCAGTGAATCCGACATGTTCTTTGACATGGGTTGTGTCACCAATTTTGTTTGAGATGTTCATGGACAAAGCCTCAAAGAGCAGCCGACGGATGGAAATGTTGACGGTATAATTCTCCAGGCATCCTCACGCTGTCCCTCCTGTGCACACTAGGATGGTTTGCAGCCAAGAGGTGGGGATCACTGCCTCTTGGGTGCCTCCCTTTTGAGGTATTTCAGGCACGTCCAACTTGGAAGCCTCAAAGGGAGATCCCAGACAATAATGAGATTATATATCAAAATTGGTGTGGGAACTGAACATCGTCTGCATAGAGAAGCATTTCAACAGTAAACGTAATACACTCCTTTTCCATCTCATGCAGTGGAGTGTTCCTCACCTGACAAAGATGGCAAAAAACAAAACTTAGACTCCTTCAGAGACCTCTGGTTGATGTAACACACGTTGCTGCATTAAATATGGATGTTTGGATGCTTAACAAGTGGTTAATCAACACTTTTGGTTAAGTGAGAGACCTATTAATAAAGTAATTGAATGTGTTCAACTTAAGGGACCACTGCTCCTGAAAGGGCTAAGACTTCAGAGTCTAGTATTTGGTAAGGATCAGTGAGACATTTGGAAAATAAGGCTAATCTTAAGTTATCAGTCTGAGTGATCAAGGAGTTCACAACACTTCACTGGATGATTACAGAGTGGTTTATTCAGAGGTTTCCTAAAAGGGTAGCACAGCACCAGAGTTTGAGGCCCACAAATAAAACTATCTTACGAAAATGAACATGACTAAAATGTCTAAAATGTCCTCAAAAATGCGTGCAAAAAAAAATGGTTAAACAAAGTCCAATAACAAAAATGGAGGTCGAGGAGAAACTAAAACTCCATAAATTATGAGGCAGAAGGCTCAAAGTGAATAGCTAAAAGAAGAAGGGGAATTAAATCACCAGTAGTGGACATGCTGGTTGCCACCACTCATCATAGCCTCAAGTCGGTTCCCTCTGAACAACACTAGGCCCCACAGGAGTGAACGCCTGAGGCCACAGTAAAAACACCACCAATAAGATACAAACACTGCAACAGTTAACACTGCACCTTAATGTACCAGACTGTTTACCAGTTGCCCCAAAGGGTACTCATACCACCTGACAGAGCTCCTTGCTCTGCCGCTGTGTGTACGTTTCATCGTGTATTCCCTTGCTGCTGGCTGGCGTCTGGCATTTGGGCTGCCACTGCTCTGTCTCGGTTGTAAATGCTTACCCGTGGCTCCCGAACCCCTGTCCTGTGTCTCTCAGTTTTGTTCCTCTTCTCCCGTCAGTTTTCCAGTCTCTGTGTCAATCTCCTCTCCCTTTCCACCTCTGCATGGTGTCTTTTGTTCCCTGTTTTTGGCTCCTTTGCTCCTCCCCCTCAGTCGCCTCAGGCAGCCAGGCTCTCCTCTCTGACGGGCTGGCAACAACGTCTATCAATTAAAGCAGAGCTCCAAATGTACAGGTAATTTGGGATGATCTGTGACAATCTCGAGGCAGGAAGTAGAATTACACTCATACATACTGTATGGTCCAAAAGTATGCATAAGACCATGAGCGATAAAAAAACAGCAATAATCAAATACAGCAATGATACAACTAAATTATAAATATATAAAATCATGCATACAAATAAATATAAATATAAAAGCATGAATGTAAACAAAGTACAAACTTTGCCTCTGCCTTGTGACAGTGACAAAATAAATATAAAATTTGTAAATAAAACTGGTGCTTGAACCATCTGCTTCGTATCGGACAGTCTGAGGACATGCAATTCATTCTGGGGCAGATGAGTTTGTGCAGTAAGCTCACGGTGTATACTCAGATATTCTTGCTAATGTCGTATACATCTGGGAATTTTTGGCATACACAAAATTTGCATACCATGCAGTTGAAACGCACTTCATACTCAATTTGACATCATCGTTAGTATGAAATACGTTAGTATTGGATTTCAAACGTACACTGTATCTTACCCTCTCTCTTTACCAGTTTGTTTGTTTCTCCATGTCAGTCCTGCTTCTTCTGCGTTCTCTGTTATCTGTTCTCCGGTTTTGCTCCATGTGTTCCCGCAGTGTTCCTGCCTGTGTTCCTAGTGCTTCATTGGTTTGTACTTTATTCGATTTTTCTATTTTTGTACTTCATTAGTTCCGGGATTTGCCACTGCCTGCATCTTTGGTTTTTGCTGACTGGCAGTTTTGTTCTTTGGATTACAGCTTACTTTATTAAAGCTCACTTGTTGTTACTATACCTGCCTGCCTTGGCATTCTTTTAATCAGGTCCTCTTTTGCCAAACTTAACAGTCAGACTGACCCAATATTGACCCATCTCATGGAAAAGACTGTTGTCAAAGGCAAGGCTTTTGGACTTTCCGTTAATGGATGAGTACTTAAAAATGATTCTGAACCTCAAGAAAAGCCTCCTGCCAACTCCAGTGTCAGCAAGGCAACTGCCTGCTAGCCTCCTGCCTGTCATCTCCTGTCTTAGCAAGCCACCATCCTGCTAGCATCCAGCCTGGCTCCTTGTCCACACCACTGCCCAGCGACCCAGAGTCTCTGCTGCCCTGTGCCCCCGTCAATGCCAACGTCTCATCTGTTCCTGGATCGGTCTACACCTCTCCAGCTTCTGGGTTGGTACTATAAATGTTTGGTCATGTTTTGAATATCTTAATAAATAATTTATATTCAAACTTTTTTAAATTTGGGCTTGTTGGGCTGTAAAGTGTATGTAACAAAACAATATAAACTCAGAGGTCTGCTTTTTTAGCCTGCTCTGTGGATATTTTTAATGGCCCAGCCCACCTTGAGTGTCAAGGCATCCTTGGAGGAGGCAGGATAGGTGGTTTTTCTCTTCAGGGTGTATGGCTACAAGGCCCTTACTGCCCTCCTGATTCCTCACTCAGCTGGTACAGTTTAATGCTGCCAGCTGGCCAAACCTGGGTGTGTTTCAGTTGCATCTGTGCCGTTTTTCAATGAACACTTTGGCTGTGCTGAGTCAAACTGAGCCGCGCTGATTTGCTTTTCTATCACCAGTTTTACTGCGCTGAATTGAGCAGAGCTGCGCCCGCGATGGATCTGCTCTGGAGTAGGGCCAAGCCACGCCCACAACACTGCCAAGCGGGCTGCGCTGACGTTTCGCGACTGCAGCCAACCCGTAACAAGCACTTGTCTCTCCTTCAGATCAATACTTAAGTGATCTCTGTGCAGGAAACCAGAGAGAAAGAATTTTTTAAAGTCTGTGTTCAGCTCTCAATACTTTTGTAGCGTCTAACTGAATCTCTTTAGCTTCTTGTGTCCCGTTTGTTCTTTCAAACCTCAGCTGTGTTTTACTAGCCCCATTCACACTGCCGTTTGCATGCGGGGATCCTGCGCCAATTCTCCGCATCCGCCTCTGTGTGAAAGTCTCAGATGTGGCGAGGGGTGAAATTTCCCTCCGCCTCTGATGCGCCTCCAGAGGTAGTATCAGAGGTGCATTATTGGTGAACCGAACCAGTGTGAACGGATAAGCCGAGGGCACGGAGCGAGGGTGTGACGGTCTGATGGTGTTTGCAGTCTGATAACTAAACAGATCCTTCACTCAACAAAATATAGAGAAATGTCCCACAAAGCAACGTCACAGGACCAAACAACAGTAACGTAGTAACTGGTCGTGTCTTTGGCAACTTAAATGAGGAAAATAATACTGCAGTTATACGTGGAGAAGTGTCTGTCAGCCTGTCGGTCCTACCGACTCTTCGTCACATTTCTGCCCGAAAAACAGCGTCTGTCCCCGGCAAAAAACTTTAACTCACCAACTGTTTGTCGCGATGAAAAAAATCACCACGACGGTCAGCCCTCCCGACCGAGACTTCAGTGAACCCCAGAAAACAGCCTCCCTCCCCGTGAGTGAAAGAGTCAGACCAGACGTCCAGTTTACTGATGGCGATTATGTAATTATGTAATTTAGAGAAAAACGTAACTTTGTCACTTTCCAGGATGTTTGGTGAGTCAGGAACCCAATCACAACACATTATTACTGCATCCATATGACTGTAAACAGTCAGCTGGTACATGTTTAGATTAACAGGTAAACACCAGCGAAACACGTTGAAAAAAAACACACGTCATCACCATGACACGTACCGTCACGCCTCTTCTGGAGCCGCAGCGCCGGCTTTCTGTGTGAATTATACTCTGGTTCATCTTTTACGCCGGAGCTGCTCGGCTCTGTGTGAACAGCCAACGGCGGAGAATTGCCGAACCGCCGCTGCGGCGATAATGCGGCGACTCTGTGTGAAAAGGGCTACTGTTTTATCATGTTCACTTTCAGCTGTTTTGGGAGTCATGTTAAGTTACTGCTGGTGAAAACACAACATTTCCTGTAATGCTGCTTCATAATAAAAGCTTTTAAATTACTAAATAATGGGGAGGGGTTTTATTGTGAAGAAGTGATAATAAATTAAACATGTTTGTAACTGAAATAGCAGAGCCACTTTGTTAGTGGTACTGCAGTAGTGCAGGGATCGAGACAAGTGCATCATTGGTTTAAGACACACCTTCAAGCAGGTAGCCTAGTTGTGGTGGCAATGCAATATCCGCTGATGCGCCGAGTGAAAACGAGTAGAGCCAGGCCGGCAGATGTAATGGAAAAACCTCCACATACGACCTATTGTCTGGGCCGCACCATCAGTCACTTTAATAGTCTGATCTAAGATGTTGCAACCCCGCTGAGCATACACACAGTATATTTTCACTTTATTCTTTTATAAAACCTTTGTACATTGCTGTAGATCCAACTGGCACACAAAGTAAAAAACGATGTCTGTTTAAAATTAATAACTCGAATGTTGGACTACTTCACTGTGCAAAATGACGTAAATTTCGCTGAGACATGCTCAAAATTGCCATATGTGAGTATTGACAAAAAAATTAATTAAAGCACAACTGAAGCCATGTTTGCCATACTATTTATCCAACTTCAAACATTCCTGGGTAGAAAACGTACTTGTTAAACCTTTTTTCAGTAAAATACAGCTTAATCTACTTAACAGTGCAAAAAGACGCTGATTTCGCAGAGATAAGCCCAACATTGACATGACTGTCTTCTACAAAAAACATGAAGTGGAAATAATTGAAACCATGTTTGAAATAATATTTATCCAACTTTAAAAATTGCTTGCAAAATAACTGCTTTTCCGTGACATACAACTTAATTTACTTGAGTGTGCAATAACACGCTTATTCTCTTCTAAATAAACTACTCAAGCCCAAAGAAACTGCCACCCGCTTCACATCAGCCCTTCAGTGTCAGCAATTCTTGGACTTCATCAATCACAAAGTGTACTCCATACATCACCATCTCACCCCCTGCCTGTCTTCTCAGTCAAACACTCCTTGGCTCAATGCTACTGTCCGGCCCACCAGTACCCTGTCTGCCTTCCATCTTCCCTCAAATCAACAGATATTCCAACTGATCATGTCTTTTAGGTCTACTACTTGTCTACTCGATCCTTCCTACCACATTGGTCAAGGCTTGTCTCCCCACACTCTCCTCACTCATCACACAAATTGTACACTCCTCCCTGTCAAATGGTATTGTTCCCTCCCTACTCAAAACTGCTTCAGTCACACCCATATTAAAGAAACCTGGCCTAGACCCGAATGAATTTAATAACTATCGCCCTATCTCAAACCTCCCATTCATCTCAAAAGTTACTGAACGTACAGTAGCCTGCCAACTTCAAGACCATCTATCAAACAATAACCTCTTTGAGCCTTTCCAGTCCGGTTTCCGTCCCAATCACAGCACAGAAACAGCTCTCACTAAAATTACAAATGACCTTCTTTTAGCAGCGGATTCTGGCCTACTCACCATCCTCATACTCCTAGACCTCAGTGCCACCTTCGACACAATATCTCACACGATCCTCTTAGATCGTTTGGCCGGCACTGGGGTCTCTGGCATTCCTCTTCAGTCCACACACATCAAATACATCATAAATGTAGGATGTTTGTGCTCTACACAGGCATATAATTCTGCAAGCAAGCAGACTTAACCGTTTGGCTGTACAGGCTTTCAAGTGACAACAAAACCACCAACTCTGCCATAAGGGCCAATGTTAATTTGGAGCCAAAATTTCTGGTCTAAAGCAGATGGTCCCCATTTTCTAAATCGCTGGCATTTCCTCATTTTTGATCCAGGCGTGCCTCAAGGTGTCCTTTCTCTTACCATGTTAATATTTTGACAATAGCAGTTAAACAACCAGGTGTTTAGGAGCCACTTCCCGTTAAACATTTTCCATTAGAAAATAATAGGAAATCCACCCACATCAGCCACAGACACACACACTTACTCACACACACACACAAACGCACACACAACACACAAACACACTCACACTCTAGCCCTTTTTAGATAAAAAAGGCGGCACATTTGCTCCAAGGTAAGGGCGGCAATCTGACACCTTGTCTTTCTGAAAGGGAGGCGTAATATTCCTCCTTTTCCAAAAGCCGCACTTGGCCGCCACTGGGGTAGGCATAAACATGTGACGTGACGTGAAGCACGAAGCTGGGCAGTGAACAGTGACAACAAATTTGTCTTCAAAATAAGAGCTTTACATTGCACCCCATTGGATTTTAGAACTGGGTTGTTAGTGGGGGGCTTTTCATTTGAAAGTAGCGACCGCTCATAGCTTGCCGCTACACAACCAGTGTTGCCAGATTGGGCGGTTTTCCGCCCAATTGGGCTACTTTTGGCTACTAACCAGAGGTTCATTTTTCAATTTGTGTAGCCTATGGTTGATTTATTGCGCTCTTGTTGGTTGCAATTTGCAAAAACCTATTTATCTATCATTTATGTGTGGTTATTTGATGCAGATATGAAGCTCTGGATGTGTTTTCTATTGCATGTGTTATGATTTTACGGGTTTACACGGGTGTCTGGCAACTTCGTGTTTTGGGCTGGTTTTTATTGGATTGGGCGGGTTCTAAGATGTGATTGGGCTGGAAACTGTCAATCTGATCTGGCAACACTGTACACAACAAGCTGACAGCAGCTACTAGCGGTTTGGTTGTGTCCACTAGCTGTCAGCTACAATGACTGAGGAGACGCTAGCATCTCCCGGATCTCAGCGGCTTTCCAGTTGCTCATCTTGACATCCGCGGATGAAGTGATGGACTGATTGCTGTGATCAGCTGTTTCCTGGTTTTAAAACTCTCCGGCCAGGTCATCGACACCTCCGCCCATCTCACGCAATTGCCGGCACATTGACATCTCGGATTTAGATAGCAATGGAGGTGGAAATAAGTGTACCCTCCGAGGCGTCAAATTGGCGTACCAAAACAGACCGCCAATTTGCCGGCAAACACACACATGACAGATATTCATGCTTGTTACTGCTAATACTCCTTCTACAAATACTATTACAGATATTACCATTACAGCTTTTACTACTACTACTACTACCAGTACTACTAATACTATTAGGCTACTACAACTGATACTACCTTTACTGGTACTACTAATATTACTGGCTACTACTAATATTACTCCTTCTACTACAGCTGCTACCACTGCTACTACTTATATTACTAGTGATACTACTTCTACTACTACTACTTCTACTACTTCTACTACTACTACTACTACTACTACAACTACATATGTTGGTGTCAGTCTAATATTCATTGCTGGCAACTCATTAAGCCATCTTTTTGTAGCTCTGTCTCTCTCACTGACACACACAGCATGTGGCCTGTGAACCTTAAAGACACAGCTATCTCTATGAATACCAGACACATTATAGAGTTCATTATATTCCAAAAAGGACTTTGTTAATAGTGCTGGCAACATTAGTATGGGAATATTTAACAAGCATCAGGGACATTTCTAGTTTTCGAATACAATTTGCCAGAGACTAACTACAACGACACAATAGCTGAAGGAGACAAACACATAAGGTTAAGGTTGGTGCTTTAAACTGCATCACACATCACCGACATTCAACTGCGGAGCCGCCTGTCTCTCTCTGCCAGGGACAGACACTGTTTCAGGCAGAAATGTGACAAAGAGTCAGTAGGACAGTCAGAAAGACAGACACTTTTCCATGTATGGATGCGGTATGTTTTTCCTCATATAACATGCTGAAGACACAACCTGCTACCACATTACTGTTGTTTGGTCCTGTAATGTGCTTTGTGGGTTGAAGTTTGGGACATTTCTCTTTTATTTGATGAGTGAAGGATCTGCTTAGTTGTTACTGAACGCCATCAGACCGTCACACTCCTGTCCCGCACTATCGGCATTCCCGTTCACACAGACGCCGTCTCACCTCTGTTACTACCTCCGCTGGTGGATCAGAGGCAGAAGGAAACTGTCCCCCCATTCTGCCTCATTTTCCTGATTTTTGATGAAGTTTTTTTTTTTTTTCCATGTTTTCACAGATTGAAAAAAAAATTAGGGAGCTTAGAAATATTATCCTGGCAAAACTTTTTTCCTACCAGCTCACAAGTCATAAACAGGAAAGAAAATAACTTAGATCAGACTTAGACTTCAAAAAATTCTTACTTCAGGGCTCCCGTACTTTTCTGGTACATCATAGCATTGCACCAAAAGATTAGCATGTCCACCCAGTTTCCATCATTGCTGATCAGAACTGGAGCTGGCAAATATGCATGACTTCCACAGAGTAATATCACCTGGGAGTGAATGGTTATTGTACTCTTTCCCGCTGAAAACAAAAGCCAGATGTTAATGGGCGTTTTTTTGTCCAGTGTGTATTATTCCGTAAAACTGTAGCACATATTAACCTACAGAAAGTCACACTTCCCCACTTTCCAGCATAGACAAGTGAACAAAACAAAATATTGTGTACTGCTTGTTGTTGCCAAGAAACATTAGGCTGATAAGGTAACTTACATACAACTGATAGCTGACATTTAGCTGCAGTGCAGCAGCTGTACTTTGAACCTCTGAAAGTTCTATGTTAGCTGCACCTGCTCTAGCCCACAGAGCTAACTAAGCTAGCTAAGCTAGTCAGTTGTGAGAATAACTTAACTGAAGAGACACAGCAACAGCCCTTGTATGCTGTCCTTCAAACACAGCTGCACATAACTTTAGGACAAACACACACATTTACTCTCATTTCTGTTTCAGAGATTCAAGTAAATTAACACACACACACACTTCACACAGATAGTTACACTCTTGTCCACCATCGAGGAGGGCCAAGATGGCGCCGCTGTAAGACGCTTCTTCTATGCGCTGCCGAAGCTTTTTTCGTTGAAAGCTTGAATTTGCTTGCCTAAGGCCAAGAAACATGTAAATAGTTTTTCTAACATTATAAAAATTAGTTTTGAGGTCTGTTGGTGAAACTTTGACCCATTTTTGTTTTGTTTTTTCGTGGACTTTTTCTGTTGGGCTCTGTCTACAACGAGCTAACACAGTTGTTTAGTGTTGACGTTGTCTGCTGTTTAAAAGGCTCCAACGGCTAAATAACTGGCTCTGCTGATATGTCGTCTACTCTGGAGGATGGGGAAACAGCAATGGAAGCGTCAGCGGAGAATGTTTAACGGTGCCATACCTACGCCAAACAACCTGTGGATATTGATTCTCCGAGCACTGGCCCACAGAAAAAAAACTCCGCGCTGTGAGCCGAGGTCAGAGCCCTTCAATGCTGTCCTGCTGGCAGCAATTAACAAGCTCACTGAGTTGCAGCACGGTTTCAGGGAGAAGCTGGAATTCATAGAGAAGTCCAGAGAGAATAACTTTAAAAGTATTCAAACTCTCTCTACTTCAGGGCAAGCTGCAGAGAAGAAGGTAGGGGAGCTGGCATCCAGAGTGGATCCCCTGGAGCTCAAGATTAACTCTTTCTCTGTTGAAAATAAGAAGTTGGTGGAAAAAATGAACGACATGGATGCGTACTCCAGGCGCTGGAACTTGAAGGTATCCGGGATTCCTGAGTCTGAGGGCGAAAATGCGAAAATGATGATGATTGACTCTCTTCAAAAGACAGTGGGTATCGCCCACAGACTGGGACCATGGATGAGGAAGGAAGGACAGCATCCACCACGTAGCATCATAGTTCACTTTTCGTATTGTGCACACTGAGAACAAGTTTGGGCGGATGCAAAAAATTCTGAGATTATGTATCATTAGCACGAAAACCACCCATCCACTTGACTGGTATATTGATACTGTTCAGTTAATTCCTGAACCATGTTTTTTTACCATGAGTTATAATGTTTAGTGTGTGTGTTTTCTACTGTTTGTGAGACTTTGTGGATGTCCGCTAGCATGCGATTTAGCTCTTTTAGCTCTTTTCTGATAATTTGTATTTTACGTTTTGTAATTGATTCAATTCCGCAGTGTATTTAATTTGATTTGACAGTAGAACTTATTTTAACGTTATTTGTTATTTTTTTGATACTAGATTATTATTTGATTATTTATTTTTTCTAAGTGAAGTAGTTTATTTTCCCATGCCCTATGATAAGCAGAATAACTTGAGTTCACTTTCCATGTGCTGTAAGGGTGATGACGGAAGAAGAGTGTTGCTGTGGAGTATTAAAGTGCAGGCCCAAGTCTCAACCACAATCGCGAACCCAGTGTCTGGTACCAGCACACAACTGATATTACAAGGTGTTTCTCCAAATTCAACACAAAATGCCACTTTTAATGACTACTGCAGTCTCAAAATTATTCAACCCCTTCATGACAAGCATCTTTAGTAGGGGAGACCGGGGCTTGTTGTCACACTTTTTACACTCTTATATATTTCTTGGAATCAATACATCATATAAAAAAAAAGTGTACCAAATGAAAGACCAAAGTATCAGGTATATATTTTGTATTCATGCCATTTTCATATCTTGTGTCAGTGCAGAGTTATAGGCAATCAAATGGAGAGTGTGAACATGTGACATGTTGCCCCACCATCGGGTAAGTTGTCACACTGGATTTTGCAACTAGTAAAACAAGGACAAAATTATTATTGTTCTTTTTTTTTTACTTGAAAGTGAACATATATTTATCATTGAGTTTGAAAAAGTCATTGAACATGGCCATTGAACAAACGTTAACACAAAATGTAACATGCACTGGATTAAAGTCCTTAGGAACTGCTGGCATGTAGGCTATGGCTCTCAGCCTCAAATGCCTGTTTCTTAAACTCAAAATTCCAGATTGAATTGAACTACAAAAAAGAAAGCATTGGTTCATTATGATATGGTTCATTACATGTGACAACTAACCCCAAAATGAATGAAACCTGACCAGTGATGACATGTTTAGCCGCATGTCATCATTCAACCGCTGGCTGTCGAGGTGGTGTCCAGCAAACGATGTGGGCTTTGTTGATAATTGCCGAACTTTCTGGGGAAAACCTGGTCTGATTAGGAGAGACGGCATCCATCCCACTTTGGACGGAGCGGCTCTCATCTCTAGAAATCTGACTCATTTTATTAGCCAACCACCAGCCTGACAACCCAGAGTTGAGACCAGGAGGCAGAGCTGCAGTCTTACATGCTTCTCTGAGCTTCCATTAGATCAGTTGCACACCCAAAACTTTATTGAGACTGTGTCTGCCCCCCGACCACCTAAATTAATCAAATCAAAAGTCAGCAGAAGAGGAGTTGTGCATGAAAATCTAATAAAAATTAACAGCAACTCTGCAATTTCAAAACAAGACAAGAGAATTAAATGTGGACTCCTGAACATCAGATCCCTGTCATCGAAAGCTGTATTAGTAAATGACTTAATTTCAGTTTGTAATATTGATTTATTCTGTCTTACTGAAACCTGGCTGCATCCTGAAGAATATGTCAGCCTGAATGAATCCACTCCCCCTAGTCATATTAATACTCACATTCCTCGAGGCTCCGGCCAAGGAGGTTGTGTTGCAGCTATTTATGACTTAAGTCTGTCAATCAATCCTCATTTGAAAGCCTTGTTCTTAGTCTTTCACATCCAACGTGGAAAACTTTACAGCCAGTTCTATTTGTTGTAGTGTATTGAGCACCTGGTCCTTACTCAGAATTTTTATCTGAATTCTCTGAGTTTTTATCAAGTCTAGTCCTCAAATCAGATAAAGTAATTATTGTAGGTGATTTTAATATTCATGTGGATGTCGTTAATGATAGCCTTAGTACTGCATTTATCTCATTATTAGACTCTGTTGGCTTCTCTCAGTGTGTACATAAACCAACTCACTGTTTTGACCACACCCTTGACCTTGTTCTAGCTTATGGTATCGAGATTTAAAATCTAACAGTTTCTCCACAGAATCCTCTTTTATCAGACCATCACTTAATAACTTTTGAAGTTCTATTACTGGACTACACACCATTAGGCAAAAACTCCTTCACTAGATGTCTATCTGATAGTGCTGTAGCTAAATTTAAGGAAATTATACCGCTGGCACTTAATTCAATGCCATGTCTTAATATAATAGAGGACTCCTCCGCTAACCTCAGTTCCTCACAAATTGATCATCTTGTTGATAGCACTGCAGGCTCATTGCGAACAACACTGGACTCTATTGCCCCTCTGAAAAAGAAACCTATAAAACACAGGAGGTTAGCACCCTTGTATAACTCGGATACCCGCAAATTGAAGCAAACATCACAGAAATTTGAAAGGAAATGGCGTTCCACTAATTTAGAAGAATCTCGCTTAGCCTGGAAAGATAGCTTTAAAATATATAGGAAGGCCCTCCGCAATGCCAGAGCAAGCTATTACTCGTCATTAATAAAGGGAAAATAAAAACAACACCAGGCTTCTTTTCAGCACTGTAGCCAGGCTGACAGAAAGTCACAGCTCTGCTGAACCATGTATTCCTACAACGCTCAGTAGTAATGACTTCATGAGCTTCTTTAATGATAAAATTTTAACTATTAGAGACAAAATCCATCATCGCTTGCCCTCAACTGGCACTATTGTATCTTTAAACACAGGAACCTCAGAAACAGTTGCAAATTCTGACTTATATTTAGACTGCTTCTCTCCCATTGACCTCCACCAACTAACTTCGATGATTTCTTCGTCTAGACCAACAACTTGTCTCCTAAACCCCATCCCAACTAGGTTGCTGAAAGAAACTTTACCTTTAATTAGCTCATCTCTACTAGAAATGATCAACCTGTCTCAATTAACAGGATACGTACCACAGTCCTTTAAACTAGCTGTAATTAGACCGCTTCTTAAAAAGCCTAATCTTGATCCAGAAGCTTTAGCCAACTATAGACCTACAGTATATCCAACCTCCCTTTCCTCTCCAAGATCCTTGACAAAGCAGTCGCCAACCAGCTATGTGACTTTCTTCATAACAATAGTTTATATGAGGATTTTCAATCAGGTTTTAGAGCACATCATAGCACAGAGACGGCACTGGTGAAAGTTACAAATGACCTCCTAATCGCTTCTGACAAAGGACTTGTATCTGTCCTGGTCTTGCTAGATCTTAGTGCTGCATTTGATACCATTGATCATCACATTCTACTACAGAGACTGGAACACTTAATTGGCATTAAAGGACCCGCATTAAACTGGTTTAAGTCCTATTTATCGGATCGATTTCAGTTTGTACATGTTAATGATGAGTCATCCCTGTATACCAAGGTTAGTCATGGTGTTCCTCAAGGCTCCGTGCTTGGACCCATACTATTCACCTTATATATGCTCCCTCTAGGAAATATAATTCGGAAACACTCCATAAACTTTCATTGTTACGCAGATGATACCCAGTTATACTTATCAATAAAGCCAGATGAAACTAATCAGCTAACTAAACTCCATGCATGTCTCAAGGACATTAAGACCTGGATGACCTGCAATTTTCTGCTGTTAAATTCAGATAAAACCGAAGTTATAGTACTTGGTCCTAAACACCTTAGAGATGCATTATCTAATGATATAGCTAGTTTGGATGGCATTAACTTGGCCTCCAGTACCACCATCAGGAATCTGGGAGTTATCTTTGATCAAGATATGTCCTTCAACTCCCACATAAAACAAATTTCAAGGTCTGCATTTTTTCATCTACGTAACATTGCAAAAATCAGGCCCATCCTGTCCCAAAAAGACGCAGAAAAGCTAGTCCCTGCATTTGTTACTTCCAGGCTGGACTATTGTAATTCTCTATTATCAGGCTGCCCTAACAAGTCTCTAAAGAGTCTCCAGCTGGTCCAGAATGCTGCAGCACGTGTACTGACAGGAACTAAGAAAAGAGATCATATTACTCCTGTATTGGCCTCTCTGCACTGGCTCCCTGTAAAATCAAGAATAGAGTTTAAAATCCTTCTCACCTACAAAGCTGTTAATGGTCAGGCACCATCATATCTCCAGGAGCTCATACGACCCTATCACCCAACTAGAGCATTACGCTCCCAGAACGCAGGATTACTTGTAGTTCCTAAAGTCTCCAAAAGCAGAATGGGAGCCAGAGCCTTCAGTTATCAAGCTCCTCTTCTGTGGAACCATCTTCCTGTTTTGGTCCGGGAGGCGGACACCCTCTCTACCTTTAAGAGTAGACTTAAGACCTTCCTTTTCGATAGAGCTTATAGTTAGGGCTGGGCCAGGACAGGCCCAGGCCTGTCCAGGACCCAGCTCTTAGTTATGCTGCTATAGGCCCAGTCCGGGGGACAAATGATACACTGAGCTTCTCTCTCCTCCTCTCCTCTCCATCTGTATACATTATGCCTGTATACATGCCCCATCTCTGCATGTCACTGACTTCACTTCTTCCCCAGAGTCCTTGTGCTTTCTAGTCCTACAGGCTCCCATGGATCCTGGCCGCGCCCGGGTCGTGGATCGTGGATGCGCCTACTGCTATGGCCCTGCCTGATCGCGGATGCGCCTTCTGCCATGGCCCTGCCTGATCGCGGATGCGCCTTCTGCCATGGCCCTGCCTGATCGTGGATGCGCCTACTGCCATGGCCCCGCCTGACACCCACCACTACTGTTGCTAATATTAGTCATATCTCTGTTACATACGTTCCACTACTATTATTGTAATGCATTACCACATACTATCCTTACCGTTAACCACTACTACTGTTATCACTAGTAATCACATTTCCATTATGTGCATTTCATTATTATTGCTGTAATACCTCTTTATGTACTTTCATTCCTGTCAACCATCCATTATAATTGTATACATTGTGATCTCGTTGATCTGCTCTGTACATGTGACATCTATTGCACGTCTGTCCGTCCTGGGAGAGGGATCCCTCCTCTGTGGATCTTCCTGAGGTTTCTTC
Source organism: Pagrus pagrus (assembly GCF_965226575.1). Lineage (NCBI taxonomy): Eukaryota > Metazoa > Chordata > Actinopteri > Spariformes > Sparidae > Pagrus > Pagrus pagrus. The sequence continues at coordinate 1,323,204 of NC_140197.1, read as the reverse complement.
CGCATTTTTTTTTTTTTCCCCCTGTTAAAAGGGCTTTTTTTTTTAGGCAAGTTTTTCCTCACTCGAATCAATGGTCGAAGGACAGAGGGTGTCGTCTCTGTACAGATTGTAAAGCCCTCTGACATACATTTTAACCTTCAACATAAGAATATTCTACAATTGAATAAAATAAATAAAAAATAAACTAGAAGACCCTGAGAAATAACCTTAATAAATCCAATAAAAACAAATTATACTTTTAAAGTGCAAACAATTCAAGTTCACTTCAGTTATTTTTTACCGTCAGTATATGGTGGGAACAACTAAAGTTGGGGACAAAAAAACAAACAACAACAACACAATATTGTCCACTGTCCAACTGCTCAAAGTTAAGAGTCCACAGCTCAAATTTCACTGACTGTGCCCAAAACAATGTGGTCATTGCTCTTAGTCTTCACTAAAAAAAATAGAGTGTAAAAAAAAAATATATATCACTCTAATAACAAGAGCAGAAAACAAATATTAAACCCGACATTACTCACCACCGACAGGGGCTGGTCATCGAGCACAATAAATTGGGCTATCTTTACTGTTATAGCCAATGCCTTTTTGTCACGCTTTGCAAATGTTTCGGTCAGCGTTCGCTCCAATACAGCGACTGCTTGTATCGGAGCGCTTATATCGGAGATTTTCGATGCAGTCCGATATAATCCGATACTCGTTTTTTGGCTGATATCGGACCGATATCCGATATCAATATCGGATCGGGACACCCCTAGTGTCAACCTCACATAAAAAGTGTCCATTTTGATAAAAATGCAGACGCCTTCAGTTTACATTCTGATAGGAAAAGAAATGTAAAACCAAGCCCTGCTGTCCTCATAACAAAATGGAGATATAATAAGAAAATGCACTGGTACCTGCAGTTTTCCTTGTACTTGCCTTAGAAAAAAATACTGTTTAAACTGGCTAAAGAGAGACTTTTCAGTTAAAGTTCACCAAATGACTTTCCTTTTAAAGGCAATTTGCATTAGACTTATTTCTATTTTTTTTTACAGAAGACATTGTGACATGTCACAGTAGGAAAAGCACACAATTCCACTTAGCTGCTTCAGGGTCTTGATAATGTGCATGTTGGCTCATTGTCACACTGATGGCTCACTGGGACACATGGATAACACGGAGCCACTGTTAGTGTTATTAGTAACACCTGTTCTTTTCCTGATTATGAAAAGTAGTCTGCTGTGAAAAAAGGCCTATGCCTCATTGCACAAACTGTCATATAGCTGGTCCCAGAGCGCTTTAAACATATTTAAATAAAGTACATTATGCACTTTTTTCCTCATTACACATAATATATTTTATTTTCTTCCTTTTTGTTGCATCAGTATTTTTGGCAGCGTGGCGAATGTCAAGGCAAGGAAGCCCAAAGAATAAGGTGGGGCGACGACATGAGGCTGAAGTAATCTTTAGATAGCTTTAGGTGTCCAACTTTATTAGTTAAAGGGTAACTCCGCCAATTTGAGAAATTAAAGCATGTTTACAGGTCTACATATGTGAAAAGTAGCACAAAGCCTTTGTTGGCTCCAGAGGAAGCTGCATGTAATCTGAAAAAATGCCTCCAGTGATGTCACTCAGTGGCTATGTTGCATTGTGGGTAATGTGGATGCCAGGTTTTGAAAACCAGTCAACTGGTCTTATTGCACTTCCATAAAACTGTTGGACTCATTATGGACAGTTTTAAAACAAATGATCAAAATCAATAGCATAGTGAAAATATCACCTTTTTTATTCCACACGTTCTTTTTCCTTTTCTACACCTGGCGCCTGCATTACCCACAATGCAATTTAGCATTGAGTGACATCACTGGAGGCATTTTTGGAAATGATTGGAAATAACTGATCCTGTGGGCACGTGACATGAGAGTCTACTGTATTTGGACAGAGCTAAATGCTAACATCAGCATGCAAATAAAAAAACTAACTAAAATTAGCTCAAAAAATTAATCAATGTATTCATTGAAATAAAATCGGGTATGAATTCATTTGTAAAATGTGACTTAAATAAATATTTCTACATTAATAAGCCTCTATTTATTCAGCTTTTTTTTTTTACTCAACTTCTTTTTTACTTTCTGATTCAATTCCATTTTATTTTTTCATTAATTTTCTTATTTTTTTCTGTTTTATTTCCACAAACTATTCCTAATGAATACGTGTTAAATGTTTTTTTGTTTTTGTAAATGTAAGATGATGGCTTGATGGAGTAATAAATGCAATGGAAAACTTTATTGGAAAGTTGAATTAATAGAAAGTTAAATAAGTAGGCAAATTATTGCAGTAATATCAATTCATGTCACATTTTACAAATGAATCAATGGCTACATTTTATTTTTGGTGCATTTAACGGCATATTAATTTATCTATTGAGCCATTTATTTCTTTATTTTGTCAGTGCCAGTCCTCCATCACTAACATGCTCACAATCACAGTATCTAAATATGTTTAGTTAAACATAAAGCTGAGTC